>NC_133582.1:31577274-31877274 GCF_964106895.1 Numenius arquata | reverse complement strand
TAGTGGTGTCACAATGCTTTAATTCATAGCTTTAGTGCCTGGTCTGTACTGACTTTAAGTTAATCAGCCTTTAATGAAGGTAATCACTACATGTAACCCTCATTTTGACATACTGCTGGTTTACTTTTTAAATCAAAAAGTTATTATTTTCCTGACTGCAACTGATTTCTTCACCTTTTGACAGCAGTGCTATTATAAGCCATTGATGTGACCATGATTATGAAAACAATCCCAGGCAAGAAGCTTAACTGTGTTTATGAAGAGAGGTATGGCTCTTGTCCTACCTGTTGCAGAATAAAATAAAAACCACCTTTGAGGAGACCTTAGTCCTCAATAACAGATCCATCTCATGGCCAAGATGGAAGCATCATGCAAACCTCTAAACTTTTATGAAGGCTACCTTTTGCCAAGGTCTGCCGTGGAGTTTGGCAGGTATGGTTAAGCAGGAAAGGGAAAAATGAAGTGTTGGGGCAGTCCCAACGAGGGTTAGGAAACATCTGTAGCAAAAGGTGACTTACTCTCGGTCCCACAGAAACAGCCATCCAACATTGAGGCCATTATTCAGAATCCACATCACATAAAAAGGTATCGACAGCAAGTCTGGCTTTATGTAGACACATCCAAGTTCATTCCTGCCAGGAAAAAGTGAGTATGGAGAAAGGGAAACAAATGCCTGCATTCACCAAACTTTCTTGGCCTCATTTTCCTCATGCTAACAGCTACTCTATGTTGAGTTAAACATTGCAGCTTACATCAGACTATTTTTCCTCTGACATATAATAGAGTCCCTGTGGTTGACCCCATCAGAACCATAGAACAGTTTGGGTTGAAACGAACCTTAAAGATCATCCAGTTCCAGCCCCCTGCCACGGGCAGGGACACCCCCCACCAGACCAGGTTGATCAAAGCCCCCTCCAACCTGGCCTTGAACCCCTCCAGGGATGGGGCAGCCACAGCTTCTCTGGGAAACCTGGGCCAGTGCCTCACCACCGTGGTACAGAACTTCTCACTGGTCTCTGCACCATCACGGGTTCAGCGGGTGCTAGGGACTGTGCCACGGATGCTGCAAAGCTTGTGCCACAGGTGGTGGTAGCAATGGCACAGTCAGGAGATTTTTAGCCTGGGTCTTAGAGAAAAAAAAAAAGCTCATGGGATAGTAGTGTAATTATGTGCATGTATATATTTTTGCATTATGTTATACATGCATGTATATGGACTTGGTCACTCTTGTACAAACACATACTTCTTTCTTCCCTGAGCCTTCTGCGCTGGCCAGTATCAACTGCATGACTTGTAAGAAGTCATGTGAAAACAGGACATACACAAGAGTCAGACTAAGCAGTCCGTGGCCCCCCTTGACAAGAGAGCTGCAATGTAAAACTTGTGCCACAGAAAACAGCACAGATTACAGATATTGTGTAGTACTGCATGAGTTATTGATCTCACAGCCCCAGGAAAAGCTTCAAGTCCACTTCAATGACCCAAGAGCCTTCTCAATGCCAATTCTCTGATCTCTAACAGCAAGTAAACTCACAGCATTAGCTCCATAATTCATTCATTTTGTCCCTGTGGATTCTCAGCATCTAGCAGTGGGTAAGTGCAGCTACTGGGTAACTCTGTCAGAACCACACAAATTAGTGGAAATCAGGCCCCACAGAACAGTTTACGAGCTTTGTAGCCTGTCCACACATGAGAGCAGTTCATATACCCTTCCAAACTGCTTCCCAGCTTTGGAAGATGCTCCAGCAGCAGAGCTTCAGCATGTCAAATCAAGAGGAATGGCAGTGCGTTTTCTCTGACTAGAAACCCAGGAAAGGAGGCAAGAGGCTGAGCTACAGAAGGTAAGAGCTGCTGTCCCTCATTTATACCATAATCAGGGAAAATACCTTCGACAGATCCCTGACAAGGCATAGAGAAGCCAGGCCAGCTGCCAGGCATAGATGGCATTCCAGATGAGGAAAGTCCAGCCAGCCGGTGTAAAGTCAGTGTTGTACTTCGCCGAGATGTTTCCAGGGGTTGTCCTGAACAGACCTGCAGAGGTGAATGTTATTACAGTCAAAAGTGTTACTACATACTAAGGATGGGGAAAGGTGACTGATTTCCCTCACCCTGCAATCTTCCCCAAGGCTTAGTCCACATCTTAGTGGATCCAAGGGCAATGAGAGGATGCCCCTGGTGAAAACAAGCCATGTGGGATCTCTGTGGGGAGCCCTGGGCACCTTCCCTCTTCCACAGAGCCAGAAAAGCTGGTTGCAAGTGAAAGCCAGAGAGAAGCACAATGTTCATTTCTGACAGATTCAGCTTGGTGGTGTTCAAATCAAGCACCACTGCCCAAACAGCTTCCACCAGGGACATAAGGACCACTAGATCTGGGTTCACCAGGGATAAGGCCATCTTCTTTGATTTCGAGGGCCTGGAGAGGACTCGGGCACCTGACTGTAACACCTGCAGGATGTACCAGCTGCCTCCATCACTCACAAATCAAGGTGTATTTGGTAAAGCAATCATGTGACAAACAGATTTATCTCATCCAAGGCACCTTATGTCATTTAACGATATGACTGCATGAAACCCACCTTTCTGAACAAAGACAGTTTGCTTGTATTACCTTTGAATATCCCAGTGGCGTTCCCAGCATTCAGTATCACCATGACTGTGAAAGTAGCCAGAGACAGAAACATCACAAAAATTTTCAGCTTGTATATGGCATCCATTTTACCCTGCAAAAAATTAGAAATATTGTTTGGCCGTCCTAATGCATGCCTGGGTTTGTTCCACATCCCAAAGCCTGTTTCAGAAATAAGGTAGTAAAATTCCCAGTTTTAACTGCTAACTTTTATTTGGTTTGGGGTTTTTTTTTTGTTGGTTTTTTTTTTGTGTGTGTGGGTGTTTTGTTTTTTTTTTTTCATTCCTTAAGAACTAAAAGAGGCCTTACACAGGGTAGGAGCATCTTAGTTGGAACCAGCATCCTTTTGACAGCAGTCAGGGTCAGCAACCCAGAGAATAGCCCATAAACAGCACAAGCAACAGATAATTCCCCAGAATACTCTTCCAGCAGCTCCCGAATTTATAGTAGTAAAACCTTTAATAGTCTCTCATGGGTTTTTTTAAGACTGTAGACTCTCCAGATCCATGAAGTGACCTGATGATCTGTGGGAAAAACCTATCTGAGATTGGCTGCTACCTCCCTCCACCAGCCCCTAACAATGCAATGGCTGAAGATCCCCATATACCTTTCAGATGGAGATTGCACACCACAAACACCTGGGAAGGCCACCTGTTTTCTGGACAAGCCCAAGGCACAGAAGCAGAAGGGAACCTTGCTAAGGTTGCAGGATTGAAATGGGAAGCCATGGAGTGCCCAGTGAGCAACTTGCTCTGCCCACACCCACCCCTGGTGGCATCTGCCACCACCCATGGCACAAAAGTGTGGCCAGCAGGTCGAGGGGGGGATTCTGCCCCCCTACTCTGCTCTGGAGAAACCCCACCTGGAACACTGTGTCCAGCTCTGGAGTCCTCAGCACAGGAAGGACATAGACCCATTGGAGCAGGGCCAGAGGAGCCCACGGAGATGCTGGGAGGGCTGGAGCCCCTCTGCTGTGAGGACAGGCTGAGAGAGTTGGGGGCGTTCAGCCTGGAGAAGAGAAGGCTCTGGGGAGACCTTAGATCCCCTTCCAGTCCCTAAAGGGGGCTCCAGGAAAGCTGGGGAGGGACTCTTGATTGGGGAGGAGAGCGATAGGATGAGGGGTAAAGGTTTTAAACTGAAAGAGGGGAGATTGAGATGAGATCTCAGGAAGAAATTCTTTGCTGTGAGGGTGGTAAGAGGCTGGCTCAGGTTGCCCAGAGAAGCTGTGGCTGCCCCATCCCTGGAGGGGTTCAAGGCCAGGTTGGAGGTGGCTTTGGTCAACCTGGTCTGGTGGGAGGTGCCCCTGCCCAGGCCAGGGGGGCTGGAATTGGATGGTCTTTAAGGTCCCTTCCCACCCAAACCATTCTGTGATTCTATGACATAGCTCAGGTTTGCCTATGGATGTATTTCAAACATTTTCAAGGTCTAAATAATTAGCAAGCAAGTGTAAAAGAGGGGTTCCAGCTTATCCTATGTCGGTATTGCAGTTTTGCTGAAGCAAGCAGGCCTATCATTTTTCCCCTCTTCAGGAAGGAAATATGAAAACATTAAAATCTGTCTTCGCAGCCAAGTGCCTTTTAGTTCAGTATAGCTTTTCACATGTACCTCTAACCCTAAAACTCCTAAAAAATGATCACCTCTTTTCTTGGTGGTATTACCTCCTCATCTCCTGGCTGCAAAAAAAAAGATTTAAATTATTTAGCAGCTCTCAAAACCTTTTAGATTGTAAAATCTACAAATCTTGAAAAAATGTAGTGTGTAAGTAGTGACTTGAGCTCTCCCAAGTGATCTCCATTAGTTCAACATTTTTCTTTCAAGGAAAATTTTTGTGCCACCTGTTAGAGTGAGCATACATGCAGCTGCACTATAGGCAACAGCTTTATTTCCCTCTCACAGCTCAGCACTTGAGCTGCCTTCTCTATACAATGGCACTTCCAGGGTTGCCAGGAATAATAGAATTGTTTCAAGCTGCTCAGCACTGAACTAATAAATTCCAGTTCCCACATCACTGGATGCTTCTACAGTTCCGGGCTTTGTTCATGGGCTGAGCTGCCTCCAGATATATCATAAGGAAGCAGGAGGGGAAATTCTGTTTTCTGTAAATCCATACAAGCTTTTCCCTTTTCAGATGAATTTCAATAGAAAAACACCTTTTTTTTTTTAAATCAAAATCCTAAGTAGAAGAGCTCATTTAACTCAAGATGTCAAATCCCAATTAGGTTTATGTCAGTCAAATCCCAAAACAACATATTGGCTTCAACGGATGCACTGAATTGGTAAATTCTCAAAAGAAAAATCGACTTGTCTTAAAGATATCATTTCTGACTCATGAAATAACTCACCTGCATATTTCTGAAAGCCAGGAAAATGGAGGAGAGGAAATATCACTGTACGCTTGTCCTATTCTTATATTCTCCCCTGGAACATTGACTTTTAGCCACTCCAAACCAGTACGTAGGACTAGATGGTCCTTTGATCTCACAGTCAGGGCAGATCTATGTTCTCCTGACAGCCCTGGAACTAAATTCAGCACTTTTTTTTTTTTTAAATCAGCATATTTGGAAGAGCCTTGATTACACAGCTTCAGAGAAACCCATACTTGTTTACTGAAGCCTCTGAGGAAAGACTTACCTTAAAACCAGTCAATAGTTTCACTGCTGCCTCTCACCTCCCGCCTCCCTCTAATTTATTGCTGGCAATACACATCTGCAATATTTCCCTGCCTGCAGTTATCAGCTGCAAACACCCTTGAGAAAGAATCAGAAATATTACTCACCAGGATCCAAGCAGGCTTTTTTGGCAGCCCCGTACAGCTGTAGCCCAGCTGCCACCAGCGCCGGGGAGTCTCCGCCGCTCACCCTTATCAAGGGAGACAATTTTACACAACTTCCAGCAGATTAATAATCAGGCATTATTTAAAAAAAAATTAAAAAATAAAAGTCACAGGAGTTAGGCATGCTTTCCGCCTGTGAGCTGCGGCCTCCGATTGGCTAACACCTCCCAAAAACAAGCACTTATGCAAGAGAAATACCATTACTTAACAAGGGCCTTTTATAACCAGCGGAGCAAGGCAGCCTCCCAGTTTGCTGGCAGACAAAAAGCCGACGAGGTCCCGCCTGCTTCATCCGTCCTTCCCCGTCTCTGCCATGAGGAGGGAAATCCAGGGCTCCGATCCAAAAAAAATCTTGGATCTCAAAAAAAAAAAAAAAAAAAATCAAACCTAGGGGAGTAGTCCTGTGTGGGAGGGGGGATGCTGGCAGGGGTAGAAACTGCAGGAAGAGCCTGGATTTGGGGGGTTTAGGGAAGCTGGAGATGCAAGACATCACAAGGTCTGGATCCTGTCAGAGGCTATGGATCTTCCTATAGCCTGAGCTCCTCTCAGGACTTGGCACTCAGGAGGGATTTTATCATGTTAAACATTTTATAGGTATAAGTAACATCTCCTGCACAGCAAGCACTTGTATGCCCATCCTGTATTTTCATACTGCACACCTATTCCTTGCAGTGCAACATACACTCTGTTGAAAAATCCCCAAACCTGGCCTCAAGGCTGGGCTGTTAAAAGAAATTCCTAGGTCCGAAGGACTCTAGAAACCCCAGGGAGAACCTTCCTGATGTCAGAATGAGAAAGGAAGGAAAGATAAGATAACCCCAAACCTGAAGTGCTAAATGGACTTTTCCAAGTTGGTTTGGGGGGGGGGGGGGTGTGTGTGTGTTTGTTTTGGTTTTGTTTTGTTGTTGTTCTTGTTGGTTTTGGGTTTTTGAGATTGATTTGAGCATATTCCATAGGCAAGTTTTTGTTTGGATACAGAAATGGCTCCTGTTCCCACTGCAAGCCAGTCCCACAGAAGCAGAACAAGCCCCACCAGCTCATCAGTCCTCACTTGCATCTCTGCATCACCGCAGCCACTCCTTTCCTTTCATATTTCTGCTTCTTTCCCCTCAAATTGAAACCATTATGACCAATTGAAAAAAAAAAAAAAGCTTCAGCATCACAATATTACCTTGTGCAACTAGAGTTCCTAACAGAGGGTACAGTCTCACCGGGGACTCCCCCCTGTGAAACAGAGGCAGTAAACAGACTGACCCTTATCCTCCTGGGCCTTCGGGGCAGGGGGACAAAGCCCACCTGAACATGGATTTGCCAGCTGTGGGGAAGGGCAGAGCACCTGAGGTCCACCCTTTGAAGGTATTCCAATGAGGAATCATGCTTAAGCATGATTATTTCCTATCAGCACAGCAATATGCGATGCTCCACATGCTGATCTCAAATGAGAACTGCTCATACCTAACGCGGTCCTCGACAGAAACCAAGACCCCAAGCTCACAGTGTGGTGGCATCGACATCTTTCTCTCCCCCTCATTTCCCCCCCCCCCCCACTCCGTATCCCCCAGATGTGTACACAGGGGCTCTCCCTGCGTCCTAGAAGCTGCCTTCATCCAGGTTACACATTTACATGAGGGGTGACCTCATCACTCTCGACAACTACTTGAAAGGACACTGTAGAGAGGTTGGTGCTGGTCTCTTCGCACAAGCAAATAGCCATAGAACAAGAGGGAATGGATTCAAGCTGCAACAGGGTAGGTTTAGACTGGACATTAGGAAGAAACCCTTCACAGTAAGAGTGGTCAGACACTGGAACAGGCTGCCCAGGGAGGTGGTTGAGTCACCATCCTTGGATGAGTTTAAGAGTCATTTAGATGTGGTGTTGGGGGATATGGTGTAGGGAAGAACTTTGTAGAGTAAGGTTGATGGTTGGACTCGATGATCCCAAGGTTCTTTTCCAACCTGAATGATTCTATGATTTAGAAGCACCGTTACAGCAAATACGGGCTGAAATCCAAGCAGAACCATTACTTACGTCATATGGCCCTCTCTTCCTACTGTATTAAAATCTACAATGCACTTTTCCCACACTACACAATGTCCCATGAATGGTCCACTTTATATATATAGTATGCATGTATGTTTTTACTCAGAGAGTCTGATCAGCTAGGTCCACACTGATCTAAATCAAGGGCAGATTCCCCTTGCAGGAAACATTGGCCAAGTGGGAGAACCCATGCAATACTTTGCTGTCCCACCTTCTTGCTGGTTATTTATATTTTATTATATACGCATCTCTCTTGTTCCAGCGAGAAAACTGGAGGCAGTGCCACCATAGCAGTGGCTTTGTCCTCTTGCCACAGTAAGCCAGGCAGAAGCTTTAGGCCCATATTCTGGGTTTCAAAAGTTACTTTTTCCGAATAGCTTGCAACACAGGACTTGCATAAAATATTCAATTTTTATCATGCAGCTCTACGGAAATTGCCCCAAACTGTGTTTGTAAAGTACAGAGGAATGTACTTAGTGCCTATAAATGTGTTTAAACTGAACAGTTTGTGCTCCACAGAAGTGGGAATGCTCAGTTCAACTACAGCTCTAGGACACAGCAGTGTCAAACTCAAAACAAGCATTCATGTAAAGGCCCTACCTTTCTAGTGTATCCTTCACTGAAAGGACTTTTAGACTTAGATCTTCCACGTGGGTTCCAGTTGAACATCCTCGCTGGCCTGTTGAGGAAGAGAAATTTTATTGTCAGGGGAGTGACAAATGCAGTTACAAATGCAGAAAAAGCTTTCTATTCTGGAGTATTCATAAAGAGTTATGTGAAATGAATTTTAGCACATCAGGTACCGAGAGCTAGCTGGGTTGGGTTTTTAGGTTTGGGTTTTTCTAATAGCAAAGGAAATTAGAAGCAGGGTTTTTTTAAATGAAATGGTCATTTCACACATTACAAAAGTCTCAAAACTAAAATAATGATGTGGAATTTTTAAACTTTTGAAATGTATTTTACATTTCCCTTCTCAATTCTTCTTGTTACTATAGTATAGTAAACTTACTTCTTATTTTTTCCTGCTCTCCTTTTAAATATTACCATATTTCTAACTTTTCCAGAGGTCTAATGTAGAAGAAGGGTAACAAATTTTCAACATGCAAGACATGGCTCTTAATATTTGCATGCACAGAGGGAAGCATGATGCCATCCACATCCACAAAAGGATATGTCTTGAAATCAAGATGCACAGTAACAACGAGATCAGTGGAACCAATTTCACATCAGGGTCTATCTTTAGATTTCTTATTTGTAATCTTCCATAGGAAAAAAAGTTGCTTTTCAAGAAGAGACCTACCGTGCCCATCCTTGCCCATGGACACTCCCTGCAGCACCATGGTGTGTTCCACCCGCACCAGTTCACAGGCAGTTCTGGGACTGGTTGCAATGGGACTGCAGCTCTGCTGTCACTCCCCCATGCAGTCTCAGCATTTACAAGGTGCTGAGCTAGCGTGAGCAGCCTTTGCACTGGAATTAATGCCCTGCTGACAAGAGGAAGATTTAAAAAAAAAAAAAAAACAACCCACAACAAAACAAAACAAAAAAAACAAACCACAAATCCTCCCAGCTAGTTGCTGAAATAAGACATTATGAGCACAGATAGTTTGTGTCCCAGCATTGAAAGAGGAAGCACCAATTGCTTTCTACCTGAAAGTGCCACTCCGGAGACCCTGCCCCCCAAAATAAACTCATTCCTTCACTGTTCAGGAAATGAGACAAGTTCATCTGTGGGCATCTCACCCACTTAACGGCACATATTGTCACTAGCAGAAAGCTCCAGAAAAGCTGTTTTGCAGGCACCAAGGAAGACCCTCATATCACCTAGGACAGAGCTGTTTATCTCTTATCTGGAGACCAGCAGAAGTAGTTGAACAAAACTAATGCCAGGGTAGTGGTTATCACAGAATCACATGGGGTCGGAAGGGACCTCTGGAGATCATCTAGTCCAAGCCCCCTGCCAAAGCAGGTCCACCCAGAGCAGGCTGCATAGGAATGCATCCATGCGGGTTTTGAAGGTCTCCAGAAGCTCCATCACCTCTCTGGGCAGCCTGTTCCAGGGCTCTGCCACCCCCAAAGTGAAGAAGTTCCTCCTCATGTTTAGATGGAACTTCTTATATTCAAGTTCGTGCCCATTTCCTCTTGTCCTGTCCCTGGGCACCACTGAAAAAAGACCAGACCCATCATTTTGACACCCACCCTCTAAGTATTTATAAGCATTGATCAGATCCTCCCTGAGTTTTCTCTTCTCCAGACTAAAAAGACCCAAGTCCCTCAGCCTTTCCTCACAACAGAGAGGTTCTAGTCCCTGAATCATCTTTGTGGTCCTCTGCTGTACCCTCTCCAGCAGTTGCCTGTCCTTCTTGAACTGGGGAGCCCAGAACTGGACCCAGTGCTCCAGACAGGGCCTCACCAGGGCAGAGTAGAGAGGGAGGATGACCTCCCTCAACCTGCTTGTCACACTCTTTTTGATGGACCCCAGGATGCCATTGGCCTTCTTGGCCACAAGGGCACATTGGTGGCTCATGGTCATCCTGTTGAATTCATATTTGCTTCCAGCCAAGCAACTGAAAATAAAATAGCCTATGAAAAGAAGCTTTTAAGACTGAAGGATGCACACAGGCAGGGAAGAGCTGACCTGAAAAGCAGCTCTGTGCGAGTCCCAAATGCAGATGCAAGAGAAGGACCAACACGGCTCCTTGTCCCAGATGCAGCCACCAGCAGGGGTGTCTGGGTCAGGGCAGGAACTGTCCCCCAACACACACTGAGTGGCCAGACAGCCACCAGCTACCCCAAACACCTCCCCAGTGAGGCAGGAGCTTCAGCGACTCTGGACCCGATCGCCGAAGCCTTTTGTCCCCATCAACAGCAATGACTGGTCTAAATCCAAAACGCATTCTGCACACTCACTCTCATTTAATCTTCACAGCCGCCTACTTTAGCTCCAGGCTTTCCAAACTGGCATCCAAGAGTCAGCCGCCTCATGGGGAATCAATCATTTCCAGGCCAAGTTCTACAAAGGTTGGGACCCAAACGTACTAATCTTCTAACAACAGCTCAAGCACCCTAATCCTGCTGTGGGTTAATCTGGGTGCCTGCGTGCCAGGGATTAGCCTTTCCACGCTGCTAGAAGGGATGGGATTTGACTGGGCACACTAGGATGGGCACACAGCGAAGACGATCTGCATTAGCAATCCCCTTTGGATATTTTAAGATGGAAAAACCGTCTGCTTTTTATTGTTGGAGAACAGAGCAGATCCACCCTTCGGCAGCAGGAAATCTCTGTAGGTTTGGGAGAGCAAGAATAGAAATAGGAATCCACTACCCACTTTTTTTTTTTCAACTGGACATTAAGGCAGCTGCCACACTGAAATTCACTGACTGATCTCCACCAAATCTTTTCCTTGAACTTTAGATTAAGGACATTGTTGTAAGCGTTTAAAGTAACTCAAAACCAACACTGCCCCACTCTTGCAAGAGAAGGAGGGGGAAAGGACACACTTCTGCCTTTAAGCTAAGCTTCATGAGACAACCAACACAAAATACTTTCCCCCAGATGTTCTCACTTACTGGTGAAGCACGGGGAGGTTTGCCTTCTTCCAGGACAGCCCGAGGGTCTGCAGCAGTGCCCAGGAGCACACCAGCAGGCAGAGCAGAGGTACAGGGAACCTGAAACTCACCCGGCGCAACCAACCCCTCCAAACAAAACGACCGTGAAGAGATGACAAAACCAGCAGACTTAAGCAGGGATGGACAAGGACACATTTGTAGGGCTGGATATCTTCATTTTGTTCAGTCACAGTGAGCAGCAGCAGTGCCATGGACTCCCCTGTGTCCTCCTCTCTGTCACTGAAGGAACGACACAACCCAGTCAGCACTTTGTCTGGCCAGCATCACTTCTGTGTCTTTACCGATTTTAAGAACACAGATATATTAGCCTCCTGCGTCGCTTTTCTCTGCCCTCACCACTATCACCCCTGAATCCTTCACAAGCTTTTTTTTTTTTTTTAAATCTCTCCCCACAGCTCCACGAGAAAGAGCAAAAGGTAACAAACCCTTTCCACTGACAGCAGATGTCTATAAGCCCTCAGTGGCTACAGATAGTTATTTTCTAAAACCCACACGGCCACTCAGCGTGGTCAGGAACAGAGACAGGTAGGAAGGGAGAAAAGGCACCTGGATTGCAGTCAGAGCACAATTTTTTCTGACTTCTGTGGGAGCAGAGAGCTGCCTTTATTTTATAGCCACATTTTATATCCAGGTCAGCAAGAACCTCTCCTGCAGAAAGCCTGCTTTGCAACTTGAGTAGCCTGATTTTTCTTTATAGCATTTTTAGGGCTCTTTACACACTTAAATGCTATAGCGTTGCCTATAACCGACCAGCATTTGATGCATCTCTCGAATGGGCAGGGTGCATCTTGAGTTGAGCATTTAGAAAAATGAGAAATACAGCAAACGTTTTAACTGCAGTAACTTTCCTACAAGAGGGCAGCATAAAGCTTAAACAGACAACTTCAGTTCACAGCAGTTGAGTGCCTGACTTTGGCATGAATACTCCCTTAACATAGCAATTTTGCAATCTAATTATCTATATAGGCTTTTTTTAAAGGCAACTGGAACATATATAAAATGCCATCACATGAGTATATATATCACCTCCCACATAAATCATTAGCAGAACTGGAACATTTAATACCATCACTGTGGGAAATCAGTGGATTAAAACTCATTGCAAGACCTTACAGACACAGAAAGTGATTTTTATTAAAGAGAACCCAGTAAGTTGATTCTACCCACTCCCGCTGTCCCATCAACACCCTCACACACGCAGAGCCATATGGATCAGTCCGGCCAGGATCACCTGTTTGCAGCAAGAAGCACATGGGATAACACCATTATGGCCCCACTGCATCTCCTGGGCTGCTCTCTGTTTTCAGATGCATCTTTTATACTCTTTAGCACTCTATACTCTGATCTTGTGCCTCACACCTCAAGAATTTCAGGCAAAATTGAGTCTTGTCATCCTTATCTGGGCATTTCACAGCTTGAACACTGTTGGTCATCATCATCTTGTCACCTTATCTCTAAGGCTTCAGCTCATTCTTCATCCTCTGGTTATTTGCATGAAACATGGGGTGGCTCTGCAGCCATTAATACATGCCACTCTTTTAACCCTTTGTCTGCTGTTTTTCTGGTGTCTTCAGCCATGTATTTCCACTGACACCACTATTAGTATTTCTGTTAATACCTCTGCGTGGGGCAGGTCTTAACCATGTGAGAACCTGGCACAGCCAATACAAGTTGAAAGCTGTTAAATTTCCATGGACCAGGGAAGGGAATAACCTTGGCAACAAATTAGACAGCTTCATGTCTTCTAGCCATATAGAAACACAGAGGTTAAAAGTTTCTGTATATTGTGGCAAATTTTAGACAGCAGTCCTTCTAACTGCTTCTCTTGCATCTGTGTTACCACACAAGCTTCATCCACCCTTTCCCACATCCCTTCATCCTTCCTTGTGCATCCCCTCACCTGCGTCAAGTACCCCATCCTCTTCCTCCCAGGGAAAATACCATTTCTAAAGGCTGTCTCTATCAACCTCTAGCCTCTCCTCCCCCACAACAAGGACGAGAATACGGGTTTTCACAGACCTATAACTTGACAGAATTATTTGGCTACTTTTCAAAGGCAAAAAAAAAAAAGCAGCACACCCTTTGCTCCATGTTGATCTTCCAGACAAATTTCCAGGCTGCCTTTCAGAACATGGAAGCTTTATAATAATCAAACAGCTATGCCAGTCAGACATTTAAGACAAAACATCAGTTTCCTCCTAAAATTAGTCAAAAACTTTTTGTACTATAACTTCTCAGACAAAAGCTAAGCCTGAGGCAAGCAAGGAACGATGGAAAACAGCAGCAACAAGGGAAAACTGCAGCCAAAGAAGAAATTTTGGTTGTCAGAAGTGAAGAAAGAGAGTCCTAGCAGGAAGGAGAAGGAAGCCAAAACTGCAAACAATGTAGTAATTTTTGCCTGCAGTAAATGCATTTGATGAAGACACATATAGGCACACCCACGTACGGAGATCCTCAGGGCGCTTTGCAGCCCCTCCAGGGTCATACAATAGACTGTTTTTACTCATTCAAGCTGGAGACCCAGTAAGCCCCTGGAAAGCCAGCTGAAAGCAGGGGCTTTACATCTCAGGGAAGTGCAATACAGGTTCACACAGAAGCTTCTTTCAACCTACAAAAGCTCCCAGGCCCCACTACACACCACTTGAGACCTGCCTACTCCTGCAGGCGTCAATGAGGACCTACTGCCAGTGCACCTGGTGATTCAGGGTAACCTCTGTCTCAGATTTGAGATGCCTTAGAAAAGGCTTGTTCTTTGGAGGAGGTCCTCCCTCAAGTAGGATCAGAAGGTGTCTAAAGAACAGGCATCCAGGAAGGTCAGCAGCAAGAGCAGCCACCCCTTTTGAAGGCCACTGGCAAACTGACAAGGACTGAACTCCCAGGGTGTCAGAAAAAGCTGACGAGATTCCCAAGGTACTATGCACCTTGGGGAGGCAGCACCAACTCTCTAACATCAGCCTCTTGCCATATTTTCCACTGAAGGCCAAAATATATGTTGTCTTCATCCAAATACCCTTCAGGGTTATCATGGTGTTACTTTGTGCAGCTCTGTCTTCAAAGCAGTGCCTGCCCTTCTTCCTTTTCTTCCTTCCTACTAATTAATTTTTTTAGTGAAACTTATTGTGTTAGCAGTTTTGATCTGGTTTTTCTGTTGTGGCTTGTCTAGAGTCAAGATCCACAAGGCTTTAGTGCCATCACCACAAGCTTTCTCCCGGTGCCTGGGAAGCCAGCTGAACTGCCAGCTCTCCAGATAGTATGACAACATCCTTTTCTTCTCCGTGACAGCTTCCAAATGACTGAAAGTGCCATCAGCACAGGGCTTTGGTAGTCTCACAGTCTAAGGCACGTTACTGGCACGTAGTGTGGGCCACCACACAGGCGGTTGGCTGGCCAGTCAATCCCCACACCTCCTTCCTCAGCATTAGAAGCTCAGGCCGCCACACAAGTTCAGGTGTATCATGACTCCATTTCTTTTAAAGTCTGTGGAAGTGACAGAGTTAAGTCTACACAGCATCATTCTCACCTAGCATTTTCATTTTACAGACACAGAAAGGTTATTACTGCAAAACAAATTATTTGTAGGCTACATAATCTGCCAGGCTACCACATGGCCCTGCACAGTTCTTATATATAAACACCAGAAGATACCTTGGAACAACAACTGGGAATAAGACCCACCCATCAGCAACTGGGAATCAAGAAGAATCAGGGCTAGTATTAATTACTGAGAGACTTGCTCCAACCGGAGATACTTTCCCAGAGACCTCACTAGCAAGGTGAGAAAAAGAACACATGAATTCCGCTTTTAAAATTAGGAAACGCACACTCAAAAGAGCAAACCCCAACAGTAAGGTGTTGGGTTTTTTTTCCTGCAATGTGAAATAGTCCACACCTGACACGCAAGGCGGTTCTCCTTAAGTGAATTTGAACCACAAGAGTGTTTGCTTTCTGGTCTACTGCATTCATGCTTTGCAGCAAGCGTAGCTCAAAACTACCTGTTACAGTAATAAAACAAAGTAGTAGCAACTAGATCCACCATTCATTATGATGAAAGGACTGTCATGTCTGGATCACATTATACCAGTGCAGGCTATAAATCTCCTCCGATTTTACTCGCCATAAAGAGAAAGCTTGCCCAATCAAAGCTGTTGAGACAGAGACATGCAAGTGTTTTCCAGGCACACGTCTCTCCACTTGGCAGGACTCACATAAAAGGAGAGCCCTGGGTGATATGGCACAGCAATGAAAGCCTTCCTTTGCAATATGCCATACTTCAGAAAGTGGAAGTGCTTGAAGGAAGCGGATTTCAGTTTAGCTGGAGGAAGAGGCCTCTAATCGTGATCACTATAGAAAGCTCTTAATGTTAATAGCCATTAAGCTATGGGTTCACACCCTGTGTACACCATACTGAACAAAGTCCCCTGACAAAGGCTGCTCCACCTGCCAGATACACCTTCTATCTCTCAAAATCTACAACCATCCAACAGAAAAGGAAATTAATATTGGAAAAAAAACAAACAAAACCCCTCAGAGTCTCAGCAGACTGTACTACCTACACCACCCTGACCATCAGTGGGAGGAAACCCAGAGACGCCAGCAGGATCTCTGCAGGTACTGATGGCTTGCTCAGATCCCACAGCACAGAGACCCCTGGATACACAGCCCCAGAACTACGTTTCTGCCCTCCCAGCCATCAGTGAAAGTCAGAGTTATGCCCAAAAGCACCAGACCAAAGCTTGGAAGACCTCAAGCCATGCAGAAGGATGAATGCTAAGCTAAGGCTTCCCAGCTGGACAGAATCTCAGAATGATATGGGGTTGGAAGGGACCTCTGGAGATCGTCTAGTCCAACCCCCCTGCCAAAGCAGGTTCACCCAGAGCAGGCTGCACAGGAACTTGTCCAGGCAGGTTTTGAATATCTCCACAGAAAGAGACTCCACCACCTCTCTGGGCAGCCTTTTCCACGGCACTGGCACCCTCAAAGTAAAGAAGTTCCTCCTCATGTTTAGATGGAGCTTCTTATACTCAAGTTTGTGCCCGTTACCACTTGCCCTGTCACTAGGCAGCACTGAAAAAAGACTGGCCCCATCCTCTTAACACCCTCCCTTTAAGTATTTATAAGCGTTGATCAGATCCCCCCCCTCAGTCTTATCTTCTCCAGACTAAAAAGACCCAAGTCCCTCAGCCTCTCCTCGTAAGGAAGATACTCCAGGCCCCTCATCATCTTTGTAGCCCTCTGCTGTACCCCCTCCAGCAGTTCCCTGTTCTTGAACTGGGGAGCCCAGAACTGGACCCAGTGCTCCAGATGGGGCCTCACCAGGGCAGAGTAGAGGCACTCCAGCTAGGCTGTTGGCTGTGCCACCTTCATTAGGGGAACACCCCTTGAGGCATCTCACAGGTGTTTCTTTATTGACTTCAACTATTTCAGGAGCTGCTGGTTCATCTCCATAAGACTTTGACTGCAGTGAAGTGCCACCAGCCTGCCTCAGGGCTACAGGCTGAAGACCCTTACTAGTACCCTGTCCCTCTAACCTTGAGGAGATACCCCACAGCTTGTCACAGACAAGCCTGATATTATTACCCTCCTCCCCCTTCACATCTAGTTTAAAGACCTGTCTATTAACCCCACAATCTCTTGCGCTAGAACCCTCTTCCCCCTTTGAGAGAGGTGCTTCCCATTTGATGTCAACAAGCCCGGTGCTGTATAGGCCAATCCATTGTCAAAGAAACTAAAGTTATGGCAGTGACACCAGTCACGGAGCCACGTATTAATTGACTGTATCGGTCCGTTCTTCCCAGCGATATTGCCCGCAACTGGAAGGAGTGACGAAAAAATAACCTGTGCCCCAGTTTCCTTTACCAGCCCTCCCAACTCCCTGAAGTCTCTTTTTATTGCTTGTGGACCGTGAGTCACAGCTTCCTGTGCGTCTACATGGAAAATCAACAATGGATAATAGTCTGAGGACCTCACTAAGCCAGGAAGTTTCCTGGTGACGTCCTTAACCCAGGTTCCAGGAAGACAGCAGACTTCTCTCTGAGCAGGGTCCACCCAGCATATTGGGCCCTCTGTTCCCCTCAGGTAGGAGTCACCAACAACTGTAACTCTTCTTTTTCTCCTCGTGGGTGTGATGGTGATCTGGGGTGTACACTTTTTTTGACTAAGGAGGCATCTGTGGTGTAGAGTGCCCATCATCTGCTTCCTCACTCAACTGGCCTTCCTCAACCAGTATCTCATATCTGTTCTTCAGAGGTACCAGATGGGGCGAGGTGGGAGTCCATCTGCTGCCCCATCCATGAACCTGCCCCCATTTGCTCATTTAGGCTTCTGCCTTCTGCCTGACTGGGGCTGGATACAGGGGTTACTAGACCCTGGCTGCTTTCCTCCCTGATACACCTCAACCTTTCAATTTCCCCTCTTAGCTCTGCCACCAGGCTGAGCAGATCATTCACCTGTTCACATCTCACCCAGCAGTTCTCATAGCTGCTACCCAATACCAGTAAAAGGTCCTGGCACTCCCTGCAGCCTGTGACCCTGAGAGCCACATGCTTTCATGGGAGCTTTGTCTGGGTTCCCACATCCATTCTGGTTGAGGCTGAGAGCATGACCTTCCTCTGGGTGGGGACCATAGCAGAGACCTAATGGACAACGATAAGGTGAACAGACTCAGGAATCCTGTGGCAGGCAACAGACTCTCAACAGACTTGGGAAGATGGCACCATGCTAGGCTTCTCTATCTTCACATGAGAAGATAAATCAGTTTATGACCTTAAACCCAGACCTGTTTACCAGAGGAAAATTGAGGATGAGTTAGCTTCCAAGACAAATATAAACAAGAAAAAAAAAATATACACATATAACAGGAGAAGCTCCTGATGGAAAACCCTCAAAGAGATAGTTACCTGAGGGACAAGAAGTAGAAGAGTATCAATAGCATTCATCTATGTCAGGAAGCAGCACCACCGCAGAAAAGGGGGCAAAGAGACCCCAGCACAGGCAGTTCACTCACCCGCAGTCACAGCCCTACAGTACCTGAGCAGAGTTGGATGCTGGTAGCAGGGTCCATCAGCAGCCCTGGACACAACAAAGGGGCACACCAAGCCCAGAGTTGACCCAGGGGTTGCAATTAGTGAAAGGGGTCTGGAGACAAGTTACAACGTGGACCTAAAGGGTCTATATAGGCAACAAAATGAGAGACCAGCTCATCTGCAAAACAGCCCAAGGCTGAGCTTAAGTAGAGCTGCTGGGCAGAAGGTGTGGGTGGGGGCCCCAGCTGAGGCTGCTCAGAGCAATTAGGACTCATGGGTGTGCCGGGACCTTGTTGGGTCTTTTTTTGCCGAAACCCCACAGCTGCAGCAGGTTGTGGACAGAAGGCTTGAGGATGAACAGGACTGTGCCCTCCATGGGTGGTAATGGCAGCTGGAAGGCTTCTTCCCACTGCATGCAGCCACGCCCATGGTTGAGTAAAGCCCTTGCCTGCTGTGCAAAGAGGATGCCTAACCGCTATGCTCCTTCATTTGGGTTTTTTTTGGCCTGTTGCGACTATCAGGAATTATAAGCACCAGCACTACCGTTTTTGGTGTTGGTGCCAAAAAGCAGAGCGGTCAGAAGCCATACCTCCTCCTTTCTGATTTAAAATGCTGCATCCAGAAACTAAAAAAATAATAATAATTTTTCTCAGTGCCACGCAAACCTTGATGAAAAAAGAAAGATCATGGACTGGAATGCTCTGCTCTGGATCTTGAAAGGACATCTAAATGGGCACCTGATGGGTATAAAATGCCCCTTCCTCCAGAGCTGTGGTAGGGAAGACCTCTGGTTTACTCCTCACTAATGCCTGCAGGCTTTTTTCCTCCCTCTTTTTTTTTCTCTTTTTTTTTTTTTTTCTTGTTTCTTTCACCCACCTCCATTCACAGCACTTCTTTTGACATTGTCATTCCCTTTCCCAGTCCCACGTAAAAATCACTCCCTTAAAAAAAGGAGTTTTTCACAAGCTCCCCTCTCTCAGACAAACACGCAGGGCATTCACTGAAAAGGTCTGGGAAGGTCAAGTTTGTCTCTTTGCCTCCAGACTCGGGATGCCGCTGACACCCCGCACAACTGAGCAACCTGCTCTAGTGGAGGTGTCCCTGCCCATGGCAGGGGGGTTGGAACTTGATGGTCTTTAAGGTCCCTTCCAACTCTAACCATTGTATGATTCTATGATCTTGAGACTAGTTAATAGGGAAAAATGCCAGTAGGTGGTGTCCAAGAATAGCTTCTGGATCTGGTGATGGCAGTGAAACCTGTGCTACACTCAGGGATGCTATTACAGCTGTTGGCATCTGCACGGTGGAAGTGGGGGTTGTGATGGCATCTCCACTTGCAGCACCTTCAGATGACAGTTGTTGTCTTCCTCCGGTCTTCAGGCTGTTTTTCACAAATAAGTACCTTTACTGGCCTTCTAAAGCTCCTCTCACTTGAGATTTCTTCTCCTCCGAAGGTAGCAGGCTACCACCGGAACAAGCAGCCAGAGTCTCCATTTTTCTCTTTAAGCACTTGTGTGTGTATGTTTAAGTGCCATCTGAGCCGAAAGCCATGAATATAAAGTCGCACTGGAGAATCTTAAATAGGAGATACATATATGTACATACATGTATATGTATGTGGCATCCAAAAATGTCCGTGACCTCTTCAACTCAACCCAGTTGAATTGCCTGGAGAAGAGAAGGCTCTGGGGAGACCTTATAGAAGCCTTCCAGTACATAGAGGAGAGATAAGGAGGGACTCTTGATCATGGAGGGGAGCCATAGGATGAGGGGGAATGGTTTTGAACTGAAAGGGGAGATTTAGATGAGATCTCAGGAAGAAATTCTTTGCTGTGAGGGTGGTGAGAGCCTGGCCCAGGTTGCCCAGAGAAGCTGTGGCTGCCCCATCCCTGGAGGGGTTCAAGGCCAGGTTGGAGGGGGCTTTGGGCAACCTGGTCTGGTGGGAGGTGTCCCTGCCTGTGGCAGGGGGCTGGAACTGGATGATCTTTAAGGTGCCTTCCAACTCAAACCATTCTATGATGATTCTATGATTCTAGTCAAGACAGCAAGTTTTCAAAGGTACATTTAAACCAGGAACAGAAGTGTCTGTCACATGCACTTCTGTCCTGGAGAACATGTGGCGGTGGCATAACTAGACATAGCTCATGGCTTTTGGGCAGAACTGACTGTGCTGCCTCTGGGATCTGGCCAGGAGTAGAAGAAGGGACTGGGATGGAGAATATCCACCTTGGCTTATAGCTGTGGCTGGCAAAATGGGCAGAAAGAGGCTACTTTCCTTCGCTGTCACCAACACCAGCACAAGCCAGTATGGCTTCCAGAGCTCTTATGATCCCTCTGCATCATGCTGTGACTTGGAGGGGCTGGCAGCTGCCTGCAGGAGGAGTTAGTCAAACCCAGGCAAAGGAAGTCACAGCAAAGGCCAAGCAAAGACTTGGGCTGTGTAAGCATAGACCAATGCTGGACTTGGGCACCCAACTTTAGTTGTCAGGGCTGTCCCCGGCTTTTTTTATCCCCTTCTTATTCCCTTCTTTTCTATCATTTTGTGATTCCCCTGCACAGTAGAACTTGCGTATTTTCTGCCCTTGTGTTGTGGTACTCCTTCCCCACCCCACACTTCTGCTGCAGAAGGAAGCCTTTGGGGCAGGGGCCGTGCTCCTCCTGCAGGACGGTGCCTGCCTGGAGCCCCATCCTTGCTCACCCTTCAGCTTGAGTGGGAAAAAAATGACAACTACATTGTCCTCTAGTGAGCTGAGCAAACGCTAGGTCTTCTGCTTCCCAAAACATTAAAGGGATGTTGCTTATGTAGTGATGAATTCTCTTCATTTGCGGGGACAACAACTATCATGACTGTAGGGGAAAAAAAAAAAAAAAGAAAAAGTCAGTCAGATGAGCAAAGAGACCTCCAGAGAGCCTGTGGAGATGCTGTGAGCACCTTGACTTCCAGAGCTGGTGGTAGACAAGGAGGACATAGCTCAGCATAGCTCTGTGCCCAGGTTGTGTAGGCACTGAGGAAACAGAGAGTTTGAATACACCTGGCCTAGAGTCAGCAAGAGGGGTGAGAGATCCTTCCATCTGCTTTGGCTTTATCCAGAACAGAAAAGTTTTGTAGAATCATAGAATGTTTTGGATTAGAAGGGACCTTAGATAACTAGATGATCTTTAAGGTCCCTTCCACCTCTAACCATTCTATGATTCTATGATTCTATGATTCTATGATTCTATGATCTAGTTCCACCCCCCTGCCCTGGGCAGGGACACCTCCCACCAGACCAGGTTGACCAAAGCCCCCTCCAACCTGGCCTTGAACCCCTCCAGGGATGGGGCAGCCACAGCTTCTCTGGGCAACCTGGGCCAGGCTCTCACCACCCTCACAGCAAAGAATTTCTTCCCGAGATCTCATCTAAGTCTCCCTTCTTTTAGTGTCAAACCCTTCCCCCTCATCCTATGGCTCCCCTCCCTGATCAAGAGTCCCTCCCCAGCTCTCCTGGAGCCCCTTTAGGGACTGGAAGGGGCTCTAAGGTGTCCCCGGAGCCTTCTCTTCTCCAGGTTGAACCCTCCCAACTCTCTCAGCCTGTCCTCACAGCAGAGAGGCTCCAGCCCTTGCAGCATCTTCGTCATCATTTTAGGGCTATCCTTCTCCATTGTCAGCCTTTTGGGAGAACAAAGGCTAACTGCTGCCTCTCATCTCTGCACCTCTTAGTACAGCCTCTTTTTCTAGGCTTGTGGCTCTCCTTTTGGGAGCAATGTTCGCTAAATGCCAGACCATAGGCAATAGTTGTATCCCAGAGCTGCTTCAGCTGGCCATGGGGCTGTCTGGGTACTCTTCGGGCCACTCTCAGCTTTATCCTGTTGGGACTTTTTGTCGTGTTTATCCTGCTGCAGTTGCTACCTGACGGAGATGGCACCGGGATCCAGTGACTAGGGCACAAATGGGAGTCAGAAAACTGGTTTCTGTTCCCATCTCTGCTACTGACTTGCTGTATATCCATGAGCAGTTAATTAAGCCTCAGCTTTCCCCACTTTAGAGCTGTGATAATTACATTTATCTCTATTTGTGAAGAACAAGGGCTTGGAGACATTTGGATGAAAGCGCTCAAAGAGCCAAATGTTGTTATAGTTAGTTATAATAATTCTGACCCTCCCTGAATTTATAAGAGCTGTCCTGTTCCAGTGACTCTGTTTTATAGGCAAGGTAGAAAAACAGTAGCGTAACTATGGAGTGACTCCACATTCTGCTGTGGGCTCCTTCCATTGCATTTATTTAACTAAACCCAGCTCTCCTACCACCTGCTCTTTGGCTTGCCCAGGTCCTAAGGGAGCCGTCGTTATTGCAATGTTATGACCATGGCTGCAAAGCAACTAGGTTTTTTGTCACCCTGTGCTGGTGATTAAAATAGCTTTTAACTTCTGAAATAACAGCGCAAAGCACCAAGCCACAGAGATTTTGGCATTGCATAAGTGACCTTTTTCAGAACAAAGAGAAAAAATAAGACAGTGCTCCTCAAAGGTGTCCAACACCCTGATTTCTCTTTAGGCGTCTACAATTCAAGTGACGTTGTGAGCCCTACGAAGGAAACAGTTCAAGAATTACTGATGTTTGCAGTGATGAGCCACTCCAAGTTTCATGACAGACTTCATGTCCAGTGGAGAAATCTTACCCCTAACGCTCTATATAAGCTTGTTTCACAGACTGCAAAGTCCAGGCTTAATTTTCTTAGGCAGAACTCACTGCTTTTGCTTCTAATAGGTACTAAAATGTGAACAAGTTATAACTTTTCTATCAATGACAATGTTTAGAACTATAGAATCATGGTTTGGGTTGCAAGGGACCTTAAAGACCATCCAGTTCCAAACCCCTGCCCTGGGCAGGGACACCTCCCACCAGACCAGGTTGCCCAAAGCCCCATCCAACCTGGCCTTGAACCCCTCCAGGGATGGGGCAGCCACAGCTTCTCTGGGCAACCTGGGCCAGGCTCTCACCACCCTCACAGCAAAGAATTTCTTCCCCACATCTCATCTCAATCTCCCCTCTTTCAGTTTAAGACCCTTCCCCCTCGTCCTGTGGCTCCCCTCCCTGATCCAGAGTCCCTCCCCAGCTTTCCTGGAGCCCCCTTTAGGGACTGGAAGGGGCTCTAAGGTCTCCCCGGAGCCTTTTGTTGTCTTTATTATTCTTTAATAATATACTTTATTATTATTTATATTTTAAGCAATATTGGGGAACAATCTTGGGCTCTGGGAGCAGATCGGTGCTGTTTTAATGCTTTAGAAAAATGCCTGGTTTGACCCAGGCCAGCCAGCAGTCCCCCAGGTGGAACCTGAAGAGCTGCAGGAGCTACCACCCAGCACACACCTTTCTTCAAGTGTGGTTCACCTGTGGCTGCTCAGCACTGGAAGCTTAGAGGGGTTTATAGTTTGGACAAAAACCTATGGGATAGGTCTTTGTTGTGCTTTTGGACAGAAATAAATGTGATACAGAGCAGAAAAGGTTAATCGTCCAGGTCAGATGGGCTGCTCCAGAACTTAAAAGCTCCAAAAGAAGAAGAGGGAAGTGTCTGCATTTGCAAATGTGTGTGAGTCTGTGTGGGTGTGAGTGTAAACATGCACATTCGGGGGGAAAAACCTTCCAAGAAAATCACAGAATATCCACCACCAGATTACAAGGAAACGAGATGCCAAGATCTTTGAATTAATTATTCTCGGTGAATCACTCTTACAGTTAAAAGCCATACCAGCATTTCCAGAAAAACTTTCAGTTTGGTATATGTAAACAAATTTAAAGAAAACAAACAAACAGCCAAGAAAATTTGAAGATAAAAGGCTTAGAGATAATAAGATTAAAGATGTTAATCGGAGACTGCGCTTCTCTAGACCTTGACGTTCTTGGCTGAGTTTCTACAAATTACTGCAGCTCTGGCCTGCTGGCTTCAGTCGGTCGGTGTCAGCCTGTAGCCCAGAAATCCTCCTCCCGCATTTATTTTACTTTACGCCCTAGATTTACAGCCGATGACCTCACAGGTAGTCACATATTGTCCTTACTCTGGTTGAATGAGTCGTCTTACTTGGAAAGTGAACCAACGGATTAAAGCACTTATCCCACAGTTTTAAGTGTTATTCGGGTGGCGATAGGAAACGCCTCTCAGTTTTAAGCCCCTTATTGTCCAGGAAACCCCAGGGGGAGCGTGTCTACAAGAAAAGCACTCCCAGGCCATGAGCCCACGAGCACATCAGGCACCTTGGTGTCACTCTTCCCAGCAAAAACAATCATGGTTTGCGTGTGCCATGCTATCACAAAGGTACTGCTGCGCTATTGCTCTTGTAATACTGCTTCTGCAAGAGGTTGTGTCAGCCAGGGTAATACACCAAGAAACACACTACGTCTGTCCTGTGAAGTTTTTCCCTAATGAGCGTTTATTCAGGCCCTCTCCAAATGTTGAAAAAAATGATAAGATTCTTTGAAAAGAGAATACAATCTTCTGATCTATATAACAGATATCTATATTATAGATGTAGATATGTAACATATATAGTGTATATATATCATAATATCATATATATTATATATACAATATATATAATATATTCTGATAATAATATATCAGAATATCCTCCGATACGGCCAAAAAAGACAAGGAGAAAAGGAAAACCTCGTGCAATAATGGAGACGGGCTAGTGCATCACCACAAAAAAAAATCTCAGCCTGAGAAGTTGCTGCCGGGATCGTCGGCTGCTGGCAGGGCAATGTGCCAAAACGCTTCTGAAACCCGGCTACAGCTGTAGAGGAGCAATAAAAAAAAATAAAAAAATGTCTCGCATGCCAGCACCAACCTCTGCTATCCCAACACAGAACAAAGAGGGAATGCAAATGAAAGCCTTGCATAGTTAGATGAAAGACAAACCTCCCTTCCCTGATGCGCAGGCCACCTAAGGAAGCGTGAGACAGAAGGGGACAGAGGTACAGTCATTCTCCCGCTTATAAACAGTGGAAAAATCCCACATATGCAGTTCTTCTGAAAATGTTGCCCCAAAAATGAAAAATCTGGCCCCGGCTGTGTAAAACTTCTGCTGTGTCAGCCCAGCTCTGCTTTGGAGGAAGCAGGACAATGACTGTGCTTCCGGCTGGAATGCCAGGGGTTTAATTACCACCTCGGCCACCTCCATCCTCGCCGACCCTCGGCAAGTGGTGACATCAGCTGGTGAAATCGGCTTCTGGTCCATAGCATTCAGCCCAGTATGTGCGCACGTCCCCCCCTCTACCCCAGGCAGACCTCCTCTCCCACGCTGCGGATACCCACGGTGCCAAGCACAGAGCCAGAGGGACAGCCGGAAATAAAATTCCCACTGGTGAATACTAATGGGTCGCATCTTTTTCCCTCCCTTGGTTTCATGATTTTGCCTTGATGAAGGCTTTCCACTCTGCCTTAGCCTTGGAGAACTCTTCTGTAACTGGGAGCCTGCATCAGCCAACAATGACGCTACATCCAAAAGGGAAAGGAATCACAAACATTCCAAGGCAGAGCTTTTCTGGCATATTTTCTGCCTGCCATCTGTTTTACAGGGAAACATCCTCAGGGCAGGAGCCTTCTGTGTCGTGGATTATATTCTGTCAGTACCTATCAGATAATAAAGCTGGTTTTAATTAAGACAGGCTGAGCAGGGACTGGTGCTGTAGACCTGCAGTGGGCACTGTGCCTGGGTGAGTGGGAGGTGACACTGGTAGTCTGGAGACCTACTGAGGATCTCAGGGGTCAAACACAGGATTTATCCAGCCGATACTGGATATTTACACTGTAAGCTGCAGGTTCTGTGCTCCTTTATAACCCAGTGGATGGAAACAGATTATTCTAGACCAGGGCTCATCCCATCCTAACATCCTTTATACAGAGGGTCTCCAGTTTCAAGTTGTTGGTGCTGGCACTGGAAGGTGGTGAGATGAGTCTGAGTCCAGCTCAGTGACCCCTCAGAGTTGTCCTTGGCGATAGGGCAATGGTGAGGGTATATTTCAATTGGGTGGCCTGTGAGTGAAAAATAGCGCCAGGCTTATTTTGTTTAGAGTCATATTTAATTACAGTACCGGCTTTCCCAACATATAAACAAAAAAACATGTTCTTGCTGGCATAATTTATACTGATTCCCAGAACCATGCAAACACACACATTTTTATGCTAGAATAACCACAGGTACCTCAGCTATGCAGAGACTTTAACGTTTGAACGGCATAAAACTGTCATGAAAAATAACTCTTTCCTCAAGTAAAGCTCTTCCACAAAGAGTGTTTCTAAAGGAGCAAAGAGGACCAGATACATATCCCTGTCAGAACCCATGGAAGAAACAAGCACCAATATCTTGCTGACATTTTTTGTGCTGTGAAGCCTGCCAGCTTCGGAAAGGGGTTTATACATAAAAAAAGCTACCCAGCTATTCTCTGGCATAAATCAATGTGATAGAGGTGCTCTGATGGAATAAAAGCTTCGTACAGCACTGCTGTTGTTGCATATTGCCCCAGAGCGTCGGCAGGGTCTGTCCATTTAACTAGTGTGCTGCTGCTTTCAAAAGGGGTTTTGGCGTGTCCCCATCGTGCTGCGTTTCTGCTTTCAGAAAGACTCGATGGATTGTCTGAATTGCTTTACATAAGGCTGCTGAAATCACCGCAGTTACTGAGACACGAGGTGGGAAACATGGGCACCTCGGGACCAGCCACCCTGGCAGGACACTAACTTGGTATTCAGGTCACAGGTTGAGGAAAAATTGGCTTTGAAGGTCAATGGAAAGGTCAGCTCTTCTGCAGATGGTTTGGTCAGTAAATGCCTTTGCCCTCCAGCACTGCTTGTTTAAAAGGCACAGCGCTTCTTTAGGAATAGGAGTGGCTGCTGACCTCAATATTTAACTAACAATTAAATATGATCATTGTAATGCAAGGCAAAACCATCAGGTTTTGACGCTGATGATTTTGGGAAGAGGGTTGAACAGGCGAACATTCGGGACATTCAGGTTGCCCTTGGAAATCTTTCTTCAGTTGGGAAGACCATACCACCCTGGGAGTTGCCCACCAGAGCAGGAGGAAGTCACAGAGAAAAGATGGGGAGATCAGGAGAAGGGAGTGATGTGGGGAAGTTGGAAGGAGATGGGAGAGACTTGGACGAAGGAACAGCTGGAAAATCTGTTTTATTTATTCAGTGGACAGGCAAGGCAGCTCCTCCATTAATAACAATTACTCACCTTGGGTGCTCTGGCCCCAGGTTGACAAAGGATTTAGATGTGGTGACAGCAACTCCCACACCTCCCTTTCAGGTGCCCGGCTCCAGCAGTGAAATGCCCAAACCCTGGCTGCTCGCACCTCCAATAGGATGTACCATAATTGCCACGTAATTGCAATTAACACCTAAAATGGCCAATAAGAAAAGATAAAGAAATGGCTCCCCTGCCTCCTTGAGGTGGATTTTGAATCCCACCCGGTAGGTGGGCACAACAGAGGGTTGTCCCTTGCTTTACTTCTCACATTGCCATGCCAAGGTTCGGTACATCGACCAAGGGGACCAGAATGCTCACCAAAGGCAGACATGGAACTGCCATCTTCAGTGTAGCAAAGATCAAGAGAGCACTTCCTTTCAAAGCACCCGCATTGGCTGAAGGGAGGGAAATATTTCTTGGTTCATCTTGACATCAGACCACTGGGCAGCAAGAAATGTTAAGTTCATGAAACAGAAAAGATGAAGGACCATGACCATCTAGCCCAGTAATAAGAATATTCACCTGGTAAGGTGTAAAGAAGAGGGATCTCCAGGTGTCCCTTCTCAATCACCATTTGCGCATGTTCTCCAAATAGCTCTTTTTGAACAACAGTCTGTACAGCCTTGCTAGTCCAAGGAACATATTGATAACTAGCGAAAAGGCTCAGTTTTAAGAGAAGAATATTACTGAAGCACCTGGGGATGTGAAGCATTCGGTATCCAACCAGTAGAATAGGATCAAATGCAAATGGGCGAGGGCTTTCCCTTCCAGATAAATCATCTCACCAAGAGTAACCAGACACACGGGGATCCCACCCGCTGCAGCTCCCTGTGGAATTGTCACCCACAGCACGTGGGGAAAGAAAACATTCTGTTTAGCAAACTTACTTTCACTTGCAAACTCCATGTTGAGGTCCTGTAGTTTATATCTTCTGTGCTTTTGAAAAGCACAGTTTCTCAGTGCTTGGAGAGAAAGCATGTGAGAGGCAGGAGATCCAGTTTCTACACCACTGGCTCAGAGTTTTTGCTTGGAAAATGGGCCTCAGTTTTCCTATCTGGAAAACAGAAGTACTACTAGGTCTTTGAGGTCTGCCCATAAAAAATGCCTCTGTAACAACAAAAGTATAAAGAGATGTTCTAATAACAGAGATGCTAAACAGTATTATCATAGGTTGCATGATACAATGCACTATAATATTTAAAACATAAAGAACAGAAGTCTGTTCTGTTGATACATTACATCTGAGATTACTAATCTGAGCAGAAAATGTATTCGGGTCTGCTGGCAGACACCACAGAAGAGACGCGCAAGGCAAAGAACCTGCAGGCTTTCTAGTAACATTAATCTGCATTTATAGAGCACATTTCACTTGATAATCCAGAAGAGTTCATTATTAAAACTCTCACAAGCCTCCTGTGGGCTAAGAACCACACTGTGCCTTTTTAATTGATGGGTAACATGGACTTCATCAAGAAAAGAGAGCTGTAGGTCAAAGAGGGTGAATGTCAAAGCTAGACAACTCACCCTTACTACCCACCTTTTGTAGCTTGTCTGAAGAAGCAGAAAGCAGACAGGGATATACTGCTAATCAGAAGGTTACACGGCGAGCCATTTCAAAGCAGTTATCACGAAGAGTAACTACCCACTTATCATGAATAGTAACACCTTTGGTGACAGTCTGTGCCCTGAGCCCAGAGCTGACCTCCCGAGGACAGCAGGTCCAACTGCACCCTGTGCACGTAGACATGCATGTGTGCAACCAGACCATGGATACTCTCCTACGGACAGAGCTAGGATCTTGGGCCCTGGTTCCCATTGATTTTGCTGCTTCCAACAATGAGTAGAGAGGCAGAATCCCCCAGATGGTGTCCACCTTTCAGAGGCAAATCCCTTTATGAGAAACACTCTAAGATCTTCAATTAACTCATGGCCACATCAGGCCATGAAGCTCTATACACTCTATATAGACTGTTGTTCAAAAAGAGCTATTTGGAGAACATTTGGAGCATTTGTCTTCTAGTCCTCGGAAGGAAAGATGCTCTCTCCTGAGCCATGAGAATCACTCCTGAAATGTCAGGGGTGTTATTTAGAGCAATTGTTTTCAATCTTTGGCCAGCAGACCTGTGGCACCTATGGCCTACCTTTAATGGGTCCATTAAAGCTAAGAAAACCAACCTCTTATCAGTAGGTTTCAATTTACCATCAAGGAGGCTGAACAGCCCCCACCCTCACCCCTACCCCTCCCACCCCCCATTATTTTCAGAGTTGAAGAGAGCATTACTTCAGTATTTCACACCAAAATTCCCATTTAACCTCTCCCTCTACGAGTAACAAGATATGACAGGACCGTGACCCAAGGCGGCATGGCTGCAGGCATAAAAAAGTCTTCTCACTCAAGTTATTCATCAAATGAATAGCTAGAATGAGTCTCGCTTTGCAGTGAGTTTCTCCGGGCTCAAAGAAGATGCAGCTACAGAGCTGGAAGCCCAATTTTGTGTCTCCCCTTGGGAAGCATCTTCCCGTAAGATTAAACAATGGTGGCTACTGAATCAACTGCGTGAACGTCCTTGTGCTACTGCTCTTTATCCACTTTCAGAACTCTGTTGCAGAGAAAGAAAAGTTCAAACTCTCAGATCTACAATATTAAAATGTTGACTGATTGCGTAGTTCCATAGGATAAGGCACCCACTATATTGTAATGCATGCATATGTGTCTCTCTGCATGCAAGGATGTGTTCTTTGGGTCTCCACTGGCTCACAGTGATCACACCTGACAGAATGGCTCAAAAATTGTCAAGTACCCACAAGTTTTGGGAAAACAGACAACAAAGCTGAGGAGCCAGACTCCACCAGTGCCCTTAGTGAGGGAAAGGCCACCCCATTAGTGCACCATCAAAGGCCAACATCAGACAACCTCCGGACTGCCCTTTAGGGACAAAACCGGAGGAAACCAGGCTTCTCTGATTCCACGGCTTGTAACAAAATTTGCTGCTCTCCCCACAGTGTCGCTGTGCCTTCATGGCACCTGGGACCTGGGCTGTCCTGGTTAGGTGAGGACAGGTTTGTTCTCCTCCACTCCCTCACCTCTGCCTGCAGTACAGGCTGGGGAGCCTCCTGCCCTGCTTTGCCACCAACCTGCTAAGCCACTTAGCAGGATCCCTCTCAGCACCTCTGTTTCCTCATCTTTGAAATGAAGATTATGACCTCTGTGAGATGCTTTGATGTCCACAGATGAAGTGTGCTGTGGCACATATGCGCGTTCTCTCTATTTTAAATGTTAGGTAATATATCACCATGGTTTTTTTTCTTTTGTTTATTCACCTTTATTATTAAAAATGGAAATCAATGAACCACCCTGAAAAAACAAAACAAAACAAACCCACTTTGGATCAATCTTCTCTTTTGAAGATAATTATGAAAGAGAAAACAATTTTGAAACAATGGATGGCAAAGTGCAATGCTTACAAACTATAGGGAAGAACGTATTTGTCCACCCCACAGCTCACTGTTGCAATATCCCTGTACTCTTCCGTTTTCTAAGTCATGTACAAAACGTGCTTCCAAAATAAATTATTTAGCTCTGAACTGCTGCAATGCACAGCAGGATGCCTGTCAGAGCAAAGTGTCACTAATGGAGGATGCCTCATATGATCCTTGTATGACGAAGACGAGTTCAGACCGCAACAAGTCCTGAGTAAGAATGTGGCACCTGAAACCGATGTGCACAGGCAGTGAAACCCTGCCTTGATCAACCACCCAGAGCAGTTCTCATCTCTCCTTTTCTTCTCAGGAATGGACTCCTTCCCTGCCTGTGGTCTTCTGATCGCACTGTTGGAGGATGAAGGGCAGCTCTCAGTCCTATCCTGTACCTGTCAATGTTTGGGACTCAGTCAGATGCTGACTCTACTTCTCATCCACCAATACTACTTTGGACCAACCAGTAATGTCCAGCAAATCCACGGAGACACTGCATTGCCCACATACAATTGAGTGTAGAATTTGCTCTGCGTAAGATTTTAACTGCTGGGACTGGCAATTAAAATATAAAGATGTGATTCCCATGTTCCAGATTCCATTTGCAGAAAGCACTGTAAAAAAAAAAAGAAAGAAATATTAAAGCGGGTCTTTTACCATATAGATGAAGAATATTTTCTGTTGAGCTTCTCAAAATAGTAAACAGCACCCACCCTGTCCTGCAGACAGTGCAAAGCAACGGGAAACCTGCTCTGAACTGAGCAGTGTCATGGTCTGGGTGGACCTCTCACATTTACAGGACAACATACTCTACAAATTCAACTATATTTTATGAGCTCATTAGGAAAACAGACAAAAATGGCAAACAAGGGCTCAGTCCCCTTTGTACAGACTAGTCTAACACATGAATTCACTCATTCACCACTCGATTAATTAGGTTTCGAACTAACGGGTTCTCTAATTCATAACTGGCAATCTGAAACATGTAACTTGTGCACTTGTAAGTAAAACAGTTATCGTTTCAGACTCCATCACTGTATCTCCCCCAGCTGCGTCCCTCCTCTCACCTCTGCATCTCTCCGGGGGGGGTGCTAGTGACTCCTCGGCTGCTGGATGGGAAAGGCCGGCCATCTCCTCTCCAAGAATTTCCCTGGCGTTCTCCACCAGAAACTCCACCAGCACCTCCACCTGCCCACATCAAACCCTCGGTCTCAACCCTGTGGCCTGAGAACAGACCAAGAAGCCTCTACCCCTCAGCACCCTGGCCTCTGCGCAGAGGGCAGCTGTGGCTGTGGGGCTGCTCTTGCTGCTGCCACCAGTAGCACTTGCTCCAGAGAGGAGGCAGCCAGGGAGCTCGGGAAGAGCAGCCCGGCTCGCACGGGCCGGGAAGGCTGCAGGCGGCTGGTGGATACAGCCTACCTTCTGCGTCACCTCCAGCACAGCCTCCAGCGGGAGCAGGTCCTCCTCAGGTGGGCTTAGGAGGTTGGACGCAATGCAGATGGCCAGGTTGCTGCGAGGTTGCCATCCTCCTGGTGGCTGCGTTGTGCCTGATGTGCCAGAGGACGCACAGCAGCCACTTCAGCAGGACCAGACTGGCTGCAGGCAACTTGTGGGCCACCCTGTGGGAAAGGGGAACACTGCCTTCCTAAAGCAGACGTTGCCCACAGCCATCCCCTCCCCAGGCTTGCCCATGGCAGGTGGGAGCCAGCGGCTGTGTTGTGCAGCTTGCCCAGGGCTCTCAGCCAGCGCTCAGGGCTCCTGCTCAACAGGCAGGCTGCTGCCCACACTTACGCTTTCAGCTCCTCCACCTTCTCCTCCCTGCTGCTCTTCTCCACTGCTGCCATCCAGTCCTCATAGAGGTGGGTCCCCAGGAGCTTGGCGGGGATGCTTCAGAGGAAGTCCTGCCTGGCCAAGGGCTCCAGCTGAGCCTTCGGACTCTCAGAGCTGGTGGGACAGCCTGGCCCAGCCCTCGCCCTGCCCTCCTGCAAGCTGTGGGCAGCAGCAGAGGCTGCCTGTCCCTGCACAACCACCTCCAGCAGCGCTGCACAGCGAGGCTCCTTGCTCCTCCAATTGATGTCCTCCCTTGGGCTGCCCAACCTGCATGGCGACACTCAAGGGACACTCAAATCTGTGCCCACCTGTCCCCGAGCCACCAGGGGAGCCCACCTGGAGCCACAGCAGCAGTTGGCCTGGCCCATCCCTCCCAGGACAGGAGGACCCTGGCTGTGCGCCAAGGAGATGGCGCGGCCGACCACAGCGAGGATGGGGAGCACAGTGATGGTGCCGGGGCAGCGCTGCTCCACCAGGTCCTGCCTCTTCCCAGCGCTGCTGGGAAGCAGCTCTGTCCTGCTGGCATGGGTGGCCGTTGGCTCCAAGGGACCAATGGTCCAAGCCTAACAGAAAGTGGGAGGTACCCCAGGGGGGCCTAGCCTGGGGCTTCTCTCCGGTATGGCCATCTCTGCCTTGCACTGGGGAGCGCCATGCAGGACACAGCAGCGGGGAAGGAACACCTCCCTACACCTACTGGCAATGCCCCTCACTTTGGCATTTGGCACTGCTTCCTGGCCTCCATCCAAAGCTGGTGCTGATGGTCACCACCCTCTGGGCCCAGCTACTTAGCTGCTTTTCCAACCATGGCACAACCCCAGTGGTGGTTGCATCCTTCCAGTCTTCAGGCACATATCCCTGTTGGAGTGGCCTCACCAGCCCATCAGGCAGCTCCCTCGGCACTTCAGGCTGCACCCCAGCAGGGCCCAGTGGGGACTTGGGCATCTACAGTAGGCCCAAGTGTTGCCTGAGCTCCTCCTCCGCCACCCAAGCCCAGCAGATCCTCTCACACAAAGGGAATCTCTTTTTTGCTCCAGCCTTTCCCCCATGTCTCTAGGGCCCGGGATGTCCAGAGGCTGCTCTTGCAGGAGGACTGGAAGAATGCCCCAGGAGGACTGGAAGAACCTAGACCAGCCTCCAGTGCTGCCACAGCCAAGTGAAGGCCAGGAGGGTTCTAAGACGTGCCAAATAAGTCCTGAAACATGACCGTCTGATGAGCTTAATCATGAAAATCCTTCATAGTCGCTTGTAAGGGGCTGTGTTTTGCATCTGTGCTGAGAACAGCCTTGAGAACCCAGGGATGCGCTAGTTCTTGCTGAGCAGCGCTTGCCTGGCACCAGGGGCTCTTCTGCTCCTCAGACTGCAAGCCAGTGGGCGGGCTGGGCGTGCAGAAGACGCTGTGAGGGGACACAGTGGGGACATCTGACCCCAGCGATATCCCACACCCTGTGACACCATGCTCACCAATGAAAGCAGGGAGTGGAGGTTAGCAGGGGCTGCCCTTGCTCAGGGACTGGCTGGCCACTGGTCCCTTGGTGGCCAGCAATTTCTTTCTTTTGCATCCCTTGTTTTCTTGGGCTTTCTTTTCCACGCTCTCTCTTGTTTCTTGGTTTTCTCTTTCTTACCATTTCTTTTAATGAAACTGCCTTTGACTGAACCCACGGGTTTTCTCCCTATTCCCCTTCTGATTGTCCCCCTGCATCCCACCACGGAGGAGTGAGGGAGCAGCTGGGTGGTGCTGAGCTGCCAGCCAGACTTCAACCACAGCAGTCTGTGAGCAAAATCCTTCCCTACCGAGGGGGAGAGGGCTCCTCCTTCCTCCTCCATCACACCACGGGTGTCCCCTCTATCGCACTGGGATGCACCAGAGCCTCAGCACTCTGGCTGCTCCTGGAGCCGCTTCCAAAGCTTTTTGGGTGAGCTGATGCATTCATGGCGCCCAGCGTGGAAGGGAATCTCTACCTGTGCCACGATTTAGGGGGGACTGAGGAAACTGCCTCACAACCAGTGTGTCAGGAGGATGGCTGGCTGCAGGGGACAGCAAGGCACAGGTGACGGTGGCTACAAAAGGACCTGTAGCCCTTCCTGGCCACTGTGCCCTGCCTACATCTTGCCCCTGCTCTGACCGCATGGCGCAGTTCCTAGGAGATACCCAGACCTCAACAGGACGTGGTCCTGGGCATCCTGCACTAGGGGAGCCTGCTGGAGCAGATGTTGGACCAGGCCACCTCCACAGGTCCCCCATTTTATTGTCGTTTAGACAATTATTCTATCACCCAATGACCCCTCCCCACCCCGGAATGGAAATCGGGTTAAAAAAGGAAACCCAAGGGTTGAAACAGAAACAGGTTTAATAATAATAAAATAATTAACATTAATAAAACTAAAGAACCAGTATTGATTCTGATGCCAGTACAAAATATACAAGGACCATACCCAGCCCATTCCTCCAGCAGAAGCTTTGCAGTCCCAGCCGGGACAGACAATATGGGACGCTGTGAGCTCTGCGGCTTCGGGAGGAAAGAAGGGCTCAGGCCTCCTGCACCAAGACAAGGAGTTCTCAGGATGGCAGCCATCAAGGGAGAGAGAGAACTGTCACTCAAACCAGGACACAGACAGAGTCGGAAGAGAGAACATCTCATTTGATTGTGGATGCTGACTGGGGGGGCCCAGGAGTCACAGAATCATAGAATGGTCTAGGTTGGAAGGGACCTTGAAGATCATCGGGGCCATCTGTTAACCCAACACCACTAAGTCCACCACTAAACCGTGTCCCTCAGCACCATGACTGCCTGGCTTTTAAATAACTCCAGGGATGGCAACTCCACCATGTTCCTGGGCAGCCTCTTCCAATGATGAATACCCTTTCAGCGAGGAAATTTTTCCCAATATCCATCCTAAACCTCACCTGGAACAACTAGAGGCACTTTCCTCTTGTCCCATCTCCTGTTCTTTGGGAGAAGAGACCCACCCGCCATGGCTACACCCTCCTTTCAGGGAGCTGTGGAGAGCAATGAGGTCTCCCCTCAGCCCCCTTGTCCCCAGGCCCAGGCCGTGCCCCCCGAGCTGCTGAAGGCCACAAGGCCTGAGCTCTGCAGAGGCTGCTGGCACCTGGGGGTGGGGGGTGTTGGCTGGGGCCTGCCATGGCCTCCATGAGGGGAGAGCAGGGCCTGCCCCGCTCCGGGCACAGCCCTTCCCAGCTGGTTTAGAGCCATGGCACAGCCATTCCCAGCAGATTCAGAGCCATGGCACAGCCAGGCCCAGGAGGTTCAGAGCCACGGAACAGCCGGTTCCGACCTGTTCAGAGCCATGGCACAGCCAGGCCCAGCAGGTTCAGAGCCATGGCACAGACAGGCCCAGGAGGTTCAGAGCCATGGAACAGCCGGTTCCTGCCTGTTCAGAACCATTGCACAGCCAGGCCCAGGAGGTTCAGAGCCATGGAACAGCCGGTTCCGGCCTGTTCAGAGCCATGGCACAGCCAGGCCCAGCCAGTTCAGAACCATGGAGGAGCCGGGCACAGCCGGTGCCAGCTGGTCATGGGCCTGGGCATCTCCGTGGCAACCACCAGGCCTTTGTGATGCGGTCACCACATCATGCCCAGAGGCCATTGTGACACCTCGCTGGTGGCCACGGTGACCGTGGGGGTATTTTAGGAGCGGGAGCCCTGGGGTGCCCACACCCAGGAGAGCAGCTCCCTCAGGAAGCAGCAATTTCCCTGGGTGCCCACGGCAGTTCCACGGCTGAGGACGTCGAATGCCATGGAAGAGAAGGCAAACGCCCACTCCAGCCCCACCACGGGGCGGCGCGTCCTGCAGAAGAGGCGCCAGGTGAGGGAAGGGGCAGGAGCAAGAGGCCGCTGGTGGGATGGGGCCGCGCGGAATTGCCCCCGTGGTTTGCTGGGCTTGCTGGCAGCGTGGGGGCCGCTGTGCCAAGGCAGCCCTCTCCATCCTACGCCTTCTCCTCCTCCCACCCGCAGGTGGACAACAGGCTGCCAGAGGCAGCGCCGCAGGGCAGGCAGAGCCCGGCCTCGTCCCTCCATGGGGACAGGCTGCCACGGCTCCCCTGCCCTGAGAACTCTCAGGCTGCCGGGAGCCACCACGCACAGGTAGGGAGCCTGACAGAGACGGGGCCAAATGTCTTCCCCACCCTGGGAAGGAAGGATGCCAACGGGCGGGTGGGAGGTGCAGGAGGGGAAAGGGGCTTGGTCCCAGTCGCAAGCTGGGACTGGCCATGCCGGGGGTGCTCCCGGGAGTGCCTGTGGGGGGACCAGCCCTCTCCCAGGGGGCTGAGCGCTGCTCGGGGGGCTGACTTGGGATCCCGGCCGCAGGAGCTCTTCCAGCCAGGATGCGGGGACAAGGGCCACAGTCACACAGCCTCTCTCCTCGGCTTCTCTTGCAGACGGAGAGCCTGTCGCATGGGAAGGCACTGATCCGCATCAGGGTGGTACGGCATCGGGATACTGTCCCCAGGGAGGCAGCGGCACCCGCACCTTGCCTGCAGGGACCTGCCAGAACCGGCTCCAAGCTGCCACCTCTGCCAGCAGCACCCTTGGCACCTCCTGCCATCGATGGGGAAATGGCCGACAGCGCTGCTGCCAGCGGGCTCCGACAGCCGGTCCCACCACCTCGGGGCCTCTGCGGTGAGCGGGGCAGAACCGCGAGGGCGAGGAGGATAAGGCTTCCCCCGCTCAGCCCCACAGCCCTGAAAGACACCGTGCAGGGCATCACAAACGAGGTGCTCGGCAAGGTGTTCAGCACCAGCCCGGGACCCAGACTGAAGCTGGTCCCACCAGCTCAGAGCCTCTGCGCTGAACAGGGCAGAGCCACAATGGCGAGGAGGATGAGGCTTCCCCCGCTCAGCCCCACAGCCCTGAAGGACACCGCACAGAGCATCACGAGCGAGGTGCTCGGCAAGGTGTTCAGCGCCAGCCAGGGACCAAGACAGCAGCTGGTGTCACCGTGCAGCCTTGACGGAGCCCCCAAGACCATGGAGGAGCTATGGGTGGTAGATGGCAGCAAGACCCCCGCAGCTCAACCCACACCAGAGCCTGATGCATGGGGGAGCCTGGCACAAGCCAAAAGGGACGACGTGCTAACGCCGGTGCCCGTCAAGAGCTGCAGGAAGAGGTGGCATGGGTCAGCAGCGGGGACAGCATCAGAGGACGAGCCAGGGGACTTGGATGCGATGGAGTGGGACAACATCACCATCCGCAGCATCTACATCAACCCCTCCGTCCTGGAGATCTTCGAGGACCCCGATGCTCGTCCCCAGGAGGAGCCCAGCCATCCCAGCAGCCTGGCCACAGAGGGGACAGTGGAGGAAGATGGCCACCTCCAGAGTGCGTCTCCTGCCCCAGGTGGACTCGCGGACCCTGAGCCAGCAGCTTCGGCTGTGGCTGGAGGTCCTAAAGAAGAGGAGCTCCTTGCGTCTCTGCCTCCCGAGGCACAGGAGGAGACAAAGGCTCCCGTTTCTGCTGACCTCGAGGAGAAGACCCAGGCAGCAGAGGCAGAGTGCCAGGGACTTGCCCCGCAGAGACGCACCATCCACGAGGACGCTCTGCAGGAGGCAGCCCTGAGCGTAGTCAGGGAAGTGGTGATCAACGCCGAGCTCATCATCCAGAGCGACCTGGCACAGAGCACAGCTGTGGGGACAGCAGAAATAACACCAGAAGTCCCTCAGGAGCCCGAGTCTCCCTTGGCTGCAGAGTCTGGGGGAGAGGCCACCACCACCCCTCTCGCCCCAGCAGCAGACAACGAGGGAGACGCAGCTGCTTCTCCCGAGTCTCGGGACCCTCAGCTCCAGGTGAGGTGGGCGTGGGTGGCCGGCACCGGGCATCCCGAGGTGCCAGAGGCAGGCGCAGCACCCAGGCTCTGAGCGGCAGGAGATGCCGAGTGCTCTCCACGTCATCCCACTGACGTCCCCTCCCTCACCTGCCCCTGCTCTTCCTCTACCCGTGCAGGTCCCCTCTGAGCAAAGAGAGGAGGCACAGCCCTCCTGTGACTGCAGGGACGTGGCCCAGGATGTCCCAGGTGGGTCCCCAAGTCGAGGGTAGGCCTGGCCCAGCCGTCCCAGCCAACGGGCACCCAGGGCAGGCCGGGCTGCCAGGAGCTTGACCGTTGCCCGCCCAAGCCCTCACCCACAGCTCTCCTTCTCCCCGCAGGCATCACCACCCTCCAGCACGCCCCAGAGAAACAGCGACGGCCCTCCCTCTTCAGGCGGGTGCTGCGGGCTCTGCGCAGGGCTTTCCGCTGCTCCTGCGTCACGGCACAGGAGGAGCAGTAGCCCCCGGCTGACAGCGCCACGCACATCCCTGCAAATGGCGTGTGGCCCTGAGCCGGCGCAGCGCCCAGAGGGAGAGGCGCGGGGAGGGACGCGAGGGACGGGTGCATGGACGGCACCCCAGGCGTTCAGCTGCCCTCAGGACATCGTGCCACCGGCCTCTGCTCGGCCACGGAGGCTTTTTAGAGCAATAAAAATGATGACTTTCCCCCAGTGCTCGTCTCTGCCTGGTCTCTGCCAAGGGAAAGAAAGGCAGGTGCAGGCAAGGCCCGTGCCAACGAGAAGAGCTGGAGAGCCCCTGGGCTCCCTCTTCTCCAGGCCACGGGCCTTGGCCGAGGAGGAGTGGGAAGACATCACCATTCTCAACATCTGGGTCAATCCCTTAGCTCTTCCAGGACCCCGATGCTGGTCCCCAGGAGGAGCCCGGCTGGCCCAGCAGCCCGAGCACAGAGGGGACAGTGGAGGAAGAGGCCACCTCCAGATCGCATCTCCTGCCCCGGCTGGACCCGCGCATGCCAAGCTGGCAGCTTCTGCCCTGGCTGGAGCTCCTGAGGAAAAGGGCTACCTCAGATTTCTCACTCCCAACACACAGTAAGAGGCCAAGGCACCCACTTCTCCTGACCTCGAGGAGCACACCCCAGCAGCAGAGGCAGCGTGCCAGGGACCTGCCCCACACAGACACACCAACCACCAGGACGCTCTGCAGGGGGAGAAGCCTTTGGAGCTGCCTCTCTCCTCGCAGCCCGTCTCAGCTGGGATCCCAGCTGGCGGTCCTGCTGGCTGGCTGCGCCCAGGGCTCTGCTCTGGGCAGCAAGTGCCGCCTGGGGAGGAATAGGGGCACAGAATCTCGTTAGAGGTCTGTAACAAGTGGGGTCCCCCAGGGGTCAGTGCTGGGTCCAGCCCTCTTCAATATATTCATCAGTGACCTGGATGAGGGGATGGAGCGTACCCTCAGCAAGTTTGCTGACAGTACAAAACTGGGAGGAGTCCTTGACACAATGGAGGGCTGTGGTGCCATGCAGCGAGACTTGGACAGGCTGAAGGGCTGGGCAGAGAGGAACCTGATGAACTGAAGTTCAAGGCAAGTTCAACTAAAGGCAAGTGTAGGGTGCTGCCCCTGGGGAGAAAGAACCCCATGCACCTGTGCAGGTTGGGGGCTGACTTGCTGGAGAGCACCTCTGAGGAGAAAGACCTAGGAGTCCTAGGTGATAACAGGATGACCATGAGCCAACAATGTGCCCTTGTGGCCAAGAAGACCAATGGCATCCTGGGGTGCATCAAGAAGAACGGGGCCAGCAGGTCGAGAGAGCTTATCCTTCCCCTCTACTCTGCCCTGGTGAGGCCCCGTCTGGAGCTCTGTGTCCAGTTCTGGGCTCCCCAGTTCAAGAAGGACAGGGAACTGCTGCAGAGGGTACAGCAAAGGGCTACCAAGATGATGAGGGGCCTAGAACATCTCTCTTATGAGGAACGGCTGAGGGATTTGGGTCTTTTTAGTCTGGTGAAGTCTGAGGGGGGGATCTGATTACCAGTTACAAATTCTTAAAGGGAGGGTGTAAAGAGGAAGGGACCATTCTTTTTTCAGTGGTGCCCAGTGACAGGACAAGCGGTAACGGGCACAAACTTGAACATAGGAGGTTCCATCTAAATATGAGGAGGACCTTCTTTACTCTGGGGTGCCAGAGCCCTGGAACAGGCTGCACAGAGACGTGGTGGAGTCTCCTTCTCTGGAGACATTCAAACCCACCTGGACACGTTCCTGTGCAACCTGCTCTGGGTGGACCTGCTTTGGCAGGGAGCTTGGACTAGAGGATCCACAGAGGTCCCTTCCAACCCCATATCATTCTGTGATTCTTCTGTGATTATCCTAGGAACTTGATACGGCTTTATATACATTTCATTCTTGGTATCCATTTCATTATTTCCTTTTAAATTTATTATTAATCTTTCATTAAAGTCTTTTAGTTCCTTCTAAACTCATTAGCCTCTTTCTCTCTCCTCCTTTTCTCCTGCACTGGAGAAGTGGGGGGAGAACATCTGTCGCCGTCGTCGGCCAATTCGGCCTAAACCACAACAGCAGGGGAGGGTCTGTGGCTGCCCCCGCTCCCCCTGCCACAAGGAGAGCTCCAGTGTCACCAGAAAGCTCACCCCACCGTCTGCCATGGGTTCTGCTGAGGCTGGAGATGCTCCTCAGCCTGAGGAACGGATCCCTCAGCTGCAGGGATGGCGAGTGCCACAGGCCGAGAGCTCTGGCTCCTCCTCGCAGGGCCGGGAGGACACCCGCCTCCATCCATAAATCCCTCCAGGCGTGGTGACTCCACCTTGACCACGGGCAGCATGTTCTGATGTTTGACAGCTCTTTCTGTGAGGAAATCTTTCCCAATATCCATCCCAAACCTCCCCTGGCACAACTCGAGGCCGTTTCCTCTCGTCCCATCTCCTGTTCTTTGGGAGAAGAGACCCACCCGCCATGGCTACACCCTCCTTTCAGGGAGCTGTGGAGAGCAATGAGGTCTCCCCTCAGCCCCCTTGTCCCCAGGCCCAGGCCGTGCCCCCCGAGCTGCTGAAGGCCACAAGGCCTGAGCTCTGCAGAGGCTGCTGGCACCCGGGGGTGGGGGGTGTTGGCTGGGGCCTGCCATGGCCTCCATGAGGGGAGAGCAGGGCCTGCCCCGCTCCGGGCACAGCCCTTCCCAGCTAGTTTAGAGCCATGGCACAGCCATTCCCAGCAGATTCAGAGCCATGGCACAGCCAGGCCCAGGAGGTTCAGAGCCACGGAACAGCCGGTTCCGGCCTGTTCAGAGCCATGGCACAGCCAGGCCCAGCAGGTTCAGAGCCATGGCACAGACAGGCCCAGGAGGTTCAGAGCCATGGAACAGCCGGTTCCTGCCTGTTCAGAACCATTGCACAGCCAGGCCCAGGAGGTTCAGAGCCATGGAGGAGCCGGGCACAGCCGGTGCCAGCTGGTCATGGGCCTGGGCATCTCCGTGGCAACCACCAGGCCTTTGTGATGCGGTCACCACATCATGCCCAGAGGCCATTGTGACACCTCGCTGGTGGCCACGGTGACCGTGGGGGTATTTTAGGAGCGGGAGCCCTGGGGTGCCCACACCCAGGAGAGCAGCTCCCTCAGGAAGCAGCAATTTCCCTGGGTGCCCACGGCAGTTCCACGGCTGAGGACGTCGAACGCCATGGAAGAGAAGGCAAACGCCCACTCCAGCCCCACCACGGGGCGGCGCGTCCTGCAGAAGAGGCGCCAGGTGAGGGAAGGGGCAGGAGCGAGAGGCTGCTGGTGGGATGGGGCCGCGCGGACTTGCCCCCGTGGTTTGCTGGGCTTGCTGGCAGCGTGGGGGCCGCTGTGCCAAGGCAGCCCTCTCCATCCTACGCCTTCTCCTCCTCCCACCCGCAGGTGGACAACAGGCTGCCAGAGGCAGCGCCGCAGGGCAGGCAGAGCCCGGCCTCGTCCCTCCATGGGGACAGGCTGCCACGGCTCCCCTGCCCTGAGAACTCTCAGGCTGCCGGGAGCCACCACGCACAGGTAGGGAGCCTGACAGAGATGGGGCCAAATGTCTTCCCCAACCCGGGAAGGAAGGATGCCAACGGGCGGGTGGGAGGTGCAGGAGGGGAAAGGGGCTTGGTCCCAGTCGCAAGCTGGGACTGGCCATGCCGGGGGTGCTCCCGGGAGTGCCTGTGGGGGGACCAGCCCTCTCCCAGGGGGCTGAGCGCTGCTCGGGGGGCTGACTTGGGATCCCGGCTGCAGGAACTCTTCCAGCCAGGATGTGGGGACAAGGGCCACAGTCACACAGCCTCTCTCCTCGGCTTCTCTTGCAGACGGAGAGCCTGTCGCATGGGAAGGCATTGATCCGCATCAGGGTGGTACGGCATCGGGATACTGTCCCCAGGGAGGCAGCGGCACCCGCACCTTGCCTGCAGGGACCTGCCAGAACCGGCTCCAAGCTGCCACCTCTGCCAGCAGCACCCTTGGCACCTCCTGCCATCGATGGGGAAATGGCCGACAGCGCTGCTGCCAGCGGGCTCCGACAGCCGGTCCCACCACCTCGGGGCCTCTGCGGTGAGCGGGGCAGAACCGCGAGGGCGAGGAGGATAAGGCTTCCCCCGCTCAGCCCCACAGCCCTGAAAGACACCGTGCAGGGCATCACAAACGAGGTGCTCGGCAAGGTGTTCAGCACCAGCCCGGGACCCAGACTGAAGCTGGTCCCACCAGCTCAGAGCCTCTGCGCTGAACAGGGCAGAGCCACAATGGCGAGGAGGATGAGGCTTCCCCCGCTCAGCCCCACAGCCCTGAAGGACACCGCACAGAGCATCACGAGCGAGGTGCTCGGCAAGGTGTTCAGCGCCAGCCAGGGACCAAGACAGCAGCTGGTGTCACCGTGCAGCCTTGACGGAGCCCCCAAGACCATGGAGGAGCTATGGGTGGTGGATGGCAGCAAGACCCCCGCAGCTCAGCCCACATCAGAGCCTGATGCATGGGGGAGCCTGGCACAAGCCAAAAGGGACGACGTGCTAACGCCGGTGCCCGTCAAGAGCTGCAGGAAGAGGTGGCATGGGTCAGCAGCGGGGACAGCACCAGAGGACGAGCCAGGGGCCTTGGATGCGATGGAGTGGGACAACATCACCATCCGCAGCATCTACATGAACCCCTCCGTCCTGGAGATCTTCGAGGACCCTGATGCTCGTCCCCAGGAGGAGCCCAGCCATCCCAGCAGCCTGGCCACAGAGGGGACAGTGGAGGAAGATGGCCACCTCCAGAGTGCGTCTCCTGCCCCAGGTGGACTCGCGGACCCTGAGCCAGCAGCTTCGGCTGTGGCTGGAGGTCCTAAAGAAGAGGAGCTCCTTGCGTCTCTGCCTCCCGAGGCACAGGAGGAGACAAAGGCTCCCGTTTCTGCTGACCTCGAGGAGAAGACCCAGGCAGCAGAGGCAGAGTGCCAGGGACTTGCCCCGCAGAGACGCACCATCCACGAGGACGCTCTGCAGGAGGCAGCCCTGAGCGTAGTCAGGGAAGTGGTGATCAACGCCGAGCTCATCATCCAGAGCGACCTGGCACAGAGCACAGCTGTGGGGACAGCAGAAATAACACCAGAAGTCCCTCAGGAGCCCGAGTCTCCCTTGGCTGCAGAGTCTGGGGGAGAGGCCACCACCACCCCTCTCGCCCCAGCAGCAGACAACGAGGGAGACGCAGCTGCTTCTCCCGAGTCTCGGGACCCTCAGCTCCAGGTGAGGTGGGCGTGGGTGGCCGGCACCGGGCATCCCGAGGTGCCAGAGGCAGGCGCAGCACCCAGGCTCTGAGCGGCAGGAGATGCCGAGTGCTCTCCACGTCATCCCACTGACGTCCCCTCCCTCACCTGCCCCTGCTCTTCCTCTACCCGTGCAGGTCCCCTCTGAGCAAAGAGAGGAGGCACAGCCCTCCTGTGACTGCAGGGACGTGGCCCAGGATGTCCCAGGTGGGTCCCCAAGTCGAGGGTAGGCCTGGCCCAGCCGTCCCAGCCAACGGGCACCCAGGGCAGGCCGGGCTGCCAGGAGCTTGACCGTTGCCCGCCCAAGCCCTCACCCACAGCTCTCCTTCTCCCCGCAGGCATCACCACCCTCCAGCACGCCCCAGAGAAACAGCGACGGCCCTCCCTCTTCAGGCGGGTGCTGCGGGCTCTGCGCAGGGCTTTCCGCTGCTCCTGCGTCACGGCACAGGAGGAGCAGTAGCCCCCGGCTGACAGCGCCACGCACATCCCTGCAAATGGCGTGTGGCCCTGAGCCGGCGCAGCGCCCAGAGGGAGAGGCGCGGGGAGGGACGCGAGGGACGGGTGCATGGACGGCACCCCAGGCGTTCAGCTGCCCTCAGGACATCGTGCCACCGGCCTCTGCTCGGCCACGGAGGCTTTTTAGAGCAATAAAAATGATGACTTTCCCCCAGTGCTCGTCTCTGCCTGGTCTCTGCCAAGGGAAAGAAAGGCAGGTGCAGGCAAGGCCCGTGCCAACGAGAAGAGCTGGAGAGCCCCTGGGCTCCCTCTTCTCCAGGCCACGGGCCTTGGCCGAGGAGGAGTGGGAAGACATCACCATTCTCAACATCTGGGTCAATCCCTTAGCTCTTCCAGGACCCCGATGCTGGTCCCCAGGAGGAGCCCGGCTGGCCCAGCAGCCCGAGCACAGAGGGGACAGTGGAGGAAGAGGCCACCTCCAGATCGCATCTCCTGCCCCGGCTGGACCCGCGCATGCCAAGCTGGCAGCTTCTGCCCTGGCTGGAGCTCCTGAGGAAAAGGGCTACCTCAGATTTCTCACTCCCAACACACAGTAAGAGGCCAAGGCACCCACTTCTCCTGACCTCGAGGAGCACACCCCAGCAGCAGAGGCAGCGTGCCAGGGACCTGCCCCACACAGACACACCAACCACCAGGACGCTCTGCAGGGGGAGAAGCCTTTGGAGCTGCCTCTCTCCTCGCAGCCCGTCTCAGCTGGGATCCCAGCTGGCGGTCCTGCTGGCTGGCTGCGCCCAGGGCTCTGCTCTGGGCAGCAAGTGCCGCCTGGGGAGGAATAGGGGCACAGAATCTCGTTAGAGGTCTGTAACAAGTGGGGTCCCCCAGGGGTCAGTGCTGGGTCCAGCCCTCTTCAATATATTCATCAGTGACCTGGATGAGGGGATGGAGCGTACCCTCAGCAAGTTTGCTGACAGTACAAAACTGGGAGGAGTCCTTGACACAATGGAGGGCTGTGGTGCCATGCAGCGAGACTTGGACAGGCTGAAGGGCTGGGCAGAGAGGAACCTGATGAACTGAAGTTCAAGGCAAGTTCAACTAAAGGCAAGTGTAGGGTGCTGCCCCTGGGGAGAAAGAACCCCATGCACCTGTGCAGGTTGGGGGCTGACTTGCTGGAGAGCACCTCTGAGGAGAAAGACCTAGGAGTCCTAGGTGATAACAGGATGACCATGAGCCAACAATGTGCCCTTGTGGCCAAGAAGACCAATGGCATCCTGGGGTGCATCAAGAAGAACGGGGCCAGCAGGTCGAGAGAGCTTATCCTTCCCCTCTACTCTGCCCTGGTGAGGCCCCGTCTGGAGCTCTGTGTCCAGTTCTGGGCTCCCCAGTTCAAGAAGGACAGGGAACTGCTGCAGAGGGTACAGCAAAGGGCTACCAAGATGATGAGGGGCCTAGAACATCTCTCTTATGAGGAACGGCTGAGGGATTTGGGTCTTTTTAGTCTGGTGAAGTCTGAGGGGGGGATCTGATTACCAGTTACAAATTCTTAAAGGGAGGGTGTAAAGAGGAAGGGACCATTCTTTTTTCAGTGGTGCCCAGTGACAGGACAAGCGGTAACGGGCACAAACTTGAACATAGGAGGTTCCATCTAAATATGAGGAGGACCTTCTTTACTCTGGGGTGCCAGAGCCCTGGAACAGGCTGCACAGAGACGTGGTGGAGTCTCCTTCTCTGGAGACATTCAAACCCACCTGGACACGTTCCTGTGCAACCTGCTCTGGGTGGACCTGCTTTGGCAGGGAGCTTGGACTAGAGGATCCACAGAGGTCCCTTCCAACCCCATATCATTCTGTGATTCTTCTGTGATTATCCTAGGAACTTGATACGGCTTTATATACATTTCATTCTTGGTATCCATTTCATTATTTCCTTTTAAATTTATTATTAATCTTTCATTAAAGTCTTTTAGTTCCTTCTAAACTCATTAGCCTCTTTCTCTCTCCTCCTTTTCTCCTGCACTGGAGAAGTGGGGGGAGAACATCTGTCGCCGTCGTCGGCCAATTCGGCCTAAACCACAACAGCAGGGGAGGGTCTGTGGCTGCCCCCGCTCCCCCTGCCACAAGGAGAGCTCCAGTGTCACCAGAAAGCTCACCCCACCGTCTGCCATGGGTTCTGCTGAGGCTGGAGATGCTCCTCAGCCTGAGGAACGGATCCCTCAGCTGCAGGGATGGCGAGTGCCACAGGCCGAGAGCTCTGGCTCCTCCTCGCAGGGCCGGGAGGACACCCGCCTCCATCCATAAATCCCTCCAGGCGTGGTGACTCCACCTTGACCACGGGCAGCATGTTCTGATGTTTGACAGCTCTTTCTGTGAGGAAATCTTTCCCAATATCCATCCCAAACCTCCCCTGGCACAACTCGAGGCCGTTTCCTCTCGTCCCATCTCCTGTTCTTTGGGAGAAGAGACCCACCCGCCATGGCTACACCCTCCTTTCAGGGAGCTGTGGAGAGCAATGAGGTCTCCCCTCAGCCCCCTTGTCCCCAGGCCCAGGCCGTGCCCCCCGAGCTGCTGAAGGCCACAAGGCCTGAGCTCTGCAGAGGCTGCTGGCACCCGGGGGTGGGGGGTGTTGGCTGGGGCCTGCCATGGCCTCCATGAGGGGAGAGCAGGGCCTGCCCCGCTCCGGGCACAGCCCTTCCCAGCTGGTTTAGAGCCATGGCACAGCCATTCCCAGCAGATTCAGAGCCATGGCACAGCCAGGCCCAGGAGGTTCAGAGCCACGGAACAGCCGGTTCCGGCCTGTTCAGAGCCATGGCACAGCCAGGCCCAGCAGGTTCAGAGCCATGGAACAGCCGGTTCCTGCCTGTTCAGAACCATTGCACAGCCAGGCCCAGGAGGTTCAGAGCCATGGAACAGCCGGTTCCGGCCTGTTCAGAGCCATGGCACAGCCAGGCCCAGCAGGTTCAGAGCCATGGAACAGCCGGTTCCGGCCTGTTCAGAGCCATGGCACAGCCAGGCCCAGCCAGTTCAGAACCATGGAGGAGCCGGGCACAGCCGGTGCCAGCTGGTCATGGGCCTGGGCATCTCCGTGGCAACCACCAGGCCTTTGTGATGCGGTCACCACATCATGCCCAGAGGCCATTGTGACACCTCGCTGGTGGCCACGGTGACCGTGGGGGTATTTTAGGAGCGGGAGCCCTGGGGTGCCCACACCCAGGAGAGCAGCTCCCTCAGGAAGCAGCAATTTCCCTGGGTGCCCACGGCAGTTCCACGGCTGAGGACGTCGAACGCCATGGAAGAGAAGGCAAACGCCCACTCCAGCCCCACCACGGGGCGGCGCGTCCTGCAGAAGAGGCGCCAGGTGAGGGAAGGGGCAGGAGCAAGAGGCCGCTGGTGGGATGGGGCCGCGCGGACTTGCCCCCGTGGTTTGCTGGGCTTGCTGGCAGCGTGGGGGCCGCTGTGCCAAGGCAGCCCTCTCCATCCTACGCCTTCTCCTCCTCCCACCCGCAGGTGGACAACAGGCTGCCAGAGGCAGCGCCGCAGGGCAGGCAGAGCCCGGCCTCGTCCCTCCATGGGGACAGGCTGCCACGGCTCCCCTGCCCTGAGAACTCTCAGGCTGCCGGGAGCCACCACGCACAGGTAGGGAGCCTGACAGAGACGGGGCCAAATGTCTTCCCCACCCTGGGAAGGAAGGATGCCAACGGGCGGGTGGGAGGTGCAGGAGGGGAAAGGGGCTTGGTCCCAGTCGCAAGCTGGGACTGGCCATGCTGGGGGTGCTCCCGGGAGTGCCTGTGGGGGGACCAGCCCTCTCCCAGGGGGCTGAGCGCTGCTCGGGGGGCTGACTTGGGATCCCGGCCGCAGGAGCTCTTCCAGCCAGGATGCGGGGACAAGGGCCACAGTCACACAGCCTCTCTCCTCGGCTTCTCTTGCAGACGGAGAGCCTGTCGCATGGGAAGGCACTGATCCGCATCAGGGTGGTACGGCATCGGGATACTGTCCCCAGGGAGGCAGCGGCACCCGCACCTTGCCTGCAGGGACCTGCCAGAACCGGCTCCAAGCTGCCACCTCTGCCAGCAGCACCCTTGGCACCTCCTGCCATCGATGGGGAAATGGCCGACAGCGCTGCTGCCAGCGGGCTCCGACAGCCGGTCCCACCACCTCGGGGCCTCTGCGGTGAGCGGGGCAGAACCGCGAGGGCGAGGAGGATAAGGCTTCCCCCGCTCAGCCCCACAGCCCTGAAAGACACCGTGCAGGGCATCACAAACGAGGTGCTCGGCAAGGTGTTCAGCACCAGCCCGGGACCCAGACTGAAGCTGGTCCCACCAGCTCAGAGCCTCTGCGCTGAACAGGGCAGAGCCACAATGGCGAGGAGGATGAGGCTTCCCCCGCTCAGCCCCACAGCCCTGAAGGACACCGCACAGAGCATCACGAGCGAGGTGCTCGGCAAGGTGTTCAGCGCCAGCCAGGGACCAAGACAGCAGCTGGTGTCACCGTGCAGCCTTGACGGAGCCCCCAAGACCATGGAGGAGCTATGGGTGGTAGATGGCAGCAAGACCCCCGCAGCTCAACCCACACCAGAGCCTGATGCATGGGGGAGCCTGGCACAAGCCAAAAGGGACGACGTGCTAACGCCGGTGCCCGTCAAGAGCTGCAGGAAGAGGTGGCATGGGTCAGCAGCGGGGACAGCATCAGAGGACGAGCCAGGGGACTTGGATGCGATGGAGTGGGACAACATCACCATCCGCAGCATCTACATGAACCCCTCCGTCCTGGAGATCTTCGAGGACCCCGATGCTCGTCCCCAGGAGGAGCCCAGCCATCCCAGCAGCCTGGCCACAGAGGGGACAGTGGAGGAAGATGGCCACCTCCAGAGTGCGTCTCCTGCCCCAGGTGGACTCGCGGACCCTGAGCCAGCAGCTTCGGCTGTGGCTGGAGGTCCTAAAGAAGAGGAGCTCCTTGCGTCTCTGCCTCCCGAGGCACAGGAGGAGACAAAGGCTCCCGTTTCTGCTGACCTCGAGGAGAAGACCCAGGCAGCAGAGGCAGAGTGCCAGGGACTTGCCCCGCAGAGACGCACCATCCACGAGGACGCTCTGCAGGAGGCAGCCCTGAGCGTAGTCAGGGAAGTGGTGATCAACGCCGAGCTCATCATCCAGAGCGACCTGGCACAGAGCACAGCTGTGGGGACAGCAGAAATAACACCAGAAGTCCCTCAGGAGCCCGAGTCTCCCTTGGCTGCAGAGTCTGGGGGAGAGGCCACCACCACCCCTCTCGCCCCAGCAGCAGACAACGAGGGAGACGCAGCTGCTTCTCCCGAGTCTCGGGACCCTCAGCTCCAGGTGAGGTGGGCGTGGGTGGCCGGCACCGGGCATCCCGAGGTGCCAGAGGCAGGCGCAGCACCCAGGCTCTGAGCGGCAGGAGATGCCGAGTGCTCTCCACGTCATCCCACTGACGTCCCCTCCCTCACCTGCCCCTGCTCTTCCTCTACCCGTGCAGGTCCCCTCTGAGCAAAGAGAGGAGGCACAGCCCTCCTGTGACTGCAGGGACGTGGCCCAGGATGTCCCAGGTGGGTCCCCAAGTCGAGGGTAGGCCTGGCCCAGCCGTCCCAGCCAACGGGCACCCAGGGCAGGCCGGGCTGCCAGGAGCTTGACCGTTGCCCGCCCAAGCCCTCACCCACAGCTCTCCTTCTCCCCGCAGGCATCACCACCCTCCAGCACGCCCCAGAGAAACAGCGACGGCCCTCCCTCTTCAGGCGGGTGCTGCGGGCTCTGCGCAGGGCTTTCCGCTGCTCCTGCGTCACGGCACAGGAGGAGCAGTAGCCCCCGGCTGACAGCGCCACGCACATCCCTGCAAATGGCGTGTGGCCCTGAGCCGGCGCAGCGCCCAGAGGGAGAGGCGCGGGGAGGGACGCGAGGGACGGGTGCATGGACGGCACCCCAGGCGTTCAGCTGCCCTCAGGACATCGTGCCACCGGCCTCTGCTCGGCCACGGAGGCTTTTTAGAGCAATAAAAATGATGACTTTCCCCCAGTGCTCGTCTCTGCCTGGTCTCTGCCAAGGGAAAGAAAGGCAGGTGCAGGCAAGGCCCGTGCCAACGAGAAGAGCTGGAGAGCCCCTGGGCTCCCTCTTCTCCAGGCCACGGGCCTTGGCCGAGGAGGAGTGGGAAGACATCACCATTCTCAACATCTGGGTCAATCCCTTAGCTCTTCCAGGACCCCGATGCTGGTCCCCAGGAGGAGCCCGGCTGGCCCAGCAGCCCGAGCACAGAGGGGACAGTGGAGGAAGAGGCCACCTCCAGATCGCATCTCCTGCCCCGGCTGGACCCGCGCATGCCAAGCTGGCAGCTTCTGCCCTGGCTGGAGCTCCTGAGGAAAAGGGCTACCTCAGATTTCTCACTCCCAACACACAGTAAGAGGCCAAGGCACCCACTTCTCCTGACCTCGAGGAGCACACCCCAGCAGCAGAGGCAGCGTGCCAGGGACCTGCCCCACACAGACACACCAACCACCAGGACGCTCTGCAGGGGGAGAAGCCTTTGGAGCTGCCTCTCTCCTCGCAGCCCGTCTCAGCTGGGATCCCAGCTGGCGGTCCTGCTGGCTGGCTGCGCCCAGGGCTCTGCTCTGGGCAGCAAGTGCCGCCTGGGGAGGAATAGGGGCACAGAATCTCGTTAGAGGTCTGTAACAAGTGGGGTCCCCCAGGGGTCAGTGCTGGGTCCAGCCCTCTTCAATATATTCATCAGTGACCTGGATGAGGGGATGGAGCGTACCCTCAGCAAGTTTGCTGACAGTACAAAACTGGGAGGAGTCCTTGACACAATGGAGGGCTGTGGTGCCATGCAGCGAGACTTGGACAGGCTGAAGGGCTGGGCAGAGAGGAACCTGATGAACTGAAGTTCAAGGCAAGTTCAACTAAAGGCAAGTGTAGGGTGCTGCCCCTGGGGAGAAAGAACCCCATGCACCTGTGCAGGTTGGGGGCTGACTTGCTGGAGAGCACCTCTGAGGAGAAAGACCTAGGAGTCCTAGGTGATAACAGGATGACCATGAGCCAACAATGTGCCCTTGTGGCCAAGAAGACCAATGGCATCCTGGGGTGCATCAAGAAGAACGGGGCCAGCAGGTCGAGAGAGCTTATCCTTCCCCTCTACTCTGCCCTGGTGAGGCCCCGTCTGGAGCTCTGTGTCCAGTTCTGGGCTCCCCAGTTCAAGAAGGACAGGGAACTGCTGCAGAGGGTACAGCAAAGGGCTACCAAGATGATGAGGGGCCTAGAACATCTCTCTTATGAGGAACGGCTGAGGGATTTGGGTCTTTTTAGTCTGGTGAAGTCTGAGGGGGGGATCTGATTACCAGTTACAAATTCTTAAAGGGAGGGTGTAAAGAGGAAGGGACCATTCTTTTTTCAGTGGTGCCCAGTGACAGGACAAGCGGTAACGGGCACAAACTTGAACATAGGAGGTTCCATCTAAATATGAGGAGGACCTTCTTTACTCTGGGGTGCCAGAGCCCTGGAACAGGCTGCACAGAGACGTGGTGGAGTCTCCTTCTCTGGAGACATTCAAACCCACCTGGACACGTTCCTGTGCAACCTGCTCTGGGTGGACCTGCTTTGGCAGGGAGCTTGGACTAGAGGATCCACAGAGGTCCCTTCCAACCCCATATCATTCTGTGATTCTTCTGTGATTATCCTAGGAACTTGATACGGCTTTATATACATTTCATTCTTGGTATCCATTTCATTATTTCCTTTTAAATTTATTATTAATCTTTCATTAAAGTCTTTTAGTTCCTTCTAAACTCATTAGCCTCTTTCTCTCTCCTCCTTTTCTCCTGCACTGGAGAAGTGGGGGGAGAACATCTGTCGCCGTCGTCGGCCAATTCGGCCTAAACCACAACAGCAGGGGAGGGTCTGTGGCTGCCCCCGCTCCCCCTGCCACAAGGAGAGCTCCAGTGTCACCAGAAAGCTCACCCCACCGTCTGCCATGGGTTCTGCTGAGGCTGGAGATGCTCCTCAGCCTGAGGAACGGATCCCTCAGCTGCAGGGATGGCGAGTGCCACAGGCCGAGAGCTCTGGCTCCTCCTCGCAGGGCCGGGAGGACACCCGCCTCCATCCATAAATCCCTCCAGGCGTGGTGACTCCACCTTGACCACGGGCAGCATGTTCTGATGTTTGACAGCTCTTTCTGTGAGGAAATCTTTCCCAATATCCATCCCAAACCTCCCCTGGCACAACTCGAGGCCGTTTCCTCTCGTCCCATCTCCTGTTCTTTGGGAGAAGAGACCCACCCGCCATGGCTACACCCTCCTTTCAGGGAGCTGTGGAGAGCAATGAGGTCTCCCCTCAGCCCCCTTGTCCCCAGGCCCAGGCCGTGCCCCCCGAGCTGCTGAAGGCCACAAGGCCTGAGCTCTGCAGAGGCTGCTGGCACCCGGGGGTGGGGGGTGTTGGCTGGGGCCTGCCATGGCCTCCATGAGGGGAGAGCAGGGCCTGCCCCGCTCCGGGCACAGCCCTTCCCAGCTGGTTTAGAGCCATGGCACAGCCATTCCCAGCAGATTCAGAGCCATGGCACAGCCAGGCCCAGGAGGTTCAGAGCCACGGAACAGCCGGTTCCGGCCTGTTCAGAGCCATGGCACAGCCAGGCCCAGCAGGTTCAGAGCCATGGCACAGCCAGGCCCAGGAGGTTCAGAGCCACGGAACAGCCGGTTCCTGCCTGTTCAGAGCCATGGCACAGCCAGGCCCAGCAGGTTCAGAGCCATGGAACAGCCGGTTCCTGCCTGTTCAGAACCATTGCACAGCCAGGCCCAGGAGGTTCAGAGCCATGGAACAGCCGGTTCCGGCCTGTTCAGAGCCATGGCACAGCCAGGCCCAGCAGGTTCAGAGCCATGGAACAGCCGGTTCCGGCCTGTTCAGAACCATTGCACAGCCAGGCCCAGCCAGTTCAGAACCATGGAGGAGCCAGGCACAGCCGGTGCCAGCTGGTCATGGGCCTGGGCATCTCCGTGGCAACCACCAGGCCTTTGTGATGCGGTCACCACATCATGCCCAGAGGCCATTGTGACACCTCGCTGGTGGCCACGGTGACCGTGGGGGTATTTTAGGAGCGGGAGCCCTGGGGTGCCCACACCCAGGAGAGCAGCTCCCTCAGGAAGCAGCAATTTCCCTGGGTGCCCACGGCAGTTCCACGGCTGAGGACGTCGAACGCCATGGAAGAGAAGGCAAACGCCCACTCCAGCCCCACCACGGGGCGGCGCGTCCTGCAGAAGAGGCGCCAGGTGAGGGAAGGGGCAGGAGCAAGAGGCCGCTGGTGGGATGGGGCCGCGCGGACTTGCCCCCGTGGTTTGCTGGGCTTGCTGGCAGCGTGGGGGCCGCTGTGCCAAGGCAGCCCTCTCCATCCTACGCCTTCTCCTCCTCCCACCCGCAGGTGGACAACAGGCTGCCAGAGGCAGCGCCGCAGGGCAGGCAGAGCCCGGCCTCGTCCCTCCATGGGGACAGGCTGCCACGGCTCCCCTGCCCTGAGAACTCTCAGGCTGCCGGGAGCCACCACGCACAGGTAGGGAGCCTGACAGAGACGGGGCCAAATGTCTTCCCCACCCTGGGAAGGAAGGATGCCAACGGGCGGGTGGGAGGTGCAGGAGGGGAAAGGGGCTTGGTCCCAGTCGCAAGCTGGGACTGGCCATGCTGGGGGTGCTCCCGGGAGTGCCTGTGGGGGGACCAGCCCTCTCCCAGGGGGCTGAGCGCTGCTCGGGGGGCTGACTTGGGATCCCGGCCGCAGGAGCTCTTCCAGCCAGGATGCGGGGACAAGGGCCACAGTCACACAGCCTCTCTCCTCGGCTTCTCTTGCAGACGGAGAGCCTGTCGCATGGGAAGGCACTGATCCGCATCAGGGTGGTACGGCATCGGGATACTGTCCCCAGGGAGGCAGCGGCACCCGCACCTTGCCTGCAGGGACCTGCCAGAACCGGCTCCAAGCTGCCACCTCTGCCAGCAGCACCCTTGGCACCTCCTGCCATCGATGGGGAAATGGCCGACAGCGCTGCTGCCAGCGGGCTCCGACAGCCGGTCCCACCACCTCGGGGCCTCTGCGGTGAGCGGGGCAGAACCGCGAGGGCGAGGAGGATAAGGCTTCCCCCGCTCAGCCCCACAGCCCTGAAAGACACCGTGCAGGGCATCACAAACGAGGTGCTCGGCAAGGTGTTCAGCACCAGCCCGGGACCCAGACTGAAGCTGGTCCCACCAGCTCAGAGCCTCTGCGCTGAACAGGGCAGAGCCACAATGGCGAGGAGGATGAGGCTTCCCCCGCTCAGCCCCACAGCCCTGAAGGACACCGCACAGAGCATCACGAGCGAGGTGCTCGGCAAGGTGTTCAGCGCCAGCCAGGGACCAAGACAGCAGCTGGTGTCACCGTGCAGCCTTGACGGAGCCCCCAAGACCATGGAGGAGCTATGGGTGGTAGATGGCAGCAAGACCCCCGCAGCTCAACCCACACCAGAGCCTGATGCATGGGGGAGCCTGGCACAAGCCAAAAGGGACGACGTGCTAACGCCGGTGCCCGTCAAGAGCTGCAGGAAGAGGTGGCATGGGTCAGCAGCGGGGACAGCATCAGAGGACGAGCCAGGGGACTTGGATGCGATGGAGTGGGACAACATCACCATCCGCAGCATCTACATGAACCCCTCCGTCCTGGAGATCTTCGAGGACCCCGATGCTCGTCCCCAGGAGGAGCCCAGCCATCCCAGCAGCCTGGCCACAGAGGGGACAGTGGAGGAAGATGGCCACCTCCAGAGTGCGTCTCCTGCCCCAGGTGGACTCGCGGACCCTGAGCCAGCAGCTTCGGCTGTGGCTGGAGGTCCTAAAGAAGAGGAGCTCCTTGCGTCTCTGCCTCCCGAGGCACAGGAGGAGACAAAGGCTCCCGTTTCTGCTGACCTCGAGGAGAAGACCCAGGCAGCAGAGGCAGAGTGCCAGGGACTTGCCCCGCAGAGACGCACCATCCACGAGGACGCTCTGCAGGAGGCAGCCCTGAGCGTAGTCAGGGAAGTGGTGATCAACGCCGAGCTCATCATCCAGAGCGACCTGGCACAGAGCACAGCTGTGGGGACAGCAGAAATAACACCAGAAGTCCCTCAGGAGCCCGAGTCTCCCTTGGCTGCAGAGTCTGGGGGAGAGGCCACCACCACCCCTCTCGCCCCAGCAGCAGACAACGAGGGAGACGCAGCTGCTTCTCCCGAGTCTCGGGACCCTCAGCTCCAGGTGAGGTGGGCGTGGGTGGCCGGCACCGGGCATCCCGAGGTGCCAGAGGCAGGCGCAGCACCCAGGCTCTGAGCGGCAGGAGATGCCGAGTGCTCTCCACGTCATCCCACTGACGTCCCCTCCCTCACCTGCCCCTGCTCTTCCTCTACCCGTGCAGGTCCCCTCTGAGCAAAGAGAGGAGGCACAGCCCTCCTGTGACTGCAGGGACGTGGCCCAGGATGTCCCAGGTGGGTCCCCAAGTCGAGGGTAGGCCTGGCCCAGCCGTCCCAGCCAACGGGCACCCAGGGCAGGCCGGGCTGCCAGGAGCTTGACCGTTGCCCGCCCAAGCCCTCACCCACAGCTCTCCTTCTCCCCGCAGGCATCACCACCCTCCAGCACGCCCCAGAGAAACAGCGACGGCCCTCCCTCTTCAGGCGGGTGCTGCGGGCTCTGCGCAGGGCTTTCCGCTGCTCCTGCGTCACGGCACAGGAGGAGCAGTAGCCCCCGGCTGACAGCGCCACGCACATCCCTGCAAATGGCGTGTGGCCCTGAGCCGGCGCAGCGCCCAGAGGGAGAGGCGCGGGGAGGGACGCGAGGGACGGGTGCATGGACGGCACCCCAGGCGTTCAGCTGCCCTCAGGACATCGTGCCACCGGCCTCTGCTCGGCCACGGAGGCTTTTTAGAGCAATAAAAATGATGACTTTCCCCCAGTGCTCGTCTCTGCCTGGTCTCTGCCAAGGGAAAGAAAGGCAGGTGCAGGCAAGGCCCGTGCCAACGAGAAGAGCTGGAGAGCCCCTGGGCTCCCTCTTCTCCAGGCCACGGGCCTTGGCCGAGGAGGAGTGGGAAGACATCACCATTCTCAACATCTGGGTCAATCCCTTAGCTCTTCCAGGACCCCGATGCTGGTCCCCAGGAGGAGCCCGGCTGGCCCAGCAGCCCGAGCACAGAGGGGACAGTGGAGGAAGAGGCCACCTCCAGATCGCATCTCCTGCCCCGGCTGGACCCGCGCATGCCAAGCTGGCAGCTTCTGCCCTGGCTGGAGCTCCTGAGGAAAAGGGCTACCTCAGATTTCTCACTCCCAACACACAGTAAGAGGCCAAGGCACCCACTTCTCCTGACCTCGAGGAGCACACCCCAGCAGCAGAGGCAGCGTGCCAGGGACCTGCCCCACACAGACACACCAACCACCAGGACGCTCTGCAGGGGGAGAAGCCTTTGGAGCTGCCTCTCTCCTCGCAGCCCGTCTCAGCTGGGATCCCAGCTGGCGGTCCTGCTGGCTGGCTGCGCCCAGGGCTCTGCTCTGGGCAGCAAGTGCCGCCTGGGGAGGAATAGGGGCACAGAATCTCGTTAGAGGTCTGTAACAAGTGGGGTCCCCCAGGGGTCAGTGCTGGGTCCAGCCCTCTTCAATATATTCATCAGTGACCTGGATGAGGGGATGGAGCGTACCCTCAGCAAGTTTGCTGACAGTACAAAACTGGGAGGAGTCCTTGACACAATGGAGGGCTGTGGTGCCATGCAGCGAGACTTGGACAGGCTGAAGGGCTGGGCAGAGAGGAACCTGATGAACTGAAGTTCAAGGCAAGTTCAACTAAAGGCAAGTGTAGGGTGCTGCCCCTGGGGAGAAAGAACCCCATGCACCTGTGCAGGTTGGGGGCTGACTTGCTGGAGAGCACCTCTGAGGAGAAAGACCTAGGAGTCCTAGGTGATAACAGGATGACCATGAGCCAACAATGTGCCCTTGTGGCCAAGAAGACCAATGGCATCCTGGGGTGCATCAAGAAGAACGGGGCCAGCAGGTCGAGAGAGCTTATCCTTCCCCTCTACTCTGCCCTGGTGAGGCCCCGTCTGGAGCTCTGTGTCCAGTTCTGGGCTCCCCAGTTCAAGAAGGACAGGGAACTGCTGCAGAGGGTACAGCAAAGGGCTACCAAGATGATGAGGGGCCTAGAACATCTCTCTTATGAGGAACGGCTGAGGGATTTGGGTCTTTTTAGTCTGGTGAAGTCTGAGGGGGGGATCTGATTACCAGTTACAAATTCTTAAAGGGAGGGTGTAAAGAGGAAGGGACCATTCTTTTTTCAGTGGTGCCCAGTGACAGGACAAGCGGTAACGGGCACAAACTTGAACATAGGAGGTTCCATCTAAATATGAGGAGGACCTTCTTTACTCTGGGGTGCCAGAGCCCTGGAACAGGCTGCACAGAGACGTGGTGGAGTCTCCTTCTCTGGAGACATTCAAACCCACCTGGACACGTTCCTGTGCAACCTGCTCTGGGTGGACCTGCTTTGGCAGGGAGCTTGGACTAGAGGATCCACAGAGGTCCCTTCCAACCCCATATCATTCTGTGATTCTTCTGTGATTATCCTAGGAACTTGATACGGCTTTATATACATTTCATTCTTGGTATCCATTTCATTATTTCCTTTTAAATTTATTATTAATCTTTCATTAAAGTCTTTTAGTTCCTTCTAAACTCATTAGCCTCTTTCTCTCTCCTCCTTTTCTCCTGCACTGGAGAAGTGGGGGGAGAACATCTGTCGCCGTCGTCGGCCAATTCGGCCTAAACCACAACAGCAGGGGAGGGTCTGTGGCTGCCCCCGCTCCCCCTGCCACAAGGAGAGCTCCAGTGTCACCAGAAAGCTCACCCCACCGTCTGCCATGGGTTCTGCTGAGGCTGGAGATGCTCCTCAGCCTGAGGAACGGATCCCTCAGCTGCAGGGATGGCGAGTGCCACAGGCCGAGAGCTCTGGCTCCTCCTCGCAGGGCCGGGAGGACACCCGCCTCCATCCATAAATCCCTCCAGGCGTGGTGACTCCACCTTGACCACGGGCAGCATGTTCTGATGTTTGACAGCTCTTTCTGTGAGGAAATCTTTCCCAATATCCATCCCAAACCTCCCCTGGCACAACTCGAGGCCGTTTCCTCTCGTCCCATCTCCTGTTCTTTGGGAGAAGAGACCCACCCGCCATGGCTACACCCTCCTTTCAGGGAGCTGTGGAGAGCAATGAGGTCTCCCCTCAGCCCCCTTGTCCCCAGGCCCAGGCCGTGCCCCCCGAGCTGCTGAAGGCCACAAGGCCTGAGCTCTGCAGAGGCTGCTGGCACCCGGGGGTGGGGGGTGTTGGCTGGGGCCTGCCATGGCCTCCATGAGGGGAGAGCAGGGCCTGCCCCGCTCCGGGCACAGCCCTTCCCAGCTGGTTTAGAGCCATGGCACAGCCATTCCCAGCAGATTCAGAGCCATGGCACAGCCAGGCCCAGGAGGTTCAGAGCCACGGAACAGCCGGTTCCGGCCTGTTCAGAGCCATGGCACAGCCAGGCCCAGCAGGTTCAGAGCCATGGCACAGACAGGCCCAGGAGGTTCAGAGCCATGGAACAGCCGGTTCCTGCCTGTTCAGAACCATTGCACAGCCAGGCCCAGGAGGTTCAGAGCCATGGAGGAGCCGGGCACAGCCGGTGCCAGCTGGTCATGGGCCTGGGCATCTCCGTGGCAACCACCAGGCCTTTGTGATGCGGTCACCACATCATGCCCAGAGGCCATTGTGACACCTCGCTGGTGGCCACGGTGACCGTGGGGGTATTTTAGGAGCGGGAGCCCTGGGGTGCCCACACCCAGGAGAGCAGCTCCCTCAGGAAGCAGCAATTTCCCTGGGTGCCCACGGCAGTTCCACGGCTGAGGACGTCGAACGCCATGGAAGAGAAGGCAAACGCCCACTCCAGCCCCACCACGGGGCGGCGCGTCCTGCAGTAGAGGCGCCAGGTGAGGGAAGGGGCAGGAGCGAGAGGCCGCTGGTGGGATGGGGCCGCGCGGACTTGCCCCCGTGGTTTGCTGGGCTTGCTGGCAGCGTGGGGGCCGCTGTGCCAAGGCAGCCCTCTCCATCCTACGCCTTCTCCTCCTCCCACCCGCAGGTGGACAACAGGCTGCCAGAGGCAGCGCCGCAGGGCAGGCAGAGCCCGGCCTCGTCCCTCCATGGGGACAGGCTGCCACGACTCCCCTGCCCTGAGAACTCTCAGGCTGCTGGGAGCCACCACGCACAGGTAGGGAGCCTGACAGAGATGGGGCCAAATGTCTTCCCCACCCCGGGAAGGAAGGATGCCAACGGGCGGGTGGGAGGTGCAGGAGGGGAAAGGGGCTTGGTCCCAGTCGCAAGCTGGGACTGGCCATGCCGGGGGTGCTCCCGGGAGTGCCTGTGGGGGGACCAGCCCTCTCCCAGGGGGCTGAGCGCTGCTCGGGGGGCTGACTTGGGATCCCGGCCGCAGGAACTCTTCCAGCCAGGATGTGGGGACAAGGGCCACAGTCACACAGCCTCTCTCCTCGGCTTCTCTTGCAGACGGAGAGCCTGTCGCATGGGAAGGCACTGATCCGCATCAGGGTGGTACGGCATCGGGATACTGTCCCCAGGGAGGCAGCGGCACCCGCACCTTGCCTGCAGGGACCTGCCAGAACCGGCTCCAAGCTGCCACCTCTGCCAGCAGCACCCTTGGCACCTCCTGCCATCGATGGGGAAATGGCCGACAGCGCTGCTGCCAGCGGGCTCCGACAGCCGGTCCCACCACCTCGGGGCCTCTGCGGTGAGCGGGGCAGAACCGCGAGGGCGAGGAGGATAAGGCTTCCCCCGCTCAGCCCCACAGCCCTGAAAGACACCGTGCAGGGCATCACAAACGAGGTGCTCGGCAAGGTGTTCAGCACCAGCCCGGGACCCAGACTGAAGCTGGTCCCACCAGCTCAGAGCCTCTGCGCTGAACAGGGCAGAGCCACAATGGCGAGGAGGATGAGGCTTCCCCCGCTCAGCCCCACAGCCCTGAAGGACACCGCACAGAGCATCACGAGCGAGGTGCTCGGCAAGGTGTTCAGCGCCAGCCAGGGACCAAGACAGCAGCTGGTGTCACCGTGCAGCCTTGACGGAGCCCCCAAGACCATGGAGGAGCTATGGGTGGTGGATGGCAGCAAGACCCCCGCAGCTCAGCCCACATCAGAGCCTGATGCATGGGGGAGCCTGGCACAAGCCAAAAGGGACGACGTGCTAACGCCGGTGCCCGTCAAGAGCTGCAGGAAGAGGTGGCATGGGTCAGCAGCGGGGACAGCACCAGAGGACGAGCCAGGGGCCTTGGATGCGATGGAGTGGGACAACATCACCATCCGCAGCATCTACATGAACCCCTCCGTCCTGGAGATCTTCGAGGACCCCGATGCTCGTCCCCAGGAGGAGCCCAGCCATCCCAGCAGCCTGGCCACAGAGGGGACAGTGGAGGAAGATGGCCACCTCCAGAGTGCGTCTCCTGCCCCAGGTGGACTCGCGGACCCTGAGCCAGCAGCTTCGGCTGTGGCTGGAGGTCCTAAAGAAGAGGAGCTCCTTGCGTCTCTGCCTCCCGAGGCACAGGAGGAGACAAAGGCTCCCGTTTCTGCTGACCTCGAGGAGAAGACCCAGGCAGCAGAGGCAGAGTGCCAGGGACTTGCCCCGCAGAGACGCACCATCCACGAGGACGCTCTGCAGGAGGCAGCCCTGAGCGTAGTCAGGGAAGTGGTGATCAACGCCGAGCTCATCATCCAGAGCGACCTGGCACAGAGCACAGCTGTGGGGACAGCAGAAATAACACCAGAAGTCCCTCAGGAGCCCGAGTCTCCCTTGGCTGCAGAGTCTGGGGGAGAGGCCACCACCACCCCTCTCGCCCCAGCAGCAGACAACGAGGGAGACGCAGCTGCTTCTCCCGAGTCTCGGGACCCTCAGCTCCAGGTGAGGTGGGCGTGGGTGGCCGGCACCGGGCATCCCGAGGTGCCAGAGGCAGGCGCAGCACCCAGGCTCTGAGCGGCAGGAGATGCCGAGTGCTCTCCACGTCATCCCACTGACGTCCCCTCCCTCACCTGCCCCTGCTCTTCCTCTACCCGTGCAGGTCCCCTCTGAGCAAAGAGAGGAGGCACAGCCCTCCTGTGACTGCAGGGACGTGGCCCAGGATGTCCCAGGTGGGTCCCCAAGTCGAGGGTAGGCCTGGCCCAGCCGTCCCAGCCAACGGGCACCCAGGGCAGGCCGGGCTGCCAGGAGCTTGACCGTTGCCCGCCCAAGCCCTCACCCACAGCTCTCCTTCTCCCCGCAGGCATCACCACCCTCCAGCACGCCCCAGAGAAACAGCGACGGCCCTCCCTCTTCAGGCGGGTGCTGCGGGCTCTGCGCAGGGCTTTCCGCTGCTCCTGCGTCACGGCACAGGAGGAGCAGTAGCCCCCGGCTGACAGCGCCACGCACATCCCTGCAAATGGCGTGTGGCCCTGAGCCGGCGCAGCGCCCAGAGGGAGAGGCGCGGGGAGGGACGCGAGGGACGGGTGCATGGACGGCACCCCAGGCGTTCAGCTGCCCTCAGGACATCGTGCCACCGGCCTCTGCTCGGCCACGGAGGCTTTTTAGAGCAATAAAAATGATGACTTTCCCCCAGTGCTCGTCTCTGCCTGGTCTCTGCCAAGGGAAAGAAAGGCAGGTGCAGGCAAGGCCCGTGCCAACGAGAAGAGCTGGAGAGCCCCTGGGCTCCCTCTTCTCCAGGCCACGGGCCTTGGCCGAGGAGGAGTGGGAAGACATCACCATTCTCAACATCTGGGTCAATCCCTTAGCTCTTCCAGGACCCCGATGCTGGTCCCCAGGAGGAGCCCGGCTGGCCCAGCAGCCCGAGCACAGAGGGGACAGTGGAGGAAGAGGCCACCTCCAGATCGCATCTCCTGCCCCGGCTGGACCCGCGCATGCCAAGCTGGCAGCTTCTGCCCTGGCTGGAGCTCCTGAGGAAAAGGGCTACCTCAGATTTCTCACTCCCAACACACAGTAAGAGGCCAAGGCACCCACTTCTCCTGACCTCGAGGAGCACACCCCAGCAGCAGAGGCAGCGTGCCAGGGACCTGCCCCACACAGACACACCAACCACCAGGACGCTCTGCAGGGGGAGAAGCCTTTGGAGCTGCCTCTCTCCTCGCAGCCCGTCTCAGCTGGGATCCCAGCTGGCGGTCCTGCTGGCTGGCTGCGCCCAGGGCTCTGCTCTGGGCAGCAAGTGCCGCCTGGGGAGGAATAGGGGCACAGAATCTCGTTAGAGGTCTGTAACAAGTGGGGTCCCCCAGGGGTCAGTGCTGGGTCCAGCCCTCTTCAATATATTCATCAGTGACCTGGATGAGGGGATGGAGCGTACCCTCAGCAAGTTTGCTGACAGTACAAAACTGGGAGGAGTCCTTGACACAATGGAGGGCTGTGGTGCCATGCAGCGAGACTTGGACAGGCTGAAGGGCTGGGCAGAGAGGAACCTGATGAACTGAAGTTCAAGGCAAGTTCAACTAAAGGCAAGTGTAGGGTGCTGCCCCTGGGGAGAAAGAACCCCATGCACCTGTGCAGGTTGGGGGCTGACTTGCTGGAGAGCACCTCTGAGGAGAAAGACCTAGGAGTCCTAGGTGATAACAGGATGACCATGAGCCAACAATGTGCCCTTGTGGCCAAGAAGACCAATGGCATCCTGGGGTGCATCAAGAAGAACGGGGCCAGCAGGTCGAGAGAGCTTATCCTTCCCCTCTACTCTGCCCTGGTGAGGCCCCGTCTGGAGCTCTGTGTCCAGTTCTGGGCTCCCCAGTTCAAGAAGGACAGGGAACTGCTGCAGAGGGTACAGCAAAGGGCTACCAAGATGATGAGGGGCCTAGAACATCTCTCTTATGAGGAACGGCTGAGGGATTTGGGTCTTTTTAGTCTGGTGAAGTCTGAGGGGGGGATCTGATTACCAGTTACAAATTCTTAAAGGGAGGGTGTAAAGAGGAAGGGACCATTCTTTTTTCAGTGGTGCCCAGTGACAGGACAAGCGGTAACGGGCACAAACTTGAACATAGGAGGTTCCATCTAAATATGAGGAGGACCTTCTTTACTCTGGGGTGCCAGAGCCCTGGAACAGGCTGCACAGAGACGTGGTGGAGTCTCCTTCTCTGGAGACATTCAAACCCACCTGGACACGTTCCTGTGCAACCTGCTCTGGGTGGACCTGCTTTGGCAGGGAGCTTGGACTAGAGGATCCACAGAGGTCCCTTCCAACCCCATATCATTCTGTGATTCTTCTGTGATTATCCTAGGAACTTGATACGGCTTTATATACATTTCATTCTTGGTATCCATTTCATTATTTCCTTTTAAATTTATTATTAATCTTTCATTAAAGTCTTTTAGTTCCTTCTAAACTCATTAGCCTCTTTCTCTCTCCTCCTTTTCTCCTGCACTGGAGAAGTGGGGGGAGAACATCTGTCGCCGTCGTCGGCCAATTCGGCCTAAACCACAACAGCAGGGGAGGGTCTGTGGCTGCCCCCGCTCCCCCTGCCACAAGGAGAGCTCCAGTGTCACCAGAAAGCTCACCCCACCGTCTGCCATGGGTTCTGCTGAGGCTGGAGATGCTCCTCAGCCTGAGGAACGGATCCCTCAGCTGCAGGGATGGCGAGTGCCACAGGCCGAGAGCTCTGGCTCCTCCTCGCAGGGCCGGGAGGACACCCGCCTCCATCCATAAATCCCTCCAGGCGTGGTGACTCCACCTTGACCACGGGCAGCATGTTCTGATGTTTGACAGCTCTTTCTGTGAGGAAATCTTTCCCAATATCCATCCCAAACCTCCCCTGGCACAACTCGAGGCCGTTTCCTCTCGTCCCATCTCCTGTTCTTTGGGAGAAGAGACCCACCCGCCATGGCTACACCCTCCTTTCAGGGAGCTGTGGAGAGCAATGAGGTCTCCCCTCAGCCCCCTTGTCCCCAGGCCCAGGCCGTGCCCCCCGAGCTGCTGAAGGCCACAAGGCCTGAGCTCTGCAGAGGCTGCTGGCACCCGGGGGTGGGGGGTGTTGGCTGGGGCCTGCCATGGCCTCCATGAGGGGAGAGCAGGGCCTGCCCCGCTCCGGGCACAGCCCTTCCCAGCTGGTTTAGAGCCATGGCACAGCCATTCCCAGCAGATTCAGAGCCATGGCACAGCCAGGCCCAGGAGGTTCAGAGCCACGGAACAGCCGGTTCCGGCCTGTTCAGAGCCATGGCACAGCCAGGCCCAGCAGGTTCAGAGCCATGGCACAGACAGGCCCAGGAGGTTCAGAGCCATGGAACAGCCGGTTCCTGCCTGTTCAGAACCATTGCACAGCCAGGCCCAGGAGGTTCAGAGCCATGGAACAGCCGGTTCCTGCCTGTTCAGAACCATTGCACAGCCAGGCCCAGGAGGTTCAGAGCCATGGAACAGCCGGTTCCGGCCTGTTCAGAGCCATTGCACAGCCAGGCCCAGGAGGTTCAGAGCCATGGAACAGCCGGTTCCGGCCTGTTCAGAACCATTGCACAGCCAGGCACAGGAGGTTCAGAGCCATGGAACAGCCGGTTCCGGCCTGTTCAGAGCCATGGCACAGCCAGGCCCAGCAGGTTCAGAGCCATGGAACAGCCGGTTCCTGCCTGTTCAGAACCATTGCACAGCCAGGCCCAGGAGGTTCAGAGCCATGGAACAGCCGGTTCCGGCCTGTTCAGAACCATGGCACAGCCAGGCCCAGCAGGTTCAGAGCCATGGAACAGCTGGTTCCGGCCTGTTCAGAGCCATGGCACAGCCAGGCCCAGCCAGTTCAGAACCATGGAGGAGCCGGGCACAGCCGGTGCCAGCTGGTCATGGGCCTGGGCATCTCCGTGGCAACCACCAGGCCTTTGTGATGCGGTCACCACATCATGCCCAGAGGCCATTGTGACACCTCGCTGGTGGCCACGGTGACCGTGGGGGTATTTTAGGAGCGGGAGCCCTGGGGTGCCCACACCCAGGAGAGCAGCTCCCTCAGGAAGCAGCAATTTCCCTGGGTGCCCACGGCAGTTCCACGGCTGAGGACGTCGAACGCCATGGAAGAGAAGGCAAACGCCCACTCCAGCCCCACCACGGGGCGGCGCGTCCTGCAGAAGAGGCGCCAGGTGAGGGAAGGGGCAGGAGCGAGAGGCCGCTGGTGGGATGGGGCCGCGCGGACTTGCCCCCGTGGTTTGCTGGGCTTGCTGGCAGCGTGGGGGCCGCTGTGCCAAGGCAGCCCTCTCCATCCTACGCCTTCTCCTCCTCCCACCCGCAGGTGGACAACAGGCTGCCAGAGGCAGCGCCGCAGGGCAGGCAGAGCCCGGCCTCGTCCCTCCATGGGGACAGGCTGCCACGGCTCCCCTGCCCTGAGAACTCTCAGGCTGCCGGGAGCCACCACGCACAGGTAGGGAGCCTGACAGAGATGGGGCCAAATGTCTTCCCCACCCCGGGAAGGAAGGATGCCAACGGGCGGGTGGGAGGTGCAGGAGGGGAAAGGGGCTTGGTCCCAGTCGCAAGCTGGGACTGGCCATGCCGGGGGTGCTCCCGGGAGTGCCTGTGGGGGGACCAGCCCTCTCCCAGGGGGCTGAGCGCTGCTCGGGGGGCTGACTTGGGATCCCGGCCGCAGGAGCTCTTCCAGCCAGGATGTGGGGACAAGAGCCACAGTCACACAGCCTCTCTCCTCGGCTTCTCTTGCAGACGGAGAGCCTGTCGCATGGGAAGGCACTGATCCGCATCAGGGTGGTACGGCATCGGGATACTGTCCCCAGGGAGGCAGCGGCACCCGCACCTTGCCTGCAGGGACCTGCCAGAACCGGCTCCAAGCTGCCACCTCTGCCAGCAGCACCCTTGGCACCTCCTGCCATCGATGGGGAAATGGCCGACAGCGCTGCTGCCAGCGGGCTCCGACAGCCGGTCCCACCACCTCGGGGCCTCTGCGGTGAGCGGGGCAGAACCGCGAGGGCGAGGAGGATAAGGCTTCCCCCGCTCAGCCCCACAGCCCTGAAAGACACCGTGCAGGGCATCACAAACGAGGTGCTCGGCAAGGTGTTCAGCACCAGCCCGGGACCCAGACTGAAGCTGGTCCCACCAGCTCAGAGCCTCTGCGCTGAACAGGGCAGAGCCACAATGGCGAGGAGGATGAGGCTTCCCCCGCTCAGCCCCACAGCCCTGAAGGACACCGCACAGAGCATCACGAGCGAGGTGCTCGGCAAGGTGTTCAGCGCCAGCCAGGGACCAAGACAGCAGCTGGTGTCACCGTGCAGCCTTGACGGAGCCCCCAAGACCATGGAGGAGCTATGGGTGGTGGATGGCAGCAAGACCCCCGCAGCTCAGCCCACATCAGAGCCTGATGCATGGGGGAGCCTGGCACAAGCCAAAAGGGACGACGTGCTAACGCCGGTGCCCGTCAAGAGCTGCAGGAAGAGGTGGCATGAGTCAGCAGCGGGGACAGCACCAGAGGACGAGCCAGGGGCCTTGGATGCGATGGAGTGGGACAACATCACCATCCGCAGCATCTACATGAACCCCTCCGTCCTGGAGATCTTCGAGGACCCTGATGCTCATCCCCAGGAGGAGCCCAGCCATCCCAGCAGCCTGGCCACAGAGGGGACAGTGGAGGAAGATGGCCACCTCCAGAGTGCGTCTCCTGCCCCAGGTGGACTCGCGGACCCTGAGCCAGCAGCTTCGGCTGTGGCTGGAGGTCCTAAAGAAGAGGAGCTCCTTGCGTCTCTGCCTCCCGAGGCACAGGAGGAGACAAAGGCTCCCGTTTCTGCTGACCTCGAGGAGAAGACCCAGGCAGCAGAGGCAGAGTGCCAGGGACTTGCCCCGCAGAGACGCACCATCCACGAGGACGCTCTGCAGGAGGCAGCCCTGAGCGTAGTCAGGGAAGTGGTGATCAACGCCGAGCTCATCATCCAGAGCGACCTGGCACAGAGCACAGCTGTGGGGACAGCAGAAATAACACCAGAAGTCCCTCAGGAGCCCGAGTCTCCCTTGGCTGCAGAGTCTGGGGGAGAGGCCACCACCACCCCTCTCGCCCCAGCAGCAGACAACGAGGGAGACGCAGACGCTTCTCCCGAGTCTCGGGACCCTCAGCTCCAGGTGAGGTGGGCGTGGGTGGCCGGCACCGGGCATCCCGAGGTGCCAGAGGCAGGCGCAGCACCCAGGCTCTGAGCGGCAGGAGATGCCGAGTGCTCTCCACGTCATCCCACTGACGTCCCCTCCCTCACCTGCCCCTGCTCTTCCTCTACCCGTGCAGGTCCCCTCTGAGCAAAGAGAGGAGGCACAGCCCTCCTGTGACTGCAGGAACGTGGCCCAGAATGTCCCAGGTGGGTCCCCAAGTCGAGGGTAGGCCTGGCCCAGCCGTCCCAGCCAACGGGCACCCAGGGCAGGCCGGGCTGCCAGGAGCTTGACCGTTGCCCGCCCAAGCCCTCACCCACAGCTCTCCTTCTCCCCGCAGGCATCACCACTCTCCAGCACGCCCCAGAGAAACAGCGACGGCCCTCCCTCTTCAGGCGGATGCTGCGGGCTCTGCGCAGGGCTTTCCGCTGCTCCTGCGTCACGGCACAGGAGGAGCAGTAGCCCCCGGCTGACAGCGCCACGCACATCCCTGCAAATGGCGTGTGGCCCTGAGCCGGCGCAGCGCCCAGAGGGAGAGGCGCGGGGAGGGACGCGAGGGACGGGTGCATGGACGGCACCCCAGGCGTTCAGCTGCCCTCAGGACATCGTGCCACCGGCCTCTGCTCGGCCACGGAGGCTTTTTAGAGCAATAAAAATGATGACTTTCCCCCAGTGCTCGTCTCTGCCTGGTCTCTGCCAAGGGAAAGAAAGGCAGGTGCAGGCAAGGCCCGTGCCAACGAGAAGAGCTGGAGAGCCCCTGGGCTCCCTCTTCTCCAGGCCACGGGCCTTGGCCGAGGAGGAGTGGGAAGACATCACCATTCTCAACATCTGGGTCAATCCCTTAGCTCTTCCAGGACCCCGATGCTGGTCCCCAGGAGGAGCCCGGCTGGCCCAGCAGCCCGAGCACAGAGGGGACAGTGGAGGAAGAGGCCACCTCCAGATCGCATCTCCTGCCCCGGCTGGACCCGCGCATGCCAAGCTGGCAGCTTCTGCCCTGGCTGGAGCTCCTGAGGAAAAGGGCTACCTCAGATTTCTCACTCCCAACACACAGTAAGAGGCCAAGGCACCCACTTCTCCTGACCTCGAGGAGCACACCCCAGCAGCAGAGGCAGCGTGCCAGGGACCTGCCCCACACAGACACACCAACCACCAGGACGCTCTGCAGGGGGAGAAGCCTTTGGAGCTGCCTCTCTCCTCGCAGCCCGTCTCAGCTGGGATCCCAGCTGGCGGTCCTGCTGGCTGGCTGCGCCCAGGGCTCTGCTCTGGGCAGCAAGTGCCGCCTGGGGAGGAATAGGGGCACAGAATCTCGTTAGAGGTCTGTAACAAGTGGGGTCCCCCAGGGGTCAGTGCTGGGTCCAGCCCTCTTCAATATATTCATCAGTGACCTGGATGAGGGGATGGAGCGTACCCTCAGCAAGTTTGCTGACAGTACAAAAACTGGGAGGAGTCCTTGACACAATGGAGGGCTGTGGTGCCATGCAGCGAGACTTGGACAGGCTGAAGGGCTGGGCAGAGAGGAACCTGATGAACTGAAGTTCAAGGCAAGTTCAACTAAAGGCAAGTGTAGGGTGCTGCCCCTGGGGAGAAAGAACCCCATGCACCTGTGCAGGTTGGGGGCTGACTTGCTGGAGAGCACCTCTGAGGAGAAAGACCTAGGAGTCCTAGGTGATAACAGGATGACCATGAGCCAACAATGTGCCCTTGTGGCCAAGAAGACCAATGGCATCCTGGGGTGCATCAAGAAGAACGGGGCCAGCAGGTCGAGAGAGCTTATCCTTCCCCTCTACTCTGCCCTGGTGAGGCCCCGTCTGGAGCTCTGTGTCCAGTTCTGGGCTCCCCAGTTCAAGAAGGACAGGGAACTGCTGCAGAGGGTACAGCAAAGGGCTACCAAGATGATGAGGGGCCTAGAACATCTCTCTTATGAGGAACGGCTGAGGGATTTGGGTCTTTTTAGTCTGGTGAAGTCTGAGGGGGGGATCTGATTACCAGTTACAAATTCTTAAAGGGACGGTGTAAAGAGGAAGGGACCATTCTTTTTTCAGTGGTGCCCAGTGACAGGACAAGCGGTAACGGGCACAAACTTGAACATAGGAGGTTCCATCTAAATATGAGGAGGACCTTCTTTACTCTGGGGTGCCAGAGCCCTGGAACAGGCTGCACAGAGACGTGGTGGAGTCTCCTTCTCTGGAGACATTCAAACCCACCTGGACACGTTCCTGTGCAACCTGCTCTGGGTGGACCTGCTTTGGCAGGGAGCTTGGATTAGAGGATCCACAGAGGTCCCTTCCAACCCCATATCATTCTGTGATTCTTCTGTGATTATCCTAGGAACTTGATACGGCTTTATATACATTTCATTCTTGGTATCCATTTCATTATTTCCTTTTAAATTTATTATTAATCTTTCATTAAAGTCTTTTAGTTCCTTCTAAACTCATTAGCCTCTTTCTCTCTCCTCCTTTTCTCCTGCACTGGAGAAGTGGGGGGAGAACATCTGTCGCCGTCGTCAGCCAATTCGGCCTAAACCACAACAGCAGGGGAGGGTCTGTGGCTGCCCCCGCTCCCCCTGCCACAAGGAGAGCTCCAGTGTCACCAGAAAGCTCACCCCACCGTCTGCCATGGGTTCTGCTGAGGCTGGAGATGCTCCTCAGCCTGAGGAACGGATCCCTCAGCTGCAGGGATGGCGAGTGCCACAGGCCGAGAGCTCTGGCTCCTCCTCGCAGGGGGGGAGGACACCCGCCTCCATCCATAAATCCCTCCAGGCGTGGTGACTCCACCTTGACCACGGGCAGCATGTTCTGATGTTTGACAGCTCTTTCTGTGAGGAAATCTTTCCCAATATCCATCCCAAACCTCCCCTGGCACAACTCGAGGCCGTTTCCTCTCGTCCCATCTCCTGTTCTTTGGGAGAAGAGACCCACCCGCCATGGCTACACCCTCCTTTCAGGGAGCTGTGGAGAGCAATGAGGTCTCCCCTCAGCCCCCTTGTCCCCAGGCCCAGGCCGTGCCCCCCAAGCTGCTGAAGGCCACAAGGCCTGAGCTCTGCAGAGGCTGCTGGCACCCGGGGGTGGGGGGTGTTGGCTGGGGCCTGCCATGGCCTCCATGAGGGGAGAGCAGGGCCTGCCCCGCTCCGGGCACAGCCCTTCCCAGCTGGTTTAGAGCCATGGCACAGCCATTCCCAGCAGATTCAGAGCCATGGCACAGCCAGGCCCAGGAGGTTCAGAGCCACGGAACAGCCGGTTCCGGCCTGTTCAGAGCCATGGCACAGCCAGGCCCAGCAGGTTCAGAGCCATGGCACAGACAGGCCCAGGAGGTTCAGAGCCATGGAACAGCCGGTTCCTGCCTGTTCAGAACCATTGCACAGCCAGGCCCAGGAGGTTCAGAGCCATGGAACAGCCGGTTCCTGCCTGTTCAGAGCCATGGCACAGCCAGGCCCAGGAGGTTCAGAGCCATGGAACAGCCGGTTCCGGCCTGTTCAGAGCCATTGCACAGCCAGGCCCAGCAGGTTCAGAGCCATGGAACAGCCGGTTCCTGCCTGTTCAGAACCATTGCACAGCCAGGCACAGGAGGTTCAGAGCCATGGAACAGCCGGTTCCGGCCTGTTCAGAGCCATGGCACAGCCAGGCCCAGCAGGTTCAGAGCCATGGAACAGCCGGTTCCTGCCCGTTCAGAACCATTGCACAGCCAGGCCCAGGAGGTTCAGAGCCATGGAACAGCCGGTTCCGGCCTGTTCAGAACCATGGCACAGCCAGGCCCAGCAGGTTCAGAGCCATGGAACAGCCGGTTCCGGCCTGTTCAGAGCCATGGCACAGCCAGGCCCAGCCAGTTCAGAACCATGGAGGAGCCGGGCACAGCCGGTGCCAGCTGGTCATGGGCCTGGGCATCTCCGTGGCAACCACCAGGCCTTTGTGATGCGGTCACCACATCATGCCCAGAGGCCATTGTGACACCTCGCTGGTGGCCACGGTGACCGTGGGGGTATTTTAGGAGCGGGAGCCCTGGGGTGCCCACACCCAGGAGAGCAGCTCCCTCAGGAAGCAGCAATTTCCCTGGGTGCCCACGGCAGTTCCACGGCTGAGGACGTCGAACGCCATGGAAGAGAAGGCAAACGCCCACTCCAGCCCCACCACGGGGCGGCGCGTCCTGCAGAAGAGGCGCCAGGTGAGGGAAGGGGCAGGAGCGAGAGGCCGCTGGTGGGATGGGGCCGCGCGGACTTGCCCCCGTGGTTTGCTGGGCTTGCTGGCAGCGTGGGGGCCGCTGTGCCAAGGCAGCCCTCTCCATCCTACGCCTTCTCCTCCTCCCACCCGCAGGTGGACAACAGGCTGCCAGAGGCAGCGCCGCAGGGCAGGCAGAGCCCGGCCTCGTCCCTCCATGGGGACAGGCTGCCACGGCTCCCCTGCCCTGAGAACTCTCAGGCTGCCGGGAGCCACCACGCACAGGTAGGGAGCCTGACAGAGATGGGGCCAAATGTCTTCCCCACCCCGGGAAGGAAGGATGCCAACGGGCGGGTGGGAGGTGCAGGAGGGGAAAGGGGCTTGGTCCCAGTCGCAAGCTGGGACTGGCCATGCCGGGGGTGCTCCCGGGAGTGCCTGTGGGGGGACCAGCCCTCTCCCAGGGGGCTGAGCGCTGTTCGGGGGGCTGACTTGGGATCCCGGCCGCAGGAGCTCTTCCAGCCAGGATGTGGGGACAAGAGCCACAGTCACACAGCCTCTCTCCTCGGCTTCTCTTGCAGACGGAGAGCCTGTCGCATGGGAAGGCACTGATCCGCATCAGGGTGGTACGGCATCGGGATACTGTCCCCAGGGAGGCAGCGGCACCCGCACCTTGCCTGCAGGGACCTGCCAGAACCGGCTCCAAGCTGCCACCTCTGCCAGCAGCACCCTTGGCACCTCCTGCCATCGATGGGGAAATGGCCGACAGCGCTGCTGCCAGCGGGCTCCGACAGCCGGTCCCACCACCTCGGGGCCTCTGCGGTGAGCGGGGCAGAACCGCGAGGGCGAGGAGGATAAGGCTTCCCCCGCTCAGCCCCACAGCCCTGAAAGACACCGTGCAGGGCATCACAAACGAGGTGCTCGGCAAGGTGTTCAGCACCAGCCCGGGACCCAGACTGAAGCTGGTCCCACCAGCTCAGAGCCTCTGCGCTGAACAGGGCAGAGCCACAATGGCGAGGAGGATGAGGCTTCCCCCGCTCAGCCCCACAGCCCTGAAGGACACCGCACAGAGCATCACGAGCGAGGTGCTCGGCAAGGTGTTCAGCGCCAGCCAGGGACCAAGACAGCAGCTGGTGTCACCGTGCAGCCTTGACGGAGCCCCCAAGACCATGGAGGAGCTATGGGTGGTGGATGGCAGCAAGACCCCCGCAGCTCAGCCCACATCAGAGCCTGATGCATGGGGGAGCCTGGCACAAGCCAAAAGGGACGACGTGCTAACGCCGGTGCCCGTCAAGAGCTGCAGGAAGAGGTGGCATGGGTCAGCAGCGGGGACAGCGTCAGAGGACGAGCCAGGGGCCTTGGATGCGATGGAGTGGGACAACATCACCATCCGCAGCATCTACATGAACCCCTCCGTCCTGGAGATCTTCGAGGACCCTGATGCTCGTCCCCAGGAGGAGCCCAGCCATCCCAGCAGCCTGGCCACAGAGGGGACAGTGGAGGAAGATGGCCACCTCCAGAGTGCGTCTCCTGCCCCAGGTGGACTCGCGGACCCTGAGCCAGCAGCTTCGGCTGTGGCTGGAGGTCCTAAAGAAGAGGAGCTCCTTGCGTCTCTGCCTCCCGAGGCACAGGAGGAGACAAAGGCTCCCGTTTCTGCTGACCTCGAGGAGAAGACCCAGGCAGCAGAGGCAGAGTGCCAGGGACTTGCCCCGCAGAGACGCACCATCCACGAGGACGCTCTGCAGGAGGCAGCCCTGAGCGTAGTCAGGGAAGTGGTGATCAACGCCGAGCTCATCATCCAGAGCGACCTGGCACAGAGCACAGCTGTGGGGACAGCAGAAATAACACCAGAAGTCCCTCAGGAGCCCGAGTCTCCCTTGGCTGCAGAGTCTGGGGGAGAGGCCACCACCACCCCTCTCGCCCCAGCAGCAGACAACGAGGGAGACGCAGACGCTTCTCCCGAGTCTCGGGACCCTCAGCTCCAGGTGAGGTGGGCGTGGGTGGCCGGCACCGGGCATCCCGAGGTGCCAGAGGCAGGCGCAGCACCCAGGCTCTGAGCGGCAGGAGATGCCGAGTGCTCTCCACGTCATCCCACTGACGTCCCCTCCCTCACCTGCCCCTGCTCTTCCTCTACCCGTGCAGGTCCCCTCTGAGCAAAGAGAGGAGGCACAGCCCTCCTGTGACTGCAGGGACGTGGCCCAGAATGTCCCAGGTGGGTCCCCAAGTCGAGGGTAGGCCTGGCCCAGCCGTCCCAGCCAACGGGCACCCAGGGCAGGCCGGGCTGCCAGGAGCTTGACCGTTGCCCGCCCAAGCCCTCACCCACAGCTCTCCTTCTCCCCGCAGGCATCACCACCCTCCAGCACGCCCCAGAGAAACAGCGACGGCCCTCCCTCTTCAGGCGGGTGCTGCGGGCTCTGCGCAGGGCTTTCCGCTGCTCCTGCGTCACGGCACAGGAGGAGCAGTAGCCCCCGGCTGACAGCGCCACGCACATCCCTGCAAATGGCGTGTGGCCCTGAGCCGGCGCAGCGCCCAGAGGGAGAGGCGCGGGGAGGGACGCGAGGGACGGGTGCATGGACGGCACCCCAGGCGTTCAGCTGCCCTCAGGACATCGTGCCACCGGCCTCTGCTCGGCCACGGAGGCTTTTTAGAGCAATAAAAATGATGACTTTCCCCCAGTGCTCGTCTCTGCCTGGTCTCTGCCAAGGGAAAGAAAGGCAGGTGCAGGCAAGGCCCGTGCCAACGAGAAGAGCTGGAGAGCCCCTGGGCTCCCTCTTCTCCAGGCCACGGGCCTTGGCCGAGGAGGAGTGGGAAGACATCACCATTCTCAACATCTGGGTCAATCCCTTAGCTCTTCCAGGACCCCGATGCTGGTCCCCAGGAGGAGCCCGGCTGGCCCAGCAGCCCGAGCACAGAGGGGACAGTGGAGGAAGAGGCCACCTCCAGATCGCATCTCCTGCCCCGGCTGGACCCGCGCATGCCAAGCTGGCAGCTTCTGCCCTGGCTGGAGCTCCTGAGGAAAAGGGCTACCTCAGATTTCTCACTCCCAACACACAGTAAGAGGCCAAGGCACCCACTTCTCCTGACCTCGAGGAGCACACCCCAGCAGCAGAGGCAGCGCGCCAGGGACCTGCCCCACACAGACACACCAACCACCAGGACGCTCTGCAGGGGGAGAAGCCTTTGGAGCTGCCTCTCTCCTCGCAGCCCGTCTCAGCTGGGATCCCAGCTGGCGGTCCTGCTGGCTGGCTGCGCCCAGGGCTCTGCTCTGGGCAGCAAGTGCCGCCTGGGGAGGAATAGGGGCACAGAATCTCGTTAGAGGTCTGTAACAAGTGGGGTCCCCCAGGGGTCAGTGCTGGGTCCAGCCCTCTTCAATATATTCATCAGTGACCTGGATGAGGGGATGGAGCGTACCCTCAGCAAGTTTGCTGACAGTACAAAACTGGGAGGAGTCCTTGACACAATGGAGGGCTGTGGTGCCATGCAGCGAGACTTGGACAGGCTGAAGGGCTGGGCAGAGAGGAACCTGATGAACTGAAGTTCAAGGCAAGTTCAACTAAAGGCAAGTGTAGGGTGCTGCCCCTGGGGAGAAAGAACCCCATGCACCTGTGCAGGTTGGGGGCTGACTTGCTGGAGAGCACCTCTGAGGAGAAAGACCTAGGAGTCCTAGGTGATAACAGGATGACCATGAGCCAACAATGTGCCCTTGTGGCCAAGAAGACCAATGGCATCCTGGGGTGCATCAAGAAGAACGGGGCCAGCAGGTCGAGAGAGCTTATCCTTCCCCTCTACTCTGCCCTGGTGAGGCCCCGTCTGGAGCTCTGTGTCCAGTTCTGGGCTCCCCAGTTCAAGAAGGACAGGGAACTGCTGCAGAGGGTACAGCAAAGGGCTACCAAGATGATGAGGGGCCTAGAACATCTCTCTTATGAGGAACGGCTGAGGGATTTGGGTCTTTTTAGTCTGGTGAAGTCTGAGGGGGGGATCTGATTACCAGTTACAAATTCTTAAAGGGAGGGTGTAAAGAGGAAGGGACCATTCTTTTTTCAGTGGTGCCCAGTGACAGGACAAGCGGTAACGGGCACAAACTTGAACATAGGAGGTTCCATCTAAATATGAGGAGGACCTTCTTTACTCTGGGGTGCCAGAGCCCTGGAACAGGCTGCACAGAGACGTGGTGGAGTCTCCTTCTCTGGAGACATTCAAACCCACCTGGACACGTTCCTGTGCAACCTGCTCTGGGTGGACCTGCTTTGGCAGGGAGCTTGGACTAGAGGATCCACAGAGGTCCCTTCCAACCCCGTATCATTCTGTGATTCTTCTGTGATTATCCTAGGAACTTGATACGGCTTTATATACATTTCATTCTTGGTATCCATTTCATTATTTCCTTTCAAATTTATTATTAATCTTTCATTAAAGTCTTTTAGTTCCTTCTAAACTCATTAGCCTCTTTCTCTCTCCTCCTTTTCTCCTGCACTGGAGAAGTGGGGGGAGAACATCTGTCGCCGTCGTCGGCCAATTCGGCCTAAACCACAACAGCAGGGGAGGGTCTGTGGCTGCCCCCGCTCCCCCTGCCACAAGGAGAGCTCCAGTGTCACCAGAAAGCTCACCCCACCGTCTGCCATGGGTTCTGCTGAGGCTGGAGATGCTCCTCAGCCTGAGGAACGGATCCCTCAGCTGCAGGGATGGCGAGTGCCACAGGCCGAGAGCTCTGGCTCCTCCTCGCAGGGCCGGGAGGACACCCGCCTCCATCCATAAATCCCTCCAGGCGTGGTGACTCCACCTTGACCACGGGCAGCATGTTCTGATGTTTGACAGCTCTTTCTGTGAGGAAATCTTTCCCAATATCCATCCCAAACCTCCCCTGGCACAACTCGAGGCCGTTTCCTCTCGTCCCATCTCCTGTTCTTTGGGAGAAGAGACCCACCCGCCATGGCTACACCCTCCTTTCAGGGAGCTGTGGAGAGCAATGAGGTCTCCCCTCAGCCCCCTTGTCCCCAGGCCCAGGCCGTGCCCCCCGAGCTGCTGAAGGCCACAAGGCCTGAGCTCTGCAGAGGCTGCTGGCACCCGGGGGTGGGGGGTGTTGGCTGGGGCCTGCCATGGCCTCCATGAGGGGAGAGCAGGGCCTGCCCCGCTCCGGGCACAGCCCTTCCCAGCTGGTTTAGAGCCATGGCACAGCCATTCCCAGCAGATTCAGAGCCATGGCACAGCCAGGCCCAGGAGGTTCAGAGCCACGGAACAGCCGGTTCCGGCCTGTTCAGAGCCATGGCACAGCCAGGCCCAGCAGGTTCAGAGCCATGGCACAGACAGGCCCAGGAGGTTCAGAGCCATGGAACAGCCGGTTCCTGCCTGTTCAGAACCATTGCACAGCCAGGCCCAGGAGGTTCAGAGCCATGGAACAGCCGGTTCCTGCCTGTTCAGAGCCATGGCACAGCCAGGCCCAGGAGGTTCAGAGCCATGGAACAGCCGGTTCCTGCCTGTTCAGAACCATTGCACAGCCAGGCCCAGGAGGTTCAGAGCCATGGAACAGCCGGTTCCGGCCTGTTCAGAGCCATGGCACAGCCAGGCCCAGCAGGTTCAGAGCCATGGAACAGCCGGTTCCTGCCTGTTCAGAACCATTGCACAGCCAGGCCCAGGAGGTTCAGAGCCATGGAACAGCCGGTTCCGGCCTGTTCAGAGCCATGGCACAGCCAGGCCCAGCCAGTTCAGAACCATGGAGGAGCCGGGCACAGCCGGTGCCAGCTGGTCATGGGCCTGGGCATCTCCGTGGCAACCACCAGGCCTTTGTGATGCGGTCACCACATCATGCCCAGAGGCCATTGTGACACCTCGCTGGTGGCCACGGTGACCGTGGGGGTATTTTAGGAGCGGGAGCCCTGGGGTGCCCACACCCAGGAGAGCAGCTCCCTCAGGAAGCAGCAATTTCCCTGGGTGCCCACGGCAGTTCCACGGCTGAGGACGTCGAACGCCATGGAAGAGAAGGCAAACGCCCACTCCAGCCCCACCACGGGGCGGCGCGTCCTGCAGAAGAGGCGCCAGGTGAGGGAAGGGGCAGGAGCGAGAGGCCGCTGGTGGGATGGGGCCGCGCGGACTTGCCCCCGTGGTTTGCTGGGCTTGCTGGCAGCGTGGGGGCCGCTGTGCCAAGGCAGCCCTCTCCATCCTACGCCTTCTCCTCCTCCCACCCGCAGGTGGACAACAGGCTGCCAGAGGCAGCGCCGCAGGGCAGGCAGAGCCCGGCCTCGTCCCTCCATGGGGACAGGCTGCCACGGCTCCCCTGCCCTGAGAACTCTCAGGCTGCCGGGAGCCACCACGCACAGGTAGGGAGCCTGACAGAGATGGGGCCAAAGGTCTTCCCCACCCCGGGAAGGAAGGATGCCAACGGGCGGGTGGGAGGTGCAGGAGGGGAAAGGGGCTTGGTCCCAGTCGCAAGCTGGGACTGGCCATGCCGGGGGTGCTCCCGGGAGTGCCTGTGGGGGGACCAGCCCTCTCCCAGGGGGCTGAGCGCTGCTCGGGGGGCTGACTTGGGATCCCGGCCGCAGGAGCTCTTCCAGCCAGGATGTGGGGACAAGAGCCACAGTCACACAGCCTCTCTCCTCGGCTTCTCTTGCAGACGGAGAGCCTGTCGCATGGGAAGGCACTGATCCGCATCAGGGTGGTACGGCATCGGGATACTGTCCCCAGGGAGGCAGCGGCACCCGCACCTTGCCTGCAGGGACCTGCCAGAACCGGCTCCAAGCTGCCACCTCTGCCAGCAGCACCCTTGGCACCTCCTGCCATCGATGGGGAAATGGCCGACAGCGCTGCTGCCAGCGGGCTCCGACAGCCGGTCCCACCACCTCGGGGCCTCTGCGGTGAGCGGGGCAGAACCGCGAGGGCGAGGAGGATAAGGCTTCCCCCGCTCAGCCCCACAGCCCTGAAAGACACCGTGCAGGGCATCACAAACGAGGTGCTCGGCAAGGTGTTCAGCACCAGCCCGGGACCCAGACTGAAGCTGGTCCCACCAGCTCAGAGCCTCTGCGCTGAACAGGGCAGAGCCACAATGGCGAGGAGGATGAGGCTTCCCCCGCTCAGCCCCACAGCCCTGAAGGACACCGCACAGAGCATCACGAGCGAGGTGCTCGGCAAGGTGTTCAGCGCCAGCCAGGGACCAAGACAGCAGCTGGTGTCACCGTGCAGCCTTGACGGAGCCCCCAAGACCATGGAGGAGCTATGGGTGGTGGATGGCAGCAAGACCCCCGCAGCTCAGCCCACATCAGAGCCTGATGCATGGGGGAGCCTGGCACAAGCCAAAAGGGACGACGTGCTAACGCCGGTGCCCGTCAAGAGCTGCAGGAAGAGGTGGCATGGGTCAGCAGCGGGGACAGCACCAGAGGACGAGCCAGGGGCCTTGGATGCGATGGAGTGGGACAACATCACCATCCGCAGCATCTACATGAACCCCTCCGTCCTGGAGATCTTCGAGGACCCCGATGCTCGTCCCCAGGAGGAGCCCAGCCATCCCAGCAGCCTGGCCACAGAGGGGACAGTGGAGGAAGATGGCCACCTCCAGAGTGCGTCTCCTGCCCCAGGTGGACTCGCGGACCCTGAGCCAGCAGCTTCGGCTGTGGCTGGAGGTCCTAAAGAAGAGGAGCTCCTTGCGTCTCTGCCTCCCGAGGCACAGGAGGAGACAAAGGCTCCCGTTTCTGCTGACCTCGAGGAGAAGACCCAGGCAGCAGAGGCAGAGTGCCAGGGACTTGCCCCGCAGAGACGCACCATCCACGAGGACGCTCTGCAGGAGGCAGCCCTGAGCGTAGTCAGGGAAGTGGTGATCAACGCCGAGCTCATCATCCAGAGCGACCTGGCACAGAGCACAGCTGTGGGGACAGCAGAAATAACACCAGAAGTCCCTCAGGAGCCCGAGTCTCCCTTGGCTGCAGAGTCTGGGGGAGAGGCCACCACCACCCCTCTCGCCCCAGCAGCAGACAACGAGGGAGACGCAGCTGCTTCTCCCGAGTCTCGGGACCCTCAGCTCCAGGTGAGGTGGGCGTGGGTGGCCGGCACCGGGCATCCCGAGGTGCCAGAGGCAGGCGCAGCACCCAGGCTCTGAGCGGCAGGAGATGCCGAGTGCTCTCCACGTCATCCCACTGACGTCCCCTCCCTCACCTGCCCCTGCTCTTCCTCTACCCGTGCAGGTCCCCTCTGAGCAAAGAGAGGAGGCACAGCCCTCCTGTGACTGCAGGGACGTGGCCCAGGATGTCCCAGGTGGGTCCCCAAGTCGAGGGTAGGCCTGGCCCAGCCGTCCCAGCCAACGGGCACCCAGGGCAGGCCGGGCTGCCAGGAGCTTGACCGTTGCCCGCCCAAGCCCTCACCCACAGCTCTCCTTCTCCCCGCAGGCATCACCACCCTCCAGCACGCCCCAGAGAAACAGCGACGGCCCTCCCTCTTCAGGCGGGTGCTGCGGGCTCTGCGCAGGGCTTTCCGCTGCTCCTGCGTCACGGCACAGGAGGAGCAGTAGCCCCCGGCTGACAGCGCCACGCACATCCCTGCAAATGGCGTGTGGCCCTGAGCCGGCGCAGCGCCCAGAGGGAGAGGCGCGGGGAGGGACGCGAGGGACGGGTGCATGGACGGCACCCCAGGCGTTCAGCTGCCCTCAGGACATCGTGCCACCGGCCTCTGCTCGGCCACGGAGGCTTTTTAGAGCAATAAAAATGATGACTTTCCCCCAGTGCTCGTCTCTGCCTGGTCTCTGCCAAGGGAAAGAAAGGCAGGTGCAGGCAAGGCCCGTGCCAACGAGAAGAGCTGGAGAGCCCCTGGGCTCCCTCTTCTCCAGGCCACGGGCCTTGGCCGAGGAGGAGTGGGAAGACATCACCATTCTCAACATCTGGGTCAATCCCTTAGCTCTTCCAGGACCCCGATGCTGGTCCCCAGGAGGAGCCCGGCTGGCCCAGCAGCCCGAGCACAGAGGGGACAGTGGAGGAAGAGGCCACCTCCAGATCGCATCTCCTGCCCCGGCTGGACCCGCGCATGCCAAGCTGGCAGCTTCTGCCCTGGCTGGAGCTCCTGAGGAAAAGGGCTACCTCAGATTTCTCACTCCCAACACACAGTAAGAGGCCAAGGCACCCACTTCTCCTGACCTCGAGGAGCACACCCCAGCAGCAGAGGCAGCGCGCCAGGGACCTGCCCCACACAGACACACCAACCACCAGGACGCTCTGCAGGGGGAGAAGCCTTTGGAGCTGCCTCTCTCCTCGCAGCCCGTCTCAGCTGGGATCCCAGCTGGCGGTCCTGCTGGCTGGCTGCGCCCAGGGCTCTGCTCTGGGCAGCAAGTGCCGCCTGGGGAGGAATAGGGGCACAGAATCTCGTTAGAGGTCTGTAACAAGTGGGGTCCCCCAGGGGTCAGTGCTGGGTCCAGCCCTCTTCAATATATTCATCAGTGACCTGGATGAGGGGATGGAGCGTACCCTCAGCAAGTTTGCTGACAGTACAAAACTGGGAGGAGTCCTTGACACAATGGAGGGCTGTGGTGCCATGCAGCGAGACTTGGACAGGCTGAAGGGCTGGGCAGAGAGGAACCTGATGAACTGAAGTTCAAGGCAAGTTCAACTAAAGGCAAGTGTAGGGTGCTGCCCCTGGGGAGAAAGAACCCCATGCACCTGTGCAGGTTGGGGGCTGACTTGCTGGAGAGCACCTCTGAGGAGAAAGACCTAGGAGTCCTAGGTGATAACAGGATGACCATGAGCCAACAATGTGCCCTTGTGGCCAAGAAGACCAATGGCATCCTGGGGTGCATCAAGAAGAACGGGGCCAGCAGGTCGAGAGAGCTTATCCTTCCCCTCTACTCTGCCCTGGTGAGGCCCCGTCTGGAGCTCTGTGTCCAGTTCTGGGCTCCCCAGTTCAAGAAGGACAGGGAACTGCTGCAGAGGGTACAGCAAAGGGCTACCAAGATGATGAGGGGCCTAGAACATCTCTCTTATGAGGAACGGCTGAGGGATTTGGGTCTTTTTAGTCTGGTGAAGTCTGAGGGGGGGATCTGATTACCAGTTACAAATTCTTAAAGGGAGGGTGTAAAGAGGAAGGGACCATTCTTTTTTCAGTGGTGCCCAGTGACAGGACAAGCGGTAACGGGCACAAACTTGAACATAGGAGGTTCCATCTAAATATGAGGAGGACCTTCTTTACTCTGGGGTGCCAGAGCCCTGGAACAGGCTGCACAGAGACGTGGTGGAGTCTCCTTCTCTGGAGACATTCAAACCCACCTGGACACGTTCCTGTGCAACCTGCTCTGGGTGGACCTGCTTTGGCAGGGAGCTTGGACTAGAGGATCCACAGAGGTCCCTTCCAACCCCGTATCATTCTGTGATTCTTCTGTGATTATCCTAGGAACTTGATACGGCTTTATATACATTTCATTCTTGGTATCCATTTCATTATTTCCTTTTAAATTTATTATTAATCTTTCATTAAAGTCTTTTAGTTCCTTCTAAACTCATTAGCCTCTTTCTCTCTCCTCCTTTTCTCCTGCACTGGAGAAGTGGGGGGAGAACATCTGTCGCCGTCGTCGGCCAATTCGGCCTAAACCACAACAGCAGGGGAGGGTCTGTGGCTGCCCCCGCTCCCCCTGCCACAAGGAGAGCTCCAGTGTCACCAGAAAGCTCACCCCACCGTCTGCCATGGGTTCTGCTGAGGCTGGAGATGCTCCTCAGCCTGAGGAACGGATCCCTCAGCTGCAGGGATGGCGAGTGCCACAGGCCGAGAGCTCTGGCTCCTCCTCGCAGGGCCGGGAGGACACCCGCCTCCATCCATAAATCCCTCCAGGCGTGGTGACTCCACCTTGACCACGGGCAGCATGTTCTGATGTTTGACAGCTCTTTCTGTGAGGAAATCTTTCCCAATATCCATCCCAAACCTCCCCTGGCACAACTCGAGGCCGTTTCCTCTCGTCCCATCTCCTGTTCTTTGGGAGAAGAGACCCACCCGCCATGGCTACACCCTCCTTTCAGGGAGCTGTGGAGAGCAATGAGGTCTCCCCTCAGCCCCCTTGTCCCCAGGCCCAGGCCGTGCCCCCCGAGCTGCTGAAGGCCACAAGGCCTGAGCTCTGCAGAGGCTGCTGGCACCCGGGGGTGGGGGGTGTTGGCTGGGGCCTGCCATGGCCTCCATGAGGGGAGAGCAGGGCCTGCCCCGCTCCGGGCACAGCCCTTCCCAGCTGGTTTAGAGCCATGGCACAGCCATTCCCAGCAGATTCAGAGCCATGGCACAGCCAGGCCCAGGAGGTTCAGAGCCACGGAACAGCCGGTTCCGGCCTGTTCAGAGCCATGGCACAGCCATTCCCAGCAGATTCAGAGCCATGGCACAGCCAGGCCCAGGAGGTTCAGAGCCACGGAACAGCCGGTTCCGACCTGTTCAGAGCCATGGCACAGCCAGGCCCAGCAGGTTCAGAGCCATGGCACAGCCAGGCCCAGCAGGTTCAGAGCCATGGCACAGACAGGCCCAGGAGGTTCAGAGCCATGGAACAGCCGGTTCCTGCCTGTTCAGAACCATTGCACAGCCAGGCCCAGGAGGTTCAGAGCCATGGAACAGCCGGTTCCGGCCTGTTCAGAACCATTGCACAGCCAGGCCCAGGAGGTTCAGAGCCATGGAACAGCCGGTTCCGGCCTGTTCAGAACCATTGCACAGCCAGGCCCAGGAGGTTCAGAGCCATGGAACAGCCAGTTCCGGCCTGTTCAGAGCCATGGCACAGCCAGGCCCAGCCAGTTCAGAACCATGGAGGAGCCGGGCACAGCCGGTGCCAGCTGGTCATGGGCCTGGGCATCTCCGTGGCAACCACCAGGCCTTTGTGATGCGGTCACCACATCATGCCCAGAGGCCATTGTGACACCTCGCTGGTGGCCACGGTGACCATGGGGGTATTTTAGGAGCGGGAGCCCTGGGGTGCCCACACCCAGGAGAGCAGCTCCCTCAGGAAGCAGCAATTTCCCTGGGTGCCCACGGCAGTTCCACGGCTGAGGACGTCGAACGCCATGGAAGAGAAGGCAAACGCCCACTCCAGCCCCACCACGGGGCGGCGCGTCCTGCAGAAGAGGCGCCAGGTGAGGGAAGGGGCAGGAGCGAGAGGCCGCTGGTGGGATGGGGCCGCGCGGACTTGCCCCCGTGGTTTGCTGGGCTTGCTGGCAGCGTGGGGGCCGCTGTGCCAAGGCAGCCCTCTCCATCCTACGCCTTCTCCTCCTCCCACCCGCAGGTGGACAACAGGCTGCCAGAGGCAGCGCCGCAGGGCAGGCAGAGCCCGGCCTCGTCCCTCCATGGGGACAGGCTGCCACGGCTCCCCTGCCCTGAGAACTCTCAGGCTGCCGGGAGCCACCAAGCACAGGTAGGGAGCCTGACAGAGATGGGGCCAAATGTCTTCCCCACCCTGGGAAGGAAGGATGCCAACGGGCGGGTGGGAGGTGCAGGAGGGGAAAGGGGCTTGGTCCCAGTCGCAAGCTGGGACTGGCCATGCCGGGGGTGCTCCCGGGAGTGCCTGTGGGGGGACCAGCCCTCTCCCAGGGGGCTGAGCGCTGCTCGGGGGGCTGACTTGGGATCCCGGCCGCAGGAACTCTTCCAGCCAGGATGTGGGGACAAGGGCCACAGTCACACAGCCTCTCTCCTCGGCTTCTCTTGCAGACGGAGAGCCTGTCGCATGGGAAGGCACTGATCCGCATCAGGGTGGTACGGCATCGGGATACTGTCCCCAGGGAGGCAGCGGCACCCGCACCTTGCCTGCAGGGACCTGCCAGAACCGGCTCCAAGCTGCCACCTCTGCCAGCAGCACCCTTGGCACCTCCTGCCATCGATGGGGAAATGGCCGACAGCGCTGCTGCCAGCGGGCTCCGACAGCCGGTCCCACCACCTCGGGGCCTCTGCGGTGAGCGGGGCAGAACCGCGAGGGCGAGGAGGATAAGGCTTCCCCCGCTCAGCCCCACAGCCCTGAAAGACACCGTGCAGAGCATCACAAACGAGGTGCTCGGCAAGGTGTTCAGCACCAGCCCAGGACCCAGACTGAAGCTGGTCCCACCAGCTCAGAGCCTCTGCGCTGAACAGGGCAGAGCCACAATGGCGAGGAGGATGAGGCTTCCCCCGCTCAGCCCCACAGCCCTGAAGGACACCGCACAGAGCATCACGAGCGAGGTGCTCGGCAAGGTGTTCAGCGCCAGCCAGGGACCAAGACAGCAGCTGGTGTCACCGTGCAGCCTTGACGGAGCCCCCAAGACCATGGAGGAGCTATGGGTGGTGGATGGCAGCAAGACCCCCGCAGCTCAACCCACACCAGAGCCTGATGCATGGGGGAGCCTGGCACAAGCCAAAAGGGACGACGTGCTAACGCCGGTGCCCGTCAAGAGCTGCAGGAAGAGGTGGCATGGGTCAGCAGCGGGGACAGCGTCAGAGGACGAGCCAGGGGCCTTGGATGCGATGGAGTGGGACAACATCACCATCCGCAGCATCTACATGAACCCCTCCGTCCTGGAGATCTTCGAGGACCCCGATGCTCGTCCCCAGGAGGAGCCCAGCCATCCCAGCAGCCTGGCCACAGAGGGGACAGTGGAGGAAGATGGCCACCTCCAGAGTGCGTCTCCTGCCCCAGGTGGACTCGCGGACCCTGAGCCAGCAGCTTCGGCCGTGGCTGGAGGTCCTAAAGAAGAGGAGCTCCTTGCGTCTCTGCCTCCCGAGGCACAGGAGGAGACAAAGGCTCCCGTTTCTGCTGACCTCGAGGAGAAGACCCAGGCAGCAGAGGCAGAGTGCCAGGGACTTGCCCCGCAGAGACGCACCATCCACGAGGACGCTCTGCAGGAGGCAGCCCTGAGCGTAGTCAGGGAGGTGGTGATCAACGCCGAGCTCATCATCCAGAGCGACCTGGCACAGAGCACGGCTGTGGAGACAGCAGAAATAACACCAGAATTCCCTCAGGAGCCCGAGTCTCCCTTGGCTGCAGAGTCTGGGGGAGAGGCCACCACCACCCCTCTCGCCCCAGCAGCAGACAACGAGGGAGACGCAGCCGCTTCTCCCGAGTCTTGGGACCCTCAGCTCCAGGTGAGGTGGGCGTGGGTGGCCGGCACCGGGCATCCCGAGGTGCCAGAGGCAGGCGCAGCACCCAGGCTCTGAGTGGCAGGAGATGCCGAGTGCTCTCCACGTCATCCCACTGACGTCCCCTCCCTCACCTGCCCCTGCTCTTCCTCTACCCGTGCAGGTCCCCTCTGAGCAAAGAGAGGAGGCACAGCCCTCCTGTGACTGCAGGGACGTGGCCCAGGATGTCCCAGGTGGGTCCCCAAGTCGAGGGTAGGCCTGGCCCAGCCGTCCCAGCCAACGGGCACCCAGGGCAGGCCGGGCTGCCAGGAGCTTGACCGTTGCCCGCCCAAGCCCTCACCCACAGCTCTCCTTCTCCCCGCAGGCATCACCACCCTCCAGCACGCCCCAGAGAAACAGCGACGGCCCTCCCTCTTCAGGCGGGTGCTGCGGGCTTTGCGCAGGGCTTTCCGCTGCTCCTGCATCACGGCACAGGAGGAGCAGTAGCCCCCGGCTGACAGCGCCACGCACATCCCTGCAAATGGCGTGTGGCCCTGAGCCGGCGCAGCGCCCAGAGGGAGAGGCGCGGGGAGGGACGCGAGGGACGGGTGCATGGACGGCACCCCAGGCGTTCAGCTGCCCTCAGGACATCGTGCCACCGGCCTCTGCTCGGCCACGGAGGCTTTTTAGAGCAATAAAAATGATGACTTTCCCCCAGTGCTCGTCTCTGCCTGGTCTCTGCCAAGGGAAAGAAAGGCAGGTGCAGGCAAGGCCCGTGCCAACGAGAAGAGCTGGAGAGCCCCTGGGCTCCCTCTTCTCCAGGCCACGGGCCTTGGCCGAGGAGGAGTGGGAAGACATCACCATTCTCAACATCTGGGTCAATCCCTTAGCTCTTCCAGGACCCCGATGCTGGTCCCCAGGAGGAGCCCGGCTGGCCCAGCAGCCCGAGCACAGAGGGGACAGTGGAGGAAGAGGCCACCTCCAGATCGCATCTCCTGCCCCGGCTGGACCCGCGCATGCCAAGCTGGCAGCTTCTGCCCTGGCTGGAGCTCCTGAGGAAAAGGGCTACCTCAGATTTCTCACTCCCAACACACAGTAAGAGGCCAAGGCACCCACTTCTCCTGACCTCGAGGAGCACACCCCAGCAGCAGAGGCAGCGTGCCAGGGACCTGCCCCACACAGACACACCAACCACCAGGACGCTCTGCAGGGGGAGAAGCCTTTGGAGCTGCCTCTCTCCTCGCAGCCCGTCTCAGCTGGGATCCCAGCTGGCGGTCCTGCTGGCTGGCTGCGCCCAGGGCTCTGCTCTGGGCAGCAAGTGCCGCCTGGGGAGGAATAGGGGCACAGAATCTCGTTAGAGGTCTGTAACAAGTGGGGTCCCCCAGGGGTCAGTGCTGGGTCCAGCCCTCTTCAATATATTCATCAGTGACCTGGATGAGGGGATGGAGCGTACCCTCAGCAAGTTTGCTGACAGTACAAAACTGGGAGGAGTCCTTGACACAATGGAGGGCTGTGGTGCCATGCAGCGAGACTTGGACAGGCTGAAGGGCTGGGCAGAGAGGAACCTGATGAACTGAAGTTCAAGGCAAGTTCAACTAAAGGCAAGTGTAGGGTGCTGCCCCTGGGGAGAAAGAACCCCAGTTGGGACTTCAACTTACCAGACATCTGCTGGAAATATAACACAGCAGAGAGCAGGCAGGCTAGGAGGTTCCTCGAGTGTATGGAGGATAACTTCCTGACACAAATGGTAGGTAAGCCTACCAGGGGAGGTGCCTTGCTAGACCTACTGTTCACAAATAAAGAAGGGCTAGTTGGGGACGTGGAGGTCGGAGACAGTCTTGGGCTTAGTGATCATGAAATGGTTAAGTTTTCCATTCATAGTGAGGTAAGGAAGGGGATTAACAAAACCTCCATCTTGGACTTCCGGTGGGCAGACTTTAACCTGTTCAGAACCCTGGTTGGGAGAGTCCCGTGGGAGGTAGTCCTGAGAGACAAAGGAGCCCAGGAAGGCTGGACGCTCTTCAAGAGGGAAATCCTAAAGGCCCAGGAGCAGGCTGTCCCCATGAAGCGCAAAATTAAAGGGCGGGGAAAATGGCCGGCCTGGATGAACAAAGAGCTCTTGATGGGACTTAAGGAAAAAAGGAAGGTTTACCACCTTTGGAAGAGGGGACAGGCAACTCGGGAGGAGTACAGAGATTGTGTTAGGTCATACAGAGAAAAAATCAGGAAGGCAAAAGCCCAGCTAGAACTCAACCTGGCCATTAATATAAGGGACAACAAAAAAAGTTTCTATAAATACATCAACAAAAAGAGAGTGACAGAGAATGTCCATCCCTTACTGGATGCGGGGGGAAACCTTGCAACCAAGGATGAGGAGAAGGCTGAGATACTTAATGCCTTCTTTACCTCTGTCTTTAATAGTCAGACCAGCTACCCCCAGGGAGTTCAGCTTCTTGGGCTGGAAGATAAGAATGGAGAACAGAACAACTCCCCTGTAATCCAAGAGGAAGTAGTTAATGATTTGCTTATGCACCTGGACACGCATAAGTCTATGGGGCCGGATGGCATTCACCCAAAGGTTCTCAGGGAGCTGGCAAGAGAGCTTACCAAGCCTCTCTCCATTATTTATCAACAATCCTGGTCAACAGGAGAGGTGCCAGATGACTGGAGGGTGGCCAATGTGACGCCCATCTACAAGAAGGGCCGGAAGGAGGATCCTGGAAACTACAGGCCTGTCAGCCTGACCTCGGTACCGGGAAAGATCATGGAGAGGATCATCCTGAGTGAGCTCTCAAGGCATGTGCAGGGCAGCCAAGGGATCAGGGCCAGCCAGCATGGGTTTATGAGAGGGAGGTCCTGCCTGACCAACTTGATCTCTTTCTATGACCATGTGACCCGCTTTCTCGATGAGGGGAAGGCTGTGGACGTTGTCTACCTGGACTTTGGTAAGGCCTTTGACACCGTCCCTCACGGCATTCTCCTGGAGAAACTGGAGAATCATGGCATAGACAAGTGTACCCTCCGCTGGATAAAAAACTGGCTGGATGGCCGTGCTCAGCGAGTTGTGATTAATGGAGCAAAATCTGGTTGGCGGCCGGTCATCAGTGGTGTCCCTCAGGGCTCAGTTTTGGGGCCAGTCTTGTTCAATATCTTCATTGATGATCTAGATAAGGGGATTGAGTGCACCCTCAGTAAGTTTGCGGATGACACCAAACTAGGTGGGAGTGTTGATCTGCTTGAGGGTCGGCAGGCTCTACAGAGGGACCTGGACAGGTTGGACCAATGGGCCAAGGCCAATGGGATGAGGTTTAATAAGGCCAAGTGCCAGGTTCTGCATTTCGGCCACAACAACCCCAGGCAATGCTACAGGCTTGGGGAAGAGTGGCTGGAAAGCTGCCTGGCAGAAAAGGACCTGGGAGTGTTAGTGGACAGCCGGCTTAACATGAGCCAGCAGTGTGCCCAGGCAGCCAAGAAGGCCAACGGCATCCTGGCCTGTATCAGGAATAGCGTGGCCAGCAGGAGCAGGGAAGTCATCGTGCCTCTGTACTCGGCACTGGTGAGGCCTCACCTAGAGTACTGTGTTCAGTTTTGGGCCCCTCACTACAGGAAAGACATTGAAGTGCTGGAGCGTGTCCAGAGGAGAGCCACCAAGCTGGTGAGGGGTCTGGAGAACAAGTCCTATGAGGAGAGGCTGAGGGAACTGGGCATGTTTAGTTTGGAGAAGAGGAGGCTGAGGGGAGACCTCATTGCCCTCTACAACTACCTGAAAGGAAACTGTAGAGAGGCGGGGGTTGGCCTCTTCTCCCAAGGGAATAACGACAGGACCAGAGGAAATGGTCTGAAGTTGCGGCAGGGGAGGTTTAGATTAGATATTAGGAAGAATTACTTTACTGAGAGAGTGGTCAAGCACTGGAACAGCCTGCCCAGGGAGGTGGTGGAGTCACCATCCCTGGAGGTATTTAAGAAACGTGTAGACGTGGCTCTTCAGGGCATGCTCTAGTGCCTGGGATTGTTGGTTTGTGGTGGGGTGTTGTGTGTGGGGTTTAGTTGATGGATGCTGCTTGCTTTTTTTTTTTTTTGGGGGGGGTGTTGTTGTTTGTTTGGTTTTGTGTTGTGTTTTTTTGTTTGTTTGTGTGTTTTTGTGGTTTTTTTTGTTTTTTTTTTTTGTTTTTTTTTTTAATGTGGTTGGACTCGATGATCTCAAAGGTCCCTTCCAACCACTAAGATTCTGTGATTCTGTGATTCTGTGATTCTGTGAACTGCTGCAGAGGGTACAGCAAAGGGCTACCAAGATGATGAGGGCCTAGAACATCTCTCTTATGAGGAACGGCTGAGGGATTTGGGTCTTTTTAGTCTGGTGAAGTCTGAGGGGGGGATCTGATTACCAGTTACAAATTCTTAAAGGGAGGGTGTAAAGAGGAAGGGACCATTCTTTTTTCAGTGGTGCCCAGTGACAGGACAAGCGGTAACGGGCACAAACTTGAACATAGGAGGTTCCATCTAAATATGAGGAGGACCTTCTTTACTCTGGGGTGCCAGAGCCCTGGAACAGGCTGCACAGAGACGTGGTGGAGTCTCCTTCTCTGGAGACATTCAAACCCACCTGGACACGTTCCTGTGCAACCTGCTCTGGGTGGACCTGCTTTGGCAGGGAGCTTGGACTAGAGGATCCACAGAGGTCCCTTCCAACCCCATATCATTCTGTGATTCTTCTGTGATTATCCTAGGAACTTGATACGGCTTTATATACATTTCATTCTTGGTATCCATTTCATTATTTCCTTTTAAATTTATTATTAATCTTTCATTAAAGTCTTTTAGTTCCTTCTAAACTCATTAGCCTCTTTCTCTCTCCTCCTTTTCTCCTGCACTGGAGAAGTGGGAGGAGAACATCTGTCGCCGTCGTCGGCCAATTCGGCCTAAACCACAACAGCAGGGGAGGGTCTGTGGCTGCCCCCGCTCCCCCTGCCACAAGGAGAGCTCCAGTGTCACCAGAAAGCTCACCCCACCGTCTGCCATGGGTTCTGCTGAGGCTGGAGATGCTCCTCAGCCTGAGGAACGGATCCCTCAGCTGCAGGGATGGCGAGTGCCACAGGCCGAGAGCTCTGGCTCCTCCTCGCAGGGCCGGGAGGACACCCGCCTCCATCCATAAATCCCTCCAGGCGTGGTGACTCCACCTTGACCACGGGCAGCATGTTCTGATGTTTGACAGCTCTTTCTGTGAGGAAATCTTTCCCAATATCCATCCCAAACCTCCCCTGGCACAACTCGAGGCCGTTTCCTCTCGTCCCATCTCCTGTTCTTTGGGAGAAGAGACCCACCCGCCATGGCTACACCCTCCTTTCAGGGAGCTGTGGAGAGCAATGAGGTCTCCCCTCAGCCCCCTTGTCCCCAGGCCCAGGCCGTGCCCCCCGAGCTGCTGAAGGCCACAAGGCCTGAGCTCTGCAGAGGCTGCTGGCACCCGGGGGTGGGGGGTGTTGGCTGGGGCCTGCCATGGCCTCCATGAGGGGAGAGCAGGGCCTGCCCCGCTCCGGGCACAGCCCTTCCCAGCTGGTTTAGAGCCATGGCACAGCCATTCCCAGCAGATTCAGAGCCATGGCACAGCCAGGCCCAGGAGGTTCAGAGCCACGGAACAGCCGGTTCCGGCCTGTTCAGAGCCATGGCACAGCCAGGCCCAGCAGGTTCAGAGCCATGGCACAGACAGGCCCAGGAGGTTCAGAGCCATGGAACAGCCGGTTCCTGCCTGTTCAGAACCATTGCACAGCCAGGCCCAGGAGGTTCAGAGCCATGGAGGAGCCGGGCACAGCCGGTGCCAGCTGGTCATGGGCCTGGGCATCTCCGTGGCAACCACCAGGCCTTTGTGATGCGGTCACCACATCATGCCCAGAGGCCATTGTGACACCTCGCTGGTGGCCACGGTGACCGTGGGGGTATTTTAGGAGCGGGAGCCCTGGGGTGCCCACACCCAGGAGAGCAGCTCCCTCAGGAAGCAGCAATTTCCCTGGGTGCCCACGGCAGTTCCACGGCTGAGGACGTCGAACGCCATGGAAGAGAAGGCAAACGCCCACTCCAGCCCCACCACGGGGCGGCGCGTCCTGCAGAAGAGGCGCCAGGTGAGGGAAGGGGCAGGAGCGAGAGGCCGCTGGTGGGATGGGGCCGCGCGGACTTGCCCCCGTGGTTTGCTGGGCTTGCTGGCAGCATGGGGGCCGCTGTGCCAAGGCAGCCCTCTCCATCCCACGCCTTCTCCTCCTCCCGCCCGCAGGTGGACAACAGGCTGCCAGAGGCAGCGCCGCAGGGCAGGCAGAGCCCGGCCTCGTCCCTCCATGGGGACAGGGTGCCATGGTTCCCCTGCCCTGAGAACTCTCAGGCTGCCGGGAGCCACCACGCACAGGTAGGGAGCCTGACAGAGACGGGGCCAAAGGTCTTCCCCAACCCGGGTGTCGCTGATGGGCAGGTGGGAGGTGCAGGAGGGGACAGGGGGCTTGGTCCCAGTCGCAAGCTGCGACTGGCCATGCCGGGGGTGCTCTCGGGAGTGCCTGTGGGGGGACCAGCCCTCTCCCAGGGGGCTGAGCGCTGCTCGGGGGGCTGGCTTGAGATCCCGGCCGCAGGAGCTCTTCCAGCCAGGATGTGGGGACAAGGGCCACAGTCACACAGCCTCTCTCCTTGGCTTCTCTTGCAGAAGGAGGGCCTGTCGCGTGGGAAGGCACTGACCCGCATCAGGGTGCTGCAGCAGCTGGATACTGTCCCCAGGGAGGCAGCGGCACCCGCACCTTGCCTGCAGGGACCTGCCAGAACCGGCTCCAAGCTGCCACCTCTGCCAGCAGCACCCTTGGCACCTCCTGCCATCGATGGGGAAATGGCCGACAGCGCTGCTGCCAGCGGGCTCCGACAGCCGGTCCCACCACCTCGGGGCCTCTGCGGTGAGCGGGGCAGAACCGCGAGGGCGAGGAGGATAAGGCTTCGCCCGCTCAGGCCCACGGCCCTGAAAGACACCGCGCAGAACATCACCTGCGAGGTGCTCGGCAAGGTGTTCAGCACCAGCCCGGGACCCAGACTGCAGCCGGTCCCACCAGCTCAGAGCCTCTGCGCTGAACAGGGCAGAGCCACGATGGCAAGGAGGATAAGGCTTCCCCCGCTCAGCCCCACAGCCCTGAAGGACACCGCACAGAGCATCACGAGCGAGGTGCTCGGCAAGGTGTTCAGCGCCAGCCAGGGACCAAGACAGCAGCTGGTGTCACCGTGCAGCCTTGACGGAGCCCCCAAGACCATGGAGGAGCTATGGGTTTCCAATGGCGGCAAGACCCCCGCAGCTCAGCCCACATCAGAGCCTGATGCATGGGAGTGCCTGGCACAAGCCGAACGGGATGACCTGCTAACGCCGGTGCCCGTCAAGAGCTGCAGGAAGAGGTGGCATGGGTCAGCAGCGGGGACAGCGTCAGAGGACGAGCCAGGGGCCTTGGATGCGATGGAGTGGGACAACATCACCATCCGCAGCATCTACATGAACCCCTCCGTCCTGGAGATCTTCGAGGACCCTGATGCTCGTCCCCAGGAGGAGCCCAGCCATCCCAGCAGCCTGGCCACAGAGGGGACAGTGGAGGAAGATGGCCACCTCCAGAGTGCGTCTCCTGCCCCAGGTGGACTCGCGGACCCTGAGCCAGCAGCTTCGGCTGTGGCTGGAGGTCCTAAAGAAGAGGAGCTCCTTGCGTCTCTGCCTCCCGAGGCACAGGAGGAGACAAAGGCTCCCGTTTCTGCTGACCTCGAGGAGAAGACCCAGGCAGCAGAGGCAGAGTGCCAGGGACTTGCCCCGCAGAGACGCACCATCCACGAGGACGCTCTGCAGGAGGCAGCCCTGAGCGTAGTCAGGGAAGTGGTGATCAACGCCGAGCTCATCATCCAGAGCGACCTGGCACAGAGCACAGCTGTGGGGACAGCAGAAATAACACCAGAAGTCCCTCAGGAGCCCGAGTCTCCCTTGGCTGCAGAGTCTGGGGGAGAGGCCACCACCACCCCTCTCGCCCCAGCAGCAGACAACGAGGGAGACGCAGCTGCTTCTCCCGAGTCTCGGGACCCTCAGCTCCAGGTGAGGTGGGCGTGGGTGGCCGGCACCGGGCATCCCGAGGTGCCAGAGGCAGGCGCAGCACCCAGGCTCTGAGCGGCAGGAGATGCCGAGTGCTCTCCACGTCATCCCACTGACGTCCCCTCCCTCACCTGCCCCTGCTCTTCCTCTACCCGTGCAGGTCCCCTCTGAGCAAAGAGAGGAGGCACAGCCCTCCTGTGACTGCAGGGACGTGGCCCAGGATGTCCCAGGTGGGTCCCCAAGTCGAGGGTAGGCCTGGCCCAGCCGTCCCAGCCAACGGGCACCCAGGGCAGGCCGGGCTGCCAGGAGCTTGACCGTTGCCCGCCCAAGCCCTCACCCACAGCTCTCCTTCTCCCCGCAGGCATCACCACCCTCCAGCACGCCCCAGAGAAACAGCGACGGCCCTCCCTCTTCAGGCGGGTGCTGCGGGCTCTGCGCAGGGCTTTCCGCTGCTCCTGCGTCACGGCACAGGAGGAGCAGTAGCCCCCGGCTGACAGCGCCACGCACATCCCTGCAAATGGCGTGTGGCCCTGAGCCGGCGCAGCGCCCAGAGGGAGAGGCGCGGGGAGGGACGCGAGGGACGGGTGCATGGACGGCACCCCAGGCGTTCAGCTGCCCTCAGGACATCGTGCCACCGGCCTCTGCTCGGCCACGGAGGCTTTTTAGAGCAATAAAAATGATGACTTTCCCCCAGTGCTCGTCTCTGCCTGGTCTCTGCCAAGGGAAAGAAAGGCAGGTGCAGGCAAGGCCCGTGCCAACGAGAAGAGCTGGAGAGCCCCTGGGCTCCCTCTTCTCCAGGCCACGGGCCTTGGCCGAGGAGGAGTGGGAAGACATCACCATTCTCAACATCTGGGTCAATCCCTTAGCTCTTCCAGGACCCCGATGCTGGTCCCCAGGAGGAGCCCGGCTGGCCCAGCAGCCCGAGCACAGAGGGGACAGTGGAGGAAGAGGCCACCTCCAGATCGCATCTCCTGCCCCGGCTGGACCCGCGCATGCCAAGCTGGCAGCTTCTGCCCTGGCTGGAGCTCCTGAGGAAAAGGGCTACCTCAGATTTCTCACTCCCAACACACAGTAAGAGGCCAAGGCACCCACTTCTCCTGACCTCGAGGAGCACACCCCAGCAGCAGAGGCAGCGTGCCAGGGACCTGCCCCACACAGACACACCAACCACCAGGACGCTCTGCAGGGGGAGAAGCCTTTGGAGCTGCCTCTCTCCTCGCAGCCCGTCTCAGCTGGGATCCCAGCTGGCGGTCCTGCTGGCTGGCTGCACCCAGGGCTCTGCTCTGGGCAGCAAGTGCCGCCTGGGGAGGAATAGGGGCACAGAATCTCGTTAGAGGTCTGTAACAAGTGGGGTCCCCCAGGGGTCAGTGCTGGGTCCAGCCCTCTTCAATATATTCATCAGTGACCTGGATGAGGGGATGGAGCGTACCCTCAGCAAGTTTGCTGACAGTACAAAACTGGGAGGAGTCCTTGACACAATGGAGGGCTGTGGTGCCATGCAGCGAGACTTGGACAGGCTGAAGGGCTGGGCAGAGAGGAACCTGATGAACTGAAGTTCAAGGCAAGTTCAACTAAAGGCAAGTGTAGGGTGCTGCCCCTGGGGAGAAAGAACCCCATGCACCTGTGCAGGTTGGGGGCTGACTTGCTGGAGAGCACCTCTGAGGAGAAAGACCTAGGAGTCCTAGGTGATAACAGGATGACCATGAGCCAACAATGTGCCCTTGTGGCCAAGAAGACCAATGGCATCCTGGGGTGCATCAAGAAGAACGGGGCCAGCAGGTCGAGAGAGCTTATCCTTCCCCTCTACTCTGCCCTGGTGAGGCCCCGTCTGGAGCTCTGTGTCCAGTTCTGGGCTCCCCAGTTCAAGAAGGACAGGGAACTGCTGCAGAGGGTACAGCAAAGGGCTACCAAGATGATGAGGGGCCTAGAACATCTCTCTTATGAGGAACGGCTGAGGGATTTGGGTCTTTTTAGTCTGGTGAAGTCTGAGGGGGGGATCTGATTACCAGTTACAAATTCTTAAAGGGAGGGTGTAAAGAGGAAGGGACCATTCTTTTTTCAGTGGTGCCCAGTGACAGGACAAGCGGTAACGGGCACAAACTTGAACATAGGAGGTTCCATCTAAATATGAGGAGGACCTTCTTTACTCTGGGGTGCCAGAGCCCTGGAACAGGCTGCACAGAGACGTGGTGGAGTCTCCTTCTCTGGAGACATTCAAACCCACCTGGACACGTTCCTGTGCAACCTGCTCTGGGTGGACCTGCTTTGGCAGGGAGCTTGGACTAGAGGATCCACAGAGGTCCCTTCCAACCCCATATCATTCTGTGATTCTTCTGTGATTATCCTAGGAACTTGATACGGCTTTATATACATTTCATTCTTGGTATCCATTTCATTATTTCCTTTTAAATTTATTATTAATCTTTCATTAAAGTCTTTTAGTTCCTTCTAAACTCATTAGCCTCTTTCTCTCTCCTCCTTTTCTCCTGCACTGGAGAAGTGGGGGGAGAACATCTGTCGCCGTCGTCGGCCAATTCGGCCTAAACCACAACAGCAGGGGAGGGTCTGTGGCTGCCCCCGCTCCCCCTGCCACAAGGAGAGCTCCAGTGTCACCAGAAAGCTCACCCCACCGTCTGCCATGGGTTCTGCTGAGGCTGGAGATGCTCCTCAGCCTGAGGAACGGATCCCTCAGCTGCAGGGATGGCGAGTGCCACAGGCCGAGAGCTCTGGCTCCTCCTCGCAGGGCCGGGAGGACACCCGCCTCCATCCATAAATCCCTCCAGGCGTGGTGACTCCACCTTGACCACGGGCAGCATGTTCTGATGTTTGACAGCTCTTTCTGTGAGGAAATCTTTCCCAATATCCATCCCAAACCTCCCCTGGCACAACTCGAGGCCGTTTCCTCTCGTCCCATCTCCTGTTCTTTGGGAGAAGAGACCCACCCGCCATGGCTACACCCTCCTTTCAGGGAGCTGTGGAGAGCAATGAGGTCTCCCCTCAGCCCCCTTGTCCCCAGGCCCAGGCCGTGCCCCCCGAGCTGCTGAAGGCCACAAGGCCTGAGCTCTGCAGAGGCTGCTGGCACCCGGGGGTGGGGGGTGTTGGCTGGGGCCTGCCATGGCCTCCATGAGGGGAGAGCAGGGCCTGCCCCGCTCCGGGCACAGCCCTTCCCAGCTGGTTTAGAGCCATGGCACAGCCATTCCCAGCAGATTCAGAGCCATGGCACAGCCAGGCCCAGGAGGTTCAGAGCCACGGAACAGCCGGTTCCGGCCTGTTCAGAGCCATGGCACAGCCATTCCCAGCAGATTCAGAGCCATGGCACAGCCAGGCCCAGGAGGTTCAGAGCCACGGAACAGCCGGTTCCGACCTGTTCAGAGCCATGGCACAGCCAGGCCCAGCAGGTTCAGAGCCATGGCACAGCCAGGCCCAGCAGGTTCAGAGCCATGGCACAGACAGGCCCAGGAGGTTCAGAGCCATGGAACAGCCGGTTCCTGCCTGTTCAGAACCATTGCACAGCCAGGCCCAGGAGGTTCAGAGCCATGGAACAGCCGGTTCCGGCCTGTTCAGAACCATTGCACAGCCAGGCCCAGGAGGTTCAGAGCCATGGAACAGCCGGTTCCGGCCTGTTCAGAACCATTGCACAGCCAGGCCCAGGAGGTTCAGAGCCATGGAACAGCCAGTTCCGGCCTGTTCAGAGCCATGGCACAGCCAGGCCCAGCCAGTTCAGAACCATGGAGGAGCCGGGCACAGCCGGTGCCAGCTGGTCATGGGCCTGGGCATCTCCGTGGCAACCACCAGGCCTTTGTGATGCGGTCACCACATCATGCCCAGAGGCCATTGTGACACCTCGCTGGTGGCCACGGTGACCATGGGGGTATTTTAGGAGCGGGAGCCCTGGGGTGCCCACACCCAGGAGAGCAGCTCCCTCAGGAAGCAGCAATTTCCCTGGGTGCCCACGGCAGTTCCACGGCTGAGGACGTCGAACGCCATGGAAGAGAAGGCAAACGCCCACTCCAGCCCCACCACGGGGCGGCGCGTCCTGCAGAAGAGGCGCCAGGTGAGGGAAGGGGCAGGAGCGAGAGGCCGCTGGTGGGATGGGGCCGCGCGGACTTGCCCCCGTGGTTTGCTGGGCTTGCTGGCAGCGTGGGGGCCGCTGTGCCAAGGCAGCCCTCTCCATCCTACGCCTTCTCCTCCTCCCACCCGCAGGTGGACAACAGGCTGCCAGAGGCAGCGCCGCAGGGCAGGCAGAGCCCGGCCTCGTCCCTCCATGGGGACAGGCTGCCACGGCTCCCCTGCCCTGAGAACTCTCAGGCTGCCGGGAGCCACCAAGCACAGGTAGGGAGCCTGACAGAGATGGGGCCAAATGTCTTCCCCACCCTGGGAAGGAAGGATGCCAACGGGCGGGTGGGAGGTGCAGGAGGGGAAAGGGGCTTGGTCCCAGTCGCAAGCTGGGACTGGCCATGCCGGGGGTGCTCCCGGGAGTGCCTGTGGGGGGACCAGCCCTCTCCCAGGGGGCTGAGCGCTGCTCGGGGGGCTGACTTGGGATCCCGGCCGCAGGAACTCTTCCAGCCAGGATGTGGGGACAAGGGCCACAGTCACACAGCCTCTCTCCTCGGCTTCTCTTGCAGACGGAGAGCCTGTCGCATGGGAAGGCACTGATCCGCATCAGGGTGGTACGGCATCGGGATACTGTCCCCAGGGAGGCAGCGGCACCCGCACCTTGCCTGCAGGGACCTGCCAGAACCGGCTCCAAGCTGCCACCTCTGCCAGCAGCACCCTTGGCACCTCCTGCCATCGATGGGGAAATGGCCGACAGCGCTGCTGCCAGCGGGCTCCGACAGCCGGTCCCACCACCTCGGGGCCTCTGCGGTGAGCGGGGCAGAACCGCGAGGGCGAGGAGGATAAGGCTTCCCCCGCTCAGCCCCACAGCCCTGAAAGACACCGTGCAGAGCATCACAAACGAGGTGCTCGGCAAGGTGTTCAGCACCAGCCCAGGACCCAGACTGAAGCTGGTCCCACCAGCTCAGAGCCTCTGCGCTGAACAGGGCAGAGCCACAATGGCGAGGAGGATGAGGCTTCCCCCGCTCAGCCCCACAGCCCTGAAGGACACCGCACAGAGCATCACGAGCGAGGTGCTCGGCAAGGTGTTCAGCGCCAGCCAGGGACCAAGACAGCAGCTGGTGTCACCGTGCAGCCTTGACGGAGCCCCCAAGACCATGGAGGAGCTATGGGTGGTGGATGGCAGCAAGACCCCCGCAGCTCAACCCACACCAGAGCCTGATGCATGGGGGAGCCTGGCACAAGCCAAAAGGGACGACGTGCTAACGCCGGTGCCCGTCAAGAGCTGCAGGAAGAGGTGGCATGGGTCAGCAGCGGGGACAGCGTCAGAGGACGAGCCAGGGGCCTTGGATGCGATGGAGTGGGACAACATCACCATCCGCAGCATCTACATGAACCCCTCCGTCCTGGAGATCTTCGAGGACCCCGATGCTCGTCCCCAGGAGGAGCCCAGCCATCCCAGCAGCCTGGCCACAGAGGGGACAGTGGAGGAAGATGGCCACCTCCAGAGTGCGTCTCCTGCCCCAGGTGGACTCGCGGACCCTGAGCCAGCAGCTTCGGCCGTGGCTGGAGGTCCTAAAGAAGAGGAGCTCCTTGCGTCTCTGCCTCCCGAGGCACAGGAGGAGACAAAGGCTCCCGTTTCTGCTGACCTCGAGGAGAAGACCCAGGCAGCAGAGGCAGAGTGCCAGGGACTTGCCCCGCAGAGACGCACCATCCACAAGGACGCTCTGCAGGAGGCAGCCCTGAGCGTAGTCAGGGAAGTGGTGATCAACGCCGAGCTCATCATCCAGAGCGACCTGGCACAGAGCACAGCTGTGGGGACAGCAGAAATAACACCAGAAGTCCCTCAGGAGCCCAAGTCTCCCTTGGCTGCAGAGTCTGGGGGAGAGGCCACCACCACCCCTCTCGCCCCAGCAGCAGACAACGAGGGAGACGCAGCCGCTTCTCCCGAGTCTCGGGACCCTCAGCTCCAGGTGAGGTGGGCGTGGGTGGCCGGCACCGGGCATCCCGAGGTGCCAGAGGCAGGCGCAGCACCCAGGCTCTGAGCGGCAGGAGATGCCGAGTGCTCTCCACGTCATCCCACTGACGTCCCCTCCCTCACCTGCCCCTGCTCTTCCTCTACCCGTGCAGGTCCCCTCTGAGCAAAGAGAGGAGGCACAGCCCTCCTGTGACTGCAGGGACGTGGCCCAGGATGTCCCAGGTGGGTCCCCAAGTCGAGGGTAGGCCTGGCCCAGCCGTCCCAGCCAACAGGCACCCAGGGCAGGCCGGGCTGCCAGGAGCTTGACCGTTGCCCGCCCAAGCCCTCACCCACAGCTCTCCTTCTCCCCGCAGGCATCACCACCCTCCAGCACGCCCCAGAGAAACAGCGACGGCCCTCCCTCTTCAGGCGGGTGCTGCGGGCTCTGCGCAGGGCTTTCCGCTGCTCCTGCGTCACGGCACAGGAGGAGCAGTAGCCCCCGGCTGACAGCGCCACGCACATCCCTGCAAATGGCGTGTGGCCCTGAGCCAGCGCAGCGCCCAGAGGGAGAGGCGCGGGGAGGGACGCGAGGGACGGGTGCATGGACGGCACCCCAGGCGTTCAGCTGCCCTCAGGACATCGTGCCACCGGCCTCTGCTCGGCCACGGAGGCTTTTTAGAGCAATAAAAATGATGACTTTCCCCCAGTGCTCGTCTCTGCCTGGTCTCTGCCAAGGGAAAGAAAGGCAGGTGCAGGCAAGGCCCGTGCCAACGAGAAGAGCTGGAGAGCCCCTGGGCTCCCTCTTCTCCAGGCCACGGGCCTTGGCCGAGGAGGAGTGGGAAGACATCACCATTCTCAACATCTGGGTCAATCCCTTAGCTCTTCCAGGACCCCGATGCTGGTCCCCAGGAGGAGCCCGGCTGGCCCAGCAGCCCGAGCACAGAGGGGACAGTGGAGGAAGAGGCCACCTCCAGATCGCATCTCCTGCCCCGGCTGGACCCGCGCATGCCAAGCTGGCAGCTTCTGCCCTGGCTGGAGCTCCTGAGGAAAAGGGCTACCTCAGATTTCTCACTCCCAACACACAGTAAGAGGCCAAGGCACCCACTTCTCCTGACCTCGAGGAGCACACCCCAGCAGCAGAGGCAGCGCGCCAGGGACCTGCCCCACACAGACACACCAACCACCAGGACGCTCTGCAGGGGGAGAAGCCTTTGGAGCTGCCTCTCTCCTCGCAGCCCGTCTCAGCTGGGATCCCAGCTGGCGGTCCTGCTGGCTGGCTGCGCCCAGGGCTCTGCTCTGGGCAGCAAGTGCCGCCTGGGGAGGAATAGGGGCACAGAATCTCGTTAGAGGTCTGTAACAAGTGGGGTCCCCCAGGGGTCAGTGCTGGGTCCAGCCCTCTTCAATATATTCATCAGTGACCTGGATGAGGGGATGGAGCGTACCCTCAGCAAGTTTGCTGACAGTACAAAACTGGGAGGAGTCCTTGACACAATGGAGGGCTGTGGTGCCATGCAGCGAGACTTGGACAGGCTGAAGGGCTGGGCAGAGAGGAACCTGATGAACTGAAGTTCAAGGCAAGTTCAACTAAAGGCAAGTGTAGGGTGCTGCCCCTGGGGAGAAAGAACCCCATGCACCTGTGCAGGTTGGGGGCTGACTTGCTGGAGAGCACCTCTGAGGAGAAAGACCTAGGAGTCCTAGGTGATAACAGGATGACCATGAGCCAACAATGTGCCCTTGTGGCCAAGAAGACCAATGGCATCCTGGGGTGCATCAAGAAGAACGGGGCCAGCAGGTCGAGAGAGCTTATCCTTCCCCTCTACTCTGCCCTGGTGAGGCCCCGTCTGGAGCTCTGTGTCCAGTTCTGGGCTCCCCAGTTCAAGAAGGACAGGGAACTGCTGCAGAGGGTACAGCAAAGGGCTACCAAGATGATGAGGGCCTAGAACATCTCTCTTATGAGGAACGGCTGAGGGATTTGGGTCTTTTTAGTCTGGTGAAGTCTGAGGGGGGGATCTGATTACCAGTTACAAATTCTTAAAGGGAGGGTGTAAAGAGGAAGGGACCATTCTTTTTTCAGTGGTGCCCAGTGACAGGACAAGCGGTAACGGGCACAAACTTGAACATAGGAGGTTCCATCTAAATATGAGGAGGACCTTCTTTACTCTGGGGTGCCAGAGCCCTGGAACAGGCTGCACAGAGACGTGGTGGAGTCTCCTTCTCTGGAGACATTCAAACCCACCTGGACACGTTCCTGTGCAACCTGCTCTGGGTGGACCTGCTTTGGCAGGGAGCTTGGACTAGAGGATCCACAGAGGTCCCTTCCAACCCCATATCATTCTGTGATTCTTCTGTGATTATCCTAGGAACTTGATACGGCTTTATATACATTTCATTCTTGGTATCCATTTCATTATTTCCTTTTAAATTTATTATTAATCTTTCATTAAAGTCTTTTAGTTCCTTCTAAACTCATTAGCCTCTTTCTCTCTCCTCCTTTTCTCCTGCACTGGAGAAGTGGGAGGAGAACATCTGTCGCCGTCGTCGGCCAATTCGGCCTAAACCACAACAGCAGGGGAGGGTCTGTGGCTGCCCCCGCTCCCCCTGCCACAAGGAGAGCTCCAGTGTCACCAGAAAGCTCACCCCACCGTCTGCCATGGGTTCTGCTGAGGCTGGAGATGCTCCTCAGCCTGAGGAACGGATCCCTCAGCTGCAGGGATGGCGAGTGCCACAGGCCGAGAGCTCTGGCTCCTCCTCGCAGGGCCGGGAGGACACCCGCCTCCATCCATAAATCCCTCCAGGCGTGGTGACTCCACCTTGACCACGGGCAGCATGTTCTGATGTTTGACAGCTCTTTCTGTGAGGAAATCTTTCCCAATATCCATCCCAAACCTCCCCTGGCACAACTCGAGGCCGTTTCCTCTCGTCCCATCTCCTGTTCTTTGGGAGAAGAGACCCACCCGCCATGGCTACACCCTCCTTTCAGGGAGCTGTGGAGAGCAATGAGGTCTCCCCTCAGCCCCCTTGTCCCCAGGCCCAGGCCGTGCCCCCCGAGCTGCTGAAGGCCACAAGGCCTGAGCTCTGCAGAGGCTGCTGGCACCCGGGGGTGGGGGGTGTTGGCTGGGGCCTGCCATGGCCTCCATGAGGGGAGAGCAGGGCCTGCCCCGCTCCGGGCACAGCCCTTCCCAGCTGGTTTAGAGCCATGGCACAGCCATTCCCAGCAGATTCAGAGCCATGGCACAGCCAGGCCCAGGAGGTTCAGAGCCACGGAACAGCCGGTTCCGGCCTGTTCAGAGCCATGGCACAGCCAGGCCCAGCAGGTTCAGAGCCATGGCACAGACAGGCCCAGGAGGTTCAGAGCCATGGAACAGCCGGTTCCTGCCTGTTCAGAACCATTGCACAGCCAGGCCCAGGAGGTTCAGAGCCATGGAGGAGCCGGGCACAGCCGGTGCCAGCTGGTCATGGGCCTGGGCATCTCCGTGGCAACCACCAGGCCTTTGTGATGCGGTCACCACATCATGCCCAGAGGCCATTGTGACACCTCGCTGGTGGCCACGGTGACCGTGGGGGTATTTTAGGAGCGGGAGCCCTGGGGTGCCCACACCCAGGAGAGCAGCTCCCTCAGGAAGCAGCAATTTCCCTGGGTGCCCACGGCAGTTCCACGGCTGAGGACGTCGAACGCCATGGAAGAGAAGGCAAACGCCCACTCCAGCCCCACCACGGGGCGGCGCGTCCTGCAGAAGAGGCGCCAGGTGAGGGAAGGGGCAGGAGCGAGAGGCCGCTGGTGGGATGGGGCCGCGCGGACTTGCCCCCGTGGTTTGCTGGGCTTGCTGGCAGCATGGGGGCCGCTGTGCCAAGGCAGCCCTCTCCATCCCACGCCTTCTCCTCCTCCCGCCCGCAGGTGGACAACAGGCTGCCAGAGGCAGCGCCACAGGGCAGGCAGAGCCCGGCCTCGTCCCTCCATGGGGACAGGGTGCCATGGTTCCCCTGCCCTGAGAACTCTCAGGCTGCCGGGAGCCACCACGCACAGGTAGGGAGCCTGACAGAGACGGGGCCAAAGGTCTTCCCCAACCCGGGTGTCGCTGATGGGCAGGTGGGAGGTGCAGGAGGGGACAGGGGGCTTGGTCCCAGTCGCAAGCTGCGACTGGCCATGCCGGGGGTGCTCTCGGGAGTGCCTGTGGGGGGACCAGCCCTCTCCCAGGGGGCTGAGCGCTGCTCGGGGGGCTGGCTTGAGATCCCGGCCGCAGGAGCTCTTCCAGCCAGGATGTGGGGACAAGGGCCACAGTCACACAGCCTCTCTCCTTGGCTTCTCTTGCAGAAGGAGGGCCTGTCGCGTGGGAAGGCACTGACCCGCATCAGGGTGCTGCAGCAGCTGGATACTGTCCCCAGGGAGGCAGCGGCACCCGCACCTTGCCTGCAGGGACCTGCCAGAACCGGCTCCAAGCTGCCACCTCTGCCAGCAGCACCCTTGGCACCTCCTGCCATCGATGGGGAAATGGCCGACAGCGCTGCTGCCAGCGGGCTCCGACAGCCGGTCCCACCACCTCGGGGCCTCTGCGGTGAGCGGGGCAGAACCGCGAGGGCGAGGAGGATAAGGCTTCGCCCGCTCAGGCCCACGGCCCTGAAAGACACCGCGCAGAACATCACCTGCGAGGTGCTCGGCAAGGTGTTCAGCACCAGCCCGGGACCCAGACTGCAGCCGGTCCCACCAGCTCAGAGCCTCTGCGCTGAACAGGGCAGAGCCACGATGGCAAGGAGGATAAGGCTTCCCCCGCTCAGCCCCACAGCCCTGAAGGACACCGCACAGAGCATCACGAGCGAGGTGCTCGGCAAGGTGTTCAGCGCCAGCCAGGGACCAAGACAGCAGCTGGTGTCACCGTGCAGCCTTGACGGAGCCCCCAAGACCATGGAGGAGCTATGGGTTTCCAATGGCGGCAAGACCCCCGCAGCTCAGCCCACATCAGAGCCTGATGCATGGGAGTGCCTGGCACAAGCCGAACGGGATGACCTGCCAACGCCGGTGCCCATCAAGAGCTGCAAGAAGCGGCAACATGTGTCAGCAGCGGGGACAGCATCAGAGGACGAGCCAGGGGCCTTGGATGCGATGGAGTGGGACAACATCACCATCCGCAGCATCTGCATCAACCCCTCCGTCCTGGAGATCTTCGAGGACCCCCATGCTCGTCCCCAGGAGGAGCCCAGCCATCCCAGCAGCCTGGCCACAGAGGGGACAGTGGAGGAAGATGGCCACCTCCAGAGTGCGTCTCCTGCCCCAGGTGGACTCGCGGACCCTGAGCCAGCAGCTTCGGCTGTGGCTGGAGGTCCTAAAGAAGAGGAGCTCCTTGCGTCTCTGCCTCCCGAGGCACAGGAGGAGACAAAGGCTCCCGTTTCTGCTGACCTCGAGGAGAAGACCCAGGCAGCAGAGGCAGAGTGCCAGGGACTTGCCCCGCAGAGACGCACCATCCACGAGGACGCTCTGCAGGAGGCAGCCCTGAGCGTAGTCAGGGAGGTGGTGATCAACGCCGAGCTCATCATCCAGAGCGACCTGGCACAGAGCACGGCTGTGGAGACAGCAGAAATAACACCAGAATTCCCTCAGGAGCCCGAGTCTCCCTTGGCTGCAGAGTCTGGGGGAGAGGCCACCACCACCCCTCTCGCCCCAGCAGCAGACAACGAGGGAGACGCAGCCGCTTCTCCCGAGTCTTGGGACCCTCAGCTCCAGGTGAGGTGGGCGTGGGTGGCCGGCACCGGGCATCCCGAGGTGCCAGAGGCAGGCGCAGCACCCAGGCTCTGAGTGGCAGGAGATGCCGAGTGCTCTCCACGTCATCCCACTGACGTCCCCTCCCTCACCTGCCCCTGCTCTTCCTCTACCCGTGCAGGTCCCCTCTGAGCAAAGAGAGGAGGCACAGCCCTCCTGTGACTGCAGGGACGTGGCCCAGGATGTCCCAGGTGGGTCCCCAAGTCGAGGGTAGGCCTGGCCCAGCCGTCCCAGCCAACGGGCACCCAGGGCAGGCCGGGCTGCCAGGAGCTTGACCGTTGCCCGCCCAAGCCCTCACCCACAGCTCTCCTTCTCCCCGCAGGCATCACCACCCTCCAGCACGCCCCAGAGAAACAGCGACGGCCCTCCCTCTTCAGGCGGGTGCTGCGGGCTCTGCGCAGGGCTTTCCGCTGCTCCTGCGTCACGGCACAGGAGGAGCAGTAGCCCCCGGCTGACAGCGCCACGCACATCCCTGCAAATGGCGTGTGGCCCTGAGCCGGCGCAGCGCCCAGAGGGAGAGGCGCGGGGAGGGACGCGAGGGACGGGTGCATGGACGGCACCCCAGGCGTTCAGCTGCCCTCAGGACATCGTGCCACCGGCCTCTGCTCGGCCACGGAGGCTTTTTAGAGCAATAAAAATGATGACTTTCCCCCAGTGCTCGTCTCTGCCTGGTCTCTGCCAAGGGAAAGAAAGGCAGGTGCAGGCAAGGCCCGTGCCAACGAGAAGAGCTGGAGAGCCCCTGGGCTCCCTCTTCTCCAGGCCACGGGCCTTGGCCGAGGAGGAGTGGGAAGACATCACCATTCTCAACATCTGGGTCAATCCCTTAGCTCTTCCAGGACCCCGATGCTGGTCCCCAGGAGGAGCCCGGCTGGCCCAGCAGCCCGAGCACAGAGGGGACAGTGGAGGAAGAGGCCACCTCCAGATCGCATCTCCTGCCCCGGCTGGACCCGCGCATGCCAAGCTGGCAGCTTCTGCCCTGGCTGGAGCTCCTGAGGAAAAGGGCTACCTCAGATTTCTCACTCCCAACACACAGTAAGAGGCCAAGGCACCCACTTCTCCTGACCTCGAGGAGCACACCCCAGCAGCAGAGGCAGCGTGCCAGGGACCTGCCCCACACAGACACACCAACCACCAGGACGCTCTGCAGGGGGAGAAGCCTTTGGAGCTGCCTCTCTCCTCGCAGCCCGTCTCAGCTGGGATCCCAGCTGGCGGTCCTGCTGGCTGGCTGCGCCCAGGGCTCTGCTCTGGGCAGCAAGTGCCGCCTGGGGAGGAATAGGGGCACAGAATCTCGTTAGAGGTCTGTAACAAGTGGGGTCCCCCAGGGGTCAGTGCTGGGTCCAGCCCTCTTCAATATATTCATCAGTGACCTGGATGAGGGGATGGAGCGTACCCTCAGCAAGTTTGCTGACAGTACAAAACTGGGAGGAGTCCTTGACACAATGGAGGGCTGTGGTGCCATGCAGCGAGACTTGGACAGGCTGAAGGGCTGGGCAGAGAGGAACCTGATGAACTGAAGTTCAAGGCAAGTTCAACTAAAGGCAAGTGTAGGGTGCTGCCCCTGGGGAGAAAGAACCCCATACACCTGTGCAGGTTGGGGGCTGACTTGCTGGAGAGCACCTCTGAGGAGAAAGACCTAGGAGTCCTAGGTGATAACAGGATGACCATGAGCCAACAATGTGCCCTTGTGGCCAAGAAGACCAATGGCATCCTGGGGTGCATCAAGAAGAACGGGGCCAGCAGGACGAGAGAGCTTATCCTTCCCCTCTACTCTGCCCTGGTGAGGCCCCGTCTGGAGCTCTGTGTCCAGTTCTGGGCTCCCCAGTTCAAGAAGGACAGGGAACTGCTGCAGAGGGTACAGCAAAGGGCTACCAAGATGATGAGGGGCCTAGAACATCTCTCTTATGAGGAACGGCTGAGGGATTTGGGTCTTTTTAGTCTGGTGAAGTCTGAGGGGGGGATCTGATTACCAGTTACAAATTCTTAAAGGGAGGGTGTAAAGAGGAAGGGACCATTCTTTTTTCAGTGGTGCCCAGTGACAGGACAAGCGGTAACGGGCACAAACTTGAACATAGGAGGTTCCATCTAAATATGAGGAGGACCTTCTTTACTCTGGGGTGCCAGAGCCCTGGAACAGGCTGCACAGAGACGTGGTGGAGTCTCCTTCTCTGGAGACATTCAAACCCACCTGGACACGTTCCTGTGCAACCTGCTCTGGGTGGACCTGCTTTGGCAGGGAGCTTGGACTAGAGGATCCACAGAGGTCCCTTCCAACCCCATATCATTCCGTGATTCTTCTGTGATTATCCTAGGAACTTGATACGGCTTTATATACATTTCATTCTTGGTATCCATTTCATTATTTCCTTTTAAATTTATTATTAATCTTTCATTAAAGTCTTTTAGTTCCTTCTAAACTCATTAGCCTCTTTCTCTCTCCTCCTTTTCTCCTGCACTGGAGAAGTGGGGGGAGAACATCTGTCGCCGTCGTCGGCCAATTCGGCCTAAACCACAACAGCAGGGGAGGGTCTGTGGCTGCCCCCGCTCCCCCTGCCACAAGGAGAGCTCCAGTGTCACCAGAAAGCTCACCCCACCGTCTGCCATGGGTTCTGCTGAGGCTGGAGATGCTCCTCAGCCTGAGGAACGGATCCCTCAGCTGCAGGGATGGCGAGTGCCACAGGCCGAGAGCTCTGGCTCCTCCTCGCAGGGCCGGGAGGACACCCGCCTCCATCCATAAATCCCTCCAGGCGTGGTGACTCCACCTTGACCACGGGCAGCATGTTCTGATGTTTGACAGCTCTTTCTGTGAGGAAATCTTTCCCAATATCCATCCCAAACCTCCCCTGGCACAACTCGAGGCCGTTTCCTCTCGTCCCATCTCCTGTTCTTTGGGAGAAGAGACCCACCCGCCATGGCTACACCCTCCTTTCAGGGAGCTGTGGAGAGCAATGAGGTCTCCCCTCAGCCCCCTTGTCCCCAGGCCCAGGCCGTGCCCCCCGAGCTGCTGAAGGCCACAAGGCCTGAGCTCTGCAGAGGCTGCTGGCACCCGGGGGTGGGGGGTGTTGGCTGGGGCCTGCCATGGCCTCCATGAGGGGAGAGCAGGGCCTGCCCCGCTCCGGGCACAGCCCTTCCCAGCTGGTTTAGAGCCATGGCACAGCCATTCCCAGCAGATTCAGAGCCATGGCACAGCCAGGCCCAGGAGGTTCAGAGCCACGGAACAGCCGGTTCCGACCTGTTCAGAGCCATGGCACAGCCAGGCCCAGCAGGTTCAGAGCCATGGCACAGCCAGGCCCAGCAGGTTCAGAGCCATGGCACAGACAGGCCCAGGAGGTTCAGAGCCATGGAACAGCCGGTTCCTGCCTGTTCAGAACCATTGCACAGCCAGGCCCAGGAGGTTCAGAGCCATGGAACAGCCGGTTCCGGCCTGTTCAGAACCATTGCACAGCCAGGCCCAGGAGGTTCAGAGCCATGGAACAGCCGGTTCCGGCCTGTTCAGAACCATTGCACAGCCAGGCCCAGGAGGTTCAGAGCCATGGAACAGCCAGTTCCGGCCTGTTCAGAGCCATGGCACAGCCAGGCCCAGCCAGTTCAGAACCATGGAGGAGCCGGGCACAGCCGGTGCCAGCTGGTCATGGGCCTGGGCATCTCCGTGGCAACCACCAGGCCTTTGTGATGCGGTCACCACATCATGCCCAGAGGCCATTGTGACACCTCGCTGGTGGCCACGGTGACCATGGGGGTATTTTAGGAGCGGGAGCCCTGGGGTGCCCACACCCAGGAGAGCAGCTCCCTCAGGAAGCAGCAATTTCCCTGGGTGCCCACGGCAGTTCCACGGCTGAGGACGTCGAACGCCATGGAAGAGAAGGCAAACGCCCACTCCAGCCCCACCACGGGGCGGCGCGTCCTGCAGAAGAGGCGCCAGGTGAGGGAAGGGGCAGGAGCGAGAGGCCGCTGGTGGGATGGGGCCGCGCGGACTTGCCCCCGTGGTTTGCTGGGCTTGCTGGCAGCGTGGGGGCCGCTGTGCCAAGGCAGCCCTCTCCATCCTACGCCTTCTCCTCCTCCCACCCGCAGGTGGACAACAGGCTGCCAGAGGCAGCGCCGCAGGGCAGGCAGAGCCCGGCCTCGTCCCTCCATGGGGACAGGCTGCCACGGCTCCCCTGCCCTGAGAACTCTCAGGCTGCCGGGAGCCACCAAGCACAGGTAGGGAGCCTGACAGAGATGGGGCCAAATGTCTTCCCCACCCTGGGAAGGAAGGATGCCAACGGGCGGGTGGGAGGTGCAGGAGGGGAAAGGGGCTTGGTCCCAGTCGCAAGCTGGGACTGGCCATGCCGGGGGTGCTCCCGGGAGTGCCTGTGGGGGGACCAGCCCTCTCCCAGGGGGCTGAGCGCTGCTCGGGGGGCTGACTTGGGATCCCGGCCGCAGGAACTCTTCCAGCCAGGATGTGGGGACAAGGGCCACAGTCACACAGCCTCTCTCCTCGGCTTCTCTTGCAGACGGAGAGCCTGTCGCATGGGAAGGCACTGATCCGCATCAGGGTGGTACGGCATCGGGATACTGTCCCCAGGGAGGCAGCGGCACCCGCACCTTGCCTGCAGGGACCTGCCAGAACCGGCTCCAAGCTGCCACCTCTGCCAGCAGCACCCTTGGCACCTCCTGCCATCGATGGGGAAATGGCCGACAGCGCTGCTGCCAGCGGGCTCCGACAGCCGGTCCCACCACCTCGGGGCCTCTGCGGTGAGCGGGGCAGAACCGCGAGGGCGAGGAGGATAAGGCTTCCCCCGCTCAGCCCCACAGCCCTGAAAGACACCGTGCAGAGCATCACAAACGAGGTGCTCGGCAAGGTGTTCAGCACCAGCCCAGGACCCAGACTGAAGCTGGTCCCACCAGCTCAGAGCCTCTGCGCTGAACAGGGCAGAGCCACAATGGCGAGGAGGATGAGGCTTCCCCCGCTCAGCCCCACAGCCCTGAAGGACACCGCACAGAGCATCACGAGCGAGGTGCTCGGCAAGGTGTTCAGCGCCAGCCAGGGACCAAGACAGCAGCTGGTGTCACCGTGCAGCCTTGACGGAGCCCCCAAGACCATGGAGGAGCTATGGGTGGTGGATGGCAGCAAGACCCCCGCAGCTCAACCCACACCAGAGCCTGATGCATGGGGGAGCCTGGCACAAGCCAAAAGGGACGACGTGCTAACGCCGGTGCCCGTCAAGAGCTGCAGGAAGAGGTGGCATGGGTCAGCAGCGGGGACAGCGTCAGAGGACGAGCCAGGGGCCTTGGATGCGATGGAGTGGGACAACATCACCATCCGCAGCATCTACATGAACCCCTCCGTCCTGGAGATCTTCGAGGACCCCGATGCTCGTCCCCAGGAGGAGCCCAGCCATCCCAGCAGCCTGGCCACAGAGGGGACAGTGGAGGAAGATGGCCACCTCCAGAGTGCGTCTCCTGCCCCAGGTGGACTCGCGGACCCTGAGCCAGCAGCTTCGGCCGTGGCTGGAGGTCCTAAAGAAGAGGAGCTCCTTGCGTCTCTGCCTCCCGAGGCACAGGAGGAGACAAAGGCTCCCGTTTCTGCTGACCTCGAGGAGAAGACCCAGGCAGCAGAGGCAGAGTGCCAGGGACTTGCCCCGCAGAGACGCACCATCCACGAGGACGCTCTGCAGGAGGCAGCCCTGAGCGTAGTCAGGGAAGTGGTGATCAACGCCGAGCTCATCATCCAGAGCGACCTGGCACAGAGCACAGCTGTGGGGACAGCAGAAATAACACCAGAAGTCCCTCAGGAGCCCAAGTCTCCCTTGGCTGCAGAGTCTGGGGGAGAGGCCACCACCACCCCTCTCGCCCCAGCAGCAGACAACGAGGGAGACGCAGCCGCTTCTCCCGAGTCTCGGGACCCTCAGCTCCAGGTGAGGTGGGCGTGGGTGGCCGGCACCGGGCATCCCGAGGTGCCAGAGGCAGGCGCAGCACCCAGGCTCTGAGCGGCAGGAGATGCCGAGTGCTCTCCACGTCATCCCACTGACGTCCCCTCCCTCACCTGCCCCTGCTCTTCCTCTACCCGTGCAGGTCCCCTCTGAGCAAAGAGAGGAGGCACAGCCCTCCTGTGACTGCAGGGACGTGGCCCAGGATGTCCCAGGTGGGTCCCCAAGTCGAGGGTAGGCCTGGCCCAGCCGTCCCAGCCAACAGGCACCCAGGGCAGGCCGGGCTGCCAGGAGCTTGACCGTTGCCCGCCCAAGCCCTCACCCACAGCTCTCCTTCTCCCCGCAGGCATCACCACCCTCCAGCACGCCCCAGAGAAACAGCGACGGCCCTCCCTCTTCAGGCGGGTGCTGCGGGCTTTGCGCAGGGCTTTCCGCTGCTCCTGCGTCACGGCACAGGAGGAGCAGTAGCCCCCGGCTGACAGCGCCACGCACATCCCTGCAAATGGCGTGTGGCCCTGAGCCGGCGCAGCGCCCAGAGGGAGAGGCGCGGGGAGGGACGCGAGGGACGGGTGCATGGACGGCACCCCAGGCGTTCAGCTGCCCTCAGGACATCGTGCCACCGGCCTCTGCTCGGCCACGGAGGCTTTTTAGAGCAATAAAAATGATGACTTTCCCCCAGTGCTCGTCTCTGCCTGGTCTCTGCCAAGGGAAAGAAAGGCAGGTGCAGGCAAGGCCCGTGCCAACGAGAAGAGCTGGAGAGCCCCTGGGCTCCCTCTTCTCCAGGCCACGGGCCTTGGCCGAGGAGGAGTGGGAAGACATCACCATTCTCAACATCTGGGTCAATCCCTTAGCTCTTCCAGGACCCCGATGCTGGTCCCCAGGAGGAGCCCGGCTGGCCCAGCAGCCCGAGCACAGAGGGGACAGTGGAGGAAGAGGCCACCTCCAGATCGCATCTCCTGCCCCGGCTGGACCCGCGCATGCCAAGCTGGCAGCTTCTGCCCTGGCTGGAGCTCCTGAGGAAAAGGGCTACCTCAGATTTCTCACTCCCAACACACAGTAAGAGGCCAAGGCACCCACTTCTCCTGACCTCGAGGAGCACACCCCAGCAGCAGAGGCAGCGCGCCAGGGACCTGCCCCACACAGACACACCAACCACCAGGACGCTCTGCAGGGGGAGAAGCCTTTGGAGCTGCCTCTCTCCTCGCAGCCCGTCTCAGCTGGGATCCCAGCTGGCGGTCCTGCTGGCTGGCTGCGCCCAGGGCTCTGCTCTGGGCAGCAAGTGCCGCCTGGGGAGGAATAGGGGCACAGAATCTCGTTAGAGGTCTGTAACAAGTGGGGTCCCCCAGGGGTCAGTGCTGGGTCCAGCCCTCTTCAATATATTCATCAGTGACCTGGATGAGGGGATGGAGCGTACCCTCAGCAAGTTTGCTGACAGTACAAAACTGGGAGGAGTCCTTGACACAATGGAGGGCTGTGGTGCCATGCAGCGAGACTTGGACAGGCTGAAGGGCTGGGCAGAGAGGAACCTGATGAACTGAAGTTCAAGGCAAGTTCAACTAAAGGCAAGTGTAGGGTGCTGCCCCTGGGGAGAAAGAACCCCATGCACCTGTGCAGGTTGGGGGCTGACTTGCTGGAGAGCACCTCTGAGGAGAAAGACCTAGGAGTCCTAGGTGATAACAGGATGACCATGAGCCAACAATGTGCCCTTGTGGCCAAGAAGACCAATGGCATCCTGGGGTGCATCAAGAAGAACGGGGCCAGCAGGTCGAGAGAGCTTATCCTTCCCCTCTACTCTGCCCTGGTGAGGCCCCGTCTGGAGCTCTGTGTCCAGTTCTGGGCTCCCCAGTTCAAGAAGGACAGGGAACTGCTGCAGAGGGTACAGCAAAGGGCTACCAAGATGATGAGGGCCTAGAACATCTCTCTTATGAGGAACGGCTGAGGGATTTGGGTCTTTTTAGTCTGGTGAAGTCTGAGGGGGGGATCTGATTACCAGTTACAAATTCTTAAAGGGAGGGTGTAAAGAGGAAGGGACCATTCTTTTTTCAGTGGTGCCCAGTGACAGGACAAGCGGTAACGGGCACAAACTTGAACATAGGAGGTTCCATCTAAATATGAGGAGGACCTTCTTTACTCTGGGGTGCCAGAGCCCTGGAACAGGCTGCACAGAGACGTGGTGGAGTCTCCTTCTCTGGAGACATTCAAACCCACCTGGACACGTTCCTGTGCAACCTGCTCTGGGTGGACCTGCTTTGGCAGGGAGCTTGGACTAGAGGATCCACAGAGGTCCCTTCCAACCCCATATCATTCTGTGATTCTTCTGTGATTATCCTAGGAACTTGATACGGCTTTATATACATTTCATTCTTGGTATCCATTTCATTATTTCCTTTTAAATTTATTATTAATCTTTCATTAAAGTCTTTTAGTTCCTTCTAAACTCATTAGCCTCTTTCTCTCTCCTCCTTTTCTCCTGCACTGGAGAAGTGGGGGGAGAACATCTGTCGCCGTCGTCGGCCAATTCGGCCTAAACCACAACAGCAGGGGAGGGCCTGTGGCTGCCCCCGCTCCCCCTGCCACAAGGAGAGCTCCAGTGTCACCAGAAAGCTCACCCCACCGTCTGCCATGGGTTCTGCTGAGGCTGGAGATGCTCCTCAGCCTGAGGAACGGATCCCTCAGCTGCAGGGATGGCGAGTGCCACAGGCCGAGAGCTCTGGCTCCTCCTCGCAGGGCCGGGAGGACACCCGCCTCCATCCATAAATCCCTCCAGGCGTGGTGACTCCACCTTGACCACGGGCAGCATGTTCTGATGTTTGACAGCTCTTTCTGTGAGGAAATCTTTCCCAATATCCATCCCAAACCTCCCCTGGCACAACTCGAGGCCGTTTCCTCTCGTCCCATCTCCTGTTCTTTGGGAGAAGAGACCCACCCGCCATGGCTACACCCTCCTTTCAGGGAGCTGTGGAGAGCAATGAGGTCTCCCCTCAGCCCCCTTGTCCCCAGGCCCAGGCCGTGCCCCCCGAGCTGCTGAAGGCCACAAGGCCTGAGCTCTGCAGAGGCTGCTGGCACCCGGGGGTGGGGGGTGTTGGCTGGGGCCTGCCATGGCCTCCATGAGGGGAGAGCAGGGCCTGCCCCGCTCCGGGCACAGCCCTTCCCAGCTGGTTTAGAGCCATGGCACAGCCATTCCCAGCAGATTCAGAGCCATGGCACAGCCAGGCCCAGGAGGTTCAGAGCCACGGAACAGCCGGTTCCGGCCTGTTCAGAGCCATGGCACAGCCAGGCCCAGCAGGTTCAGAGCCATGGCACAGACAGGCCCAGGAGGTTCAGAGCCATGGAACAGCCGGTTCCTGCCTGTTCAGAACCATTGCACAGCCAGGCCCAGGAGGTTCAGAGCCATGGAACAGCCGGTTCCTGCCTGTTCAGAACCATTGCACAGCCAGGCCCAGGAGGTTCAGAGCCATGGAACAGCCGGTTCCGGCCTGTTCAGAGCCATGGCACAGCCAGGCCCAGGAGGTTCAGAGCCATGGAACAGCCGGTTCCGGCCTGTTCAGAGCCATGGCACAGCCAGGCCCAGCCAGTTCAGAACCATGGAGGAGCCGGGCACAGCCGGTGCCAGCTGGTCATGGGCCTGGGCATCTCCGTGGCAACCACCAGGCCTTTGTGATGCGGTCACCACATCATGCCCAGAGGCCATTGTGACACCTCGCTGGTGGCCACGGTGACCGTGGGGGTATTTTAGGAGCAGGAGCCCTGGGGTGCCCACACCCAGGAGAGCAGCTCCCTCAGGAAGCAGCAATTTCCCTGGGTGCCCACGGCAGTTCCACGGCTGAGGACGTCGAACGCCATGGAAGAAAAGGCAAACGCCCACTCCAGCCCCACCACGGGGCGGCGCGTCCTGCAGAAGAGGCGCCAGGTGAGGGAAGGGGCAGGAGCGAGAGGCCACTGGTGGGATGGGGCCGCGCGGACTTGCCCCCGTGGTTTGCTGGGCTTGCTGGCAGCGTGGGGGCCGCTGTGCCAAGGCAGCCCTCTCCATCCCACGCCTTCTCCTCCTCCCGCCCGCAGGTGGACAACAGGCTGCCAGAGGCAGCGCCGCAGGGCAGGCAGAGCCCGGCCTCGTCCCTCCATGGGGACAGGGTGCCATGGTTCCCCTGCCCTGAGAACTCTCAGGCTGCCGGGAGCCACCACGCACAGGTAGGGAGCCTGACAGAGACGGGGCCAAAGGTCTTCCCCAACCCGGGTGTCGCTGATGGGCAGGTGGGAGGTGCAGGAGGGGACAGGGGGCTTGGTCCCAGTCGCAAGCTGCGACTGGCCATGCCGGGGGTGCTCTCGGGAGTGCCTGTGGGGGGACCAGCCCTCTCCCAGGGGGCTGAGCGCTGCTCGGGGGGCTGGCTTGAGATCCCGGCCGCAGGAGCTCTTCCAGCCAGGATGTGGGGACAAGGGCCACAGTCACACAGCCTCTCTCCTTGGCTTCTCTTGCAGATGGAGGGCCTGTCGCGTGGGAAGGCACTGACCCGCATCAGGGTGCTGCAGCAGCTGGATACTGTCCCCAGGGAGGCAGCGGCATCCGCACCTTGCCTGCAGGGACCTGCCAGAACCGGCTCCAAGCTGCCACCTCTGCCAGCAGCACCCTTGGCACCTCCTGCCATCGATGGGGAAATGGCCGACAGCGCTGCTGCCAGCGGGCTCCGACAGCCGGTCCCACCACCTCGGGGCCTCTGCGGTGAGCGGGGCAGAACCGCGAGGGCGAGGAGGATAAGGCTTCGCCCGCTCAGGCCCACGGCCCTGAAAGACACCGTGCAGAGCATCACAAACGAGGTGCTCGGCAAGGTGTTCAGCACCAGCCCGGGACCCAGACTGCAGCCGGTCCCACCAGCTCAGAGCCTCTGCGCTGAACAGGGCAGAGCCACGATGGCAAGGAGGATAAGGCTTCCCCCGCTCAGCCCCACAGCCCTGAAGGACACCGCACAGAGCATCACGAGCGAGGTGCTCGGCAAGGTGTTCAGCGCCAGCCAGGGACCAAGACAGCAGCTGGTGTCACCGTGCAGCCTTGACGGAGCCCCCAAGACCATGGAGGAGCTATGGGTTTCCAATGGCGGCAAGACCCCCGCAGCTCAGCCCACATCAGAGCCTGATGCATGGGAGTGCCTGGCACAAGCCGAACGGGATGACCTGCCAACGCCGGTGCCCATCAAGAGCTGCAAGAAGCGGCAACATGTGTCAGCAGCGGGGACAGCACCAGAGGACGAGCCAGGGGCCTTGGATGCGATGGAGTGGGACAACATCACCATCCGCAGCATCTGCATCAACCCCTCCGTCCTGGAGATCTTCGAGGACCCCCATGCTCGTCCCCAGGAGGAGCCCAGCCATCCCAGCAGCCTGGCCACAGAGGGGACAGTGGAGGAAGATGGCCACCTCCAGAGTGCGTCTCCTGCCCCAGGTGGACTCGCGGACCCTGAGCCAGCAGCTTCGGCTGTGGCTGGAGGTCCTAAAGAAGAGGAGCTCCTTGCGTCTCTGCCTCCCGAGGCACAGGAGGAGACAAAGGCTCCCGTTTCTGCTGACCTCGAGGAGAAGACCCAGGCAGCAGAGGCAGAGTGCCAGGGACTTGCCCCGCAGAGACGCACCATCCACGAGGACGCTCTGCAGGAGGCAGCCCTGAGCGTAGTCAGGGAGGTGGTGATCAACGCCGAGCTCATCATCCAGAGCGACCTGGCACAGAGCACGGCTGTGGAGACAGCAGAAATAACACCAGAAGTCCCTCAGGAGCCCGAGTCTCCCTTGGCTGCAGAGTCTGGGGGAGAGGCCACCACCACCCCTCTCGCCCCAGCAGCAGACAACGAGGGAGACGCAGCCGCTTCTCCCGAGTCTTGGGACCCTCAGCTCCAGGTGAGGTGGGCGTGGGTGGCCGGCACCGGGCATCCCGAGGTGCCGGAGGCAGGCACAGCACCCAGGCTCTGAGCGGCAGGAGATGCCGAGTGCTCTCCACGTCATCCCACTGACGTCCCCTCCCTCACCTGCCCCTGCTCTTCCTCTACCCGTGCAGGTCCCCTCTGAGCAAAGAGAGGAGGCACAGCCCTCCTGTGACTGCAGGGACGTGGCCCAGGATGTCCCAGGTGGGTCCCCAAGTCGAGGGTAGGCCTGGCCCAGCCGTCCCAGCCAACGGGCACCCAGGGCAGGCCGGGCTGCCAGGAGCTTGACCGTTGCCTGCCCAAGCCCTCACCCACAGCTCTCCTTCTCCCCGCAGGCATCACCACCCTCCAGCACGCCCCAGAGAAACAGCGACGGCCCTCCCTCTTCAGGCGGGTGCTGCGGGCTCTGCGCAGGGCTTTCCGCTGCTCCTGCATCACGGCACAGGAGGAGCAGTAGCCCCCGGCTGACAGCGCCACGCACATCCCTGCAAATGGCGTGTGGCCCTGAGCCGGCGCAGCGCCCAGAGGGAGAGGCGCGGGGAGGGACGCGAGGGACAGGTGCATGGACGGCACCCCAGGCGTTCAGCTGCCCTCAGGACATCGTGCCACCGGCCTCTGCTCGGCCACGGAGGCTTTTTAGAGCAATAAAAATGATGACTTTCCCCCAGTGCTCGTCTCTGCCTGGTCTCTGCCAAGGGAAAGAAAGGCAGGTGCAGGCAAGGCCCGTGCCAACGAGAAGAGCTGGAGAGCCCCTGGGCTCCCTCTTCTCCAGGCCACGGGCCTTGGCCGAGGAGGAGTGGGAAGACATCACCATTCTCAACATCTGGGTCAATCCCTTAGCTCTTCCAGGACCCCGATGCTGGTCCCCAGGAGGAGCCCGGCTGGCCCAGCAGCCCGAGCACAGAGGGGACAGTGGAGGAAGAGGCCACCTCCAGATCGCATCTCCTGCCCCGGCTGGACCCGCGCATGCCAAGCTGGCAGCTTCTGCCCTGGCTGGAAGGTGTTCAGCGCCAGCCAGGGACCAAGACAGCAGCTGGTGTCACCGCGCAGCCGTGACAGAGCCACGATGGAGGAGCTATGCGTGGCAGACAGCCATCCCGGCCAGTGGCACCCAGGCCTGTCCCGCCGCACTGCGCAAACGGGGACCAGCCGTGCCCCGGCCACCTCTGCCTGGAGAAAGCCCTCAGTGGCCACCGGGAACCCCTGGGTAGCTGCCATTGAGTTCTTCACAAACCCTGTGCAGCACCATCCCTTGCTGCCCCCTGACAGCCAGCTAGACCCACTAAGAGCAGTGTTCTCCCTTGGGAAAGACAAGCAGCAGAGCCTGGTACACACCTGGGCTTCCCGACCTTCCTGCATCTTCTCCTGGCTCCATCCGCAGAGGCTTTTCCTCTCTTCCACCTCTTCTTCTCCACATGGCTTTCACTGTCCCCTCCCCAGGCTTATTTTCTCTTGCGCTGTCTTCTCTTTTCCTTGTTCTGGGCAGAGCCTGCAAACCTTTCCATCCCACAGGGGTATTAGTTTGGGAATGCCATGATCCGCCCCCCCAATTAGTTCTGATTTTAGCCAGAGTTGAGCTCATTTTCCCTGCTTTCCTTGGAAAGCCTCCCCACTTCTTCTGGGCGCCCCAGGGGAGCCTGCTGTGCTCTCGAGGGTGGTTGGAGGCAAAGCTGGTAGTGCCTGCAACAGAAATGCAACAGCCACACTCGCCCCATGCTTGGGGACCTGATGTACCCCTCCTGTTTCAGACTCCACCACCGCATCTCCCCCAGCTTCATCAAGGGCACCAAGCAGGGAGGGAGGTGCATGTGGCGAGGCTTCTGCCCCATGCTCGGCGTCTGCTGGCACTGCAGGATCACTTTGCTCTTCCAAAGGCAGAGCAAGGAAGAAAAACCACCCACAACAGCACAGTGACTTCTTGGAAGCCAAAAGCTGCTCAAACAAAACCCATTCAAATCCCTGCCCCACCGGTGTTTTCAGCCCCCTGGTGACCCATCTGCAGCTTTCTGCTCATCTTGCAGAGCAAACCCTTTGTGCTCCGAGAGACAGGGGCCAAGCAGAGGCCAGGGGACAGGTGGGGCTGAGAGGATACCACTTGGTGCCCAGCCCTGCCAGAAAGGATGCGGTGGTTTCTGGCCTCCCCAGCCCATGAATAGCCTCAGTCCCTCCTCTCACCTCTGCATCCCTCCGGGGGCGCTGGTGACTCCTCAGCTGCTGGATGGGAAAGGCCAGCCATCTCCTCCCCAAGGATTTCCCTGGCGTTCTCCACCAGAAACTCCACCAGCACCTTCACGTGCCCACATCAAACCCTCGGTCTCAACCCTGTGGCCTGAGAACAGACCAAGCAGCCTCTACCCCTCAGCACCCTGGCCTCTGCGCAGAGGGTAGCTGTGGCTGTGGGGCTGCTCTTGCTGCTGCCACCAGCAGCACTTGCTCCAGAGAGGAGGCAGCCAGGGAGCTCGGGAAGAGCAGCCCGGCTCGCACGGGCTGGGAAGGCTGCAGGCGGCTGGTGGATACAGCCTACCTTCTGCGTCACCTCCAGCACGGCCTCCAGCGGGAGCACCTCCAGTTTGCCGAAGTGTTGCCTGAGCTCCTCCTCTGCCATCCGAGCCCAGCAGATCCTCTCACATGAAGGGAACCTCTTCTTCGCTCCAGCCTTTCCCCCAGGTCTCCAGGGCCTGGGATGTCTGGAGGCTGCTCTTGCCAGGACCGCCATGCCCCAGGAGGACTGGCAGAACCTAGACCAGCCTCTAGTGCTGCCACAGCTGAGCGAAGGCCAGCAGAATTTTCAGATGGAGAGAAATAAGTCCTTAAAAATGTTACTGGAAGATGAGTTCTTGTGGCCGTAGGGAACTGGGCATCACAACTGTTTTCATTGCCTTGTCCTGTGCTCGGTCCTGCCTTGTGGTCTTCAACAGCCGTGGTCCTCACTTTGCTGTCAGCAGCTTGGTGGGGAAGTAGTGGCCGGGGTTTCCACTCAGCAGCAAGGTGGTGTTGCCACCTGCTTAGCCAGGATGTCCTTAAGCCACCTCGCCTCAGTCTGGGGTGTGTGTGGCTTTCCCTGGATTTCCCATGCCCATGCCTGCATTTGCAGTCAGTCCCCCTCTATGTCTGCAGGTCTCCCTGCACCACTGCGATGAGGATTACAACTGCATCTTTTCTCTTCCCAAAATGGGATGGCCACCTCTTGTTAGGGAACAGGGAGAAAGAGGATAAACAGCAGTCACTAATAATTTAAAATGTACATAGAAGGAAACCTTCTGACATGAGGATGATGGGTAAAAGCCATTTAGCAGTCGTCTTCTGCATCCTCTGGTAGATGTGCATCATGGTGATGAATCTCCATCTTTAAAACCATGAAGTTGGACAGAAAATCACAAGAGTTTTAAATATATGTATTTTTATTTGCTTTTTATTTGCTGCTAGATTGCAGTTGTTAGGAAAGTAGCCAAATTCTCAAATTGCTAGAAACTGCCTCTTAAAAAAAAAAAAGTGTGAATACAATAAAACCCAGGGGTTTGTGAAATGACAAAGACCTCAAAGTTGAAACTGAGAGACAAAAGAACCAACATTATGAGATACACAACAAAATTGCTGCGATGTGATAATACCAAAGCAGTCCCAAATAAGACACAGCAGGAAAGACCAGCCTCTGATGCATTTGGACCTCGATTCTCTGTGGAAAGGACTGGAAGACCTGAAAGATCCTGAACGTGAACAGCCTTCAACCAGCAAGTAGCGCTTTATCTGACATGCCTTTATGTACCTGCCCTTGGCTCCTGGCGCAGACTCCAGCAAATGATCTGCAAGACAAATATTTCCGATACGCACGTGTGCCGCACCGGACGCGCAGCAGTTCTGCCTGCGACCAAATGACTCTCAACCGGACCAACTCCTGTAACACCAGTTTACACAACCTCTGTTACTGAGAGCCCCAGAAAACTGACTTTCTCCCCTGGATTCATGCACAGCCAGAGCTTGAAACCCTCAGGGCAAGACTCGGACCAGAATAATTCAGGAGGCAAGAAGAAGCCACATGAAATAAATGTCAACATGGGGGTGCTGCTGCTCCCGGCCCTGGATTCCCTCCTCCGTCCACGAAGATGTGACAGCGCTGGCCCGTGAAGGTGTGCAGGCGCACTAAACACCCTCCCCACCCTGTCCCTACCGATAACTGTCATCTGTCTTTCCCACGGGGCAGCGTGGGAGGGCAGGCGCAGGAACATTTCCGCAGGTACGTGGCACCCTGCACTTTAGACTTGGTAGGCAGCACCTGGGGAAATCCCTCCTCAGGAGGCTTTGAAGCCACACGGCAAGAAGGCAAGTAGAACATCTCTTGCTCTGCCCTCCAGCCCCTTGCGACGCATCTTCAGCTCTATCCTCTCCCCGGGCACCCGCCCAGGGCAAATTTGGACAAGGTCGGGTTTGGTCTCCCAGGGCTCTGCCTGAGGACCTGCAGTGACAAAGCCACAAAGGTCAAAAACAACCCACCCAACCCAAATAATTGTTTATTAGCGCCGCGGTTTTACTGCAGCAATTCTGAAAAGGAGGAATTCCTCCGAACTGTTACGCACTTGGCTCCAACCACTGAACCGAACTTATTCCCAGATTTTCTCCTTTATCGTACTACTCAGCTTTTTCTGAGTCTTACAAAAAACAGGACTTCAGAGCCTTGCCACCCAGAAACCAAAAGGAAGCTTCCACGAAACCAAGCAAACACCTCCCATCTTCTCACCAACGTCATTAGAAAAGCAAAACAAACCTGAGAGGTTGTACGAGTCAGCCCATAAAGCCAGGCGTGAGGAGAGCGATGTCAGTGGTAATGGGGCAAGAAAGGCAGGGTAATTATACCACACCAAAATTGCCATCGTGCTGCATTCCTTTCTGGTGAAGGCCAGCTAAGAATTAGATACACCTTTTTAAATCATCGAAGGGAGTGGCTGCAAGATACAAGGTGCCGGGATTAAGACAAAGTTCTGGGTTTGCCAGTTCTCAGCAATGGCTTTGGTGGCTGGGCTGGGCATGTCATCCACACCAGGCCACTTCTTTTTAATCTTTAAATGATTCTCAGTATTTCCCAGGCTCCCCCTGAGTGAAGGGCTGTACAATCCCTGAAACGGAAGACAATACCCATCCACAAGGTTTTTTTTGTACTTGGTCAACCAGTCAAGTTCAGCAGCTTGTACCTCAGCATTATTTCAGTGGAGCACAAATACTCACTGTGTCGCTCCAGCTACGACCACGAGGTCTGCAAGCTCAAAACCTCAAGAGCTTCCCCGCCGAGAAGGCCGGTACAAACACTGAACAGGGCCCGTTTCGTGCAGATGATTTAACAAGGACTGCATGGGTGAGGGAACAGACCTGGCTCAGACCCCTCCCTTGTTCAGAAGAACAAGTGTAGGAGCTCAGATGGCAGCACACACCACACAGCCCTTTGCAGAGGGGAACCTGCTGGGAAGCTGGGTCTCCAGGAAGCTCTTCTGTGGGGAGGGGAGGCACAGTGATGCCCAGAAAGGCAACCTTGCTCCACAAACTGCTGGGCAGGGCAGAGGTAGGTAGTCCTCTTCTGCTGGAGAAACCACAGGAAGAGCCTTCACAGCGGCAGGGCAGCAGCTCACAGAGGCAAAGCTCCTGCTCTAGCTGCCTCACCTTGTTTGTGGTGCAAAACAGGATTTTCAATGTCCTCCTGGGTTGTTGTGGAGCGAGAGGAGAACGTGGCACAGAAATAGAAAAGCACAGACTACCAGTGCCTTAAAAACATGGGAATGTCCTCCCCCATCGTAACTTCTGGGCTGCATCCCCAGCAGCGTGGCCAGCAGGGCGAGGGGGGGGATTCTGCCCCTCTGCTCCGCTCTGGGGAGAACACCTCCCAAGTGCTGCCTCCAGCTCTGGGGCCACCAATATCAGAAGGACATGGACCTGTTGGAGAGGGGCCAGAGGAGGCCACAGAGATGCTGGGAGGGCTGGAGCCCCTCTGCTGTGAGGACAGGCTGAGAGAGGGGGGGTTCAGCCTGGAGGAGAGAAGGCTCCGGGGAGACCTTAGAGCCCCTTCCAGTCCCTAAAGGGGCTCCAGGAAAGCTGGGGAGGGACTCTTGATCAGGGAGGGGAGCCATAGGATGAGGGGGAAGGGTTTTAAACTGAAAGAGGGGAGACTGAGATGAGATCTGGGGAAGAACTTTGCTGTGAGGGTGGTGAGAGCCTGGCCCAGGTTGCCCAGAGAAGCTGTGGCTGCCCCATCCGTGGAGGGGTTCAAGGCCAGGTTGGAGGGGGTTTTGAGCAACCTGGTCTGGTGGGAGGTGTCCCTGCCCAGGGCAGGGAGTGGGACTGGATGGTCTTTAATGCCCTTTCCAACCCAAATCATCCTGTGATTCTATGAACTTCATACTGCAGGTTATTCCAGTCAATCTTTCCATGGCCAACCAAACAAATGTTGCATTTGTGCTAGTTTTCGGAAAACACGCCAAAAAAGACAAAACACAAAGCAAAGCAGTTAGCCGAACGGATAGCTATTTAATTATTTCAAAATGAAAAAGTTCAATTAAAACCAGGTCCAAAACAAGGACATAATGATGACCACTCTCCTCCCAAGAATTCATGCTTTGGCACAAACAACTGACTGTCCAATAAATGTAACCTTATCCAACAAAGCGGCTCCCTGCACAGCACAGGAAAAGACGAGGTGTTCTGAAAACAGCTTTTTGGGTGTAACACCATACCACTAAACAAAAAGCTCAGGGCGATTTCTGTTCTCTCTGAGGCCAACAGAAAAAAAAAAGAAAAAAAACCACCCAAAACAAAAAAAAAAAAAAAAAAAAGCATAAGGCAGCTGGCATCAGCATTGAGGAGGTGACAAAACCATTGAACCAACTCCAGTTCCTCTCTGTGGTGAACCTGTGAAGGCACTGGGCACACCACTGGAAAGCCAACTGTTCCTCACGTGCCACGGTTTCATGCTACTGCCCTATTGGCGAATCCAGTCCCCTGGCAGTGATTTGAGGAAGGAAGGTGCTTTCCCAAGGGGGTGACGGCTGACACCCCGTGTTTTGGCAGGAAGAAGACAGCCCAGTGGTTTTCCCATGCCAGGCCACCAAGGATGCCCACTGTCTTCGTGCCCAGCTGTGCCGGTCCAACTGAAAAAGCCGTGACTTCAGTAGGTGACTTCCTTCACAAACAGAAGCTTCTATGAGCCATCTCCAGCTGGGGCACCCAGGGATGAAAACATCCCCAAATTAACGGGCACTACTGAAAAAGGGACCAAGCCTCTAAACACTTGCACAACATGCACTTAACTCTCGGTAGCTCTTGATTTCTCACATGGCATCACCTACTGATTGCAAGCATTTCCCAATGGACATGCACCGTCATATTGAAACCCTACATGTTGCAGTGACTTCGCTTCTTCCACTCTGCTTTACTCAACGTGAGTAATTAATCCTCACGGGGCCTCAGAGGAGGAAGGACCCAGCCCAACACGCAGGTTAAGGGGCACGAAAAGCAAAGGTCCTGCAAGAAAGCAGCCCAGTTGCCACGTGACGTTGCTAAAGAGATGCACAAATACAGGTTGAGTGGAGAATGGATTGAGGACAGCCCTGAGGAGAAGGACTTGGGGCTGTTGGTGGGTGAGAAGCTCAACATGAGCCAGACACATGCCCTGGCAGCCCAGAAAGCCAACCCCATCCTGGGCTGCATCCCCAGCAGCGTGGCCAGCAGGGCAAGGGGGGGAATTCTGCCCCTCTGCTCCGCTCTGGGGAGACCCCCCCCAGTGCTGCCTCCAGCTCTGGGGCCACCAACATCAGAAGGACACGGACCTGTTGGAGAGGGGCCAGAGGAGGCCACGGAGATGCTGGGAGGGCTGGAGCCCCTCTGCTGTGAGGACAGGCTGAGAGAGTTGGGGGGGGTTCAGCCTGGAGAAGAGAAGGCTCTGGGGAGACCTTGGAGCCCCTTCCAGTCCCTAAAGGGGCTCCAGGAAAGCTGGGGAGGGACTCTTGATCAGGGAGGGGAGCCATAGGACGAGGGGGAAGGGTTTTAAACTGAAAGAGGAGAGATTGAGATGAGATCTGGGGAAGAACTTCTTTTCTGTGAGGGTGGTGAGAGCCTGGCCCAGGTTGCCCAGAGAAGCTGTGGCTGCCCCATCCCTGGAGGGGTTCAAGGCCAGGTTGGAGGGGGTTTTGAGCAACCTGGTCTGGTGGGAGGTGTCCCTGCCCAGGGCAGGCGGGTGGAACTCGATGATTTTTAAGGTTCCTTCCAACCCAAACCATTCTGTTCTATGATTCTGTGTTCATGCCACCAAATTCCAGTGGCGAGGAAGCCTTCTTCAGTTCCCCCCTCTTCCCCCACGATCCTGAACTCATCAACAGGTTCATTACAGCGTGTTTGCCGGAACAAGTCATTCCTCCTGTGGTAAAGGCGAGTGATTCCTGGCGTTGCAGGGCTGGTGGCCTCAGCCATGCTGTCGGCAGAGCAGGACACCCACGGACACCGCCACATTGCATAACTGGCGGACACTGCACGTAAATAGGAGCTTCTCCGCTCTCTAACGAGCCTTATGCAATTACCGCCTCTCATTAGGAGGAGGTCGGCGGGGAGGATTTCAAAGGAGCTGCCAGCCCAACTTGGCCAGGAGACTGCAGGAGACGTGTCCCCAAAAACAGCCACTGGGGGTGACAGGACATTTTGGGGAGGGGGGGGAGGGGTGGGGTGAGGTGTTGAGCCGCCTCTCCCCCCTCTGGAGAAGGGGGGTTAACCAAGGCGCCCGGCTTGGCTAAGGTGCCAGTAAAATAAGGGCGCAGGGCTCTTGTGGCTCCTTCACCAAGCACTCATCACCTGAGGGGTTCCCGGGCCCCTCATCAGCCGGCCGGGAGCTGCCAGGGCCTAGCCCGGGCCCACCAACACCTCCGCTGCCCCCTCAGCGGGACCAGGCCTCGCCGGGCCGGTGTCCCCCTCTTCAGGGACAGGCCCACCGGGCCGGGGTCTCCCTCCCACAGCGGGGCCGGCCCCTCTCGGGCCGGGGTCTCCCATTCAACAGTCTCCCCCCCGCTCAGAGCCGGGCCCCGCCGCGGAGAAAGCAGCAGCGGCGGCGGCCGCGGCAGCAGCAGCCCCCGCCCTGCCCGTCGCCCCCCCAGGGCCATGGGCTGGGCTCCCCGCCGGGCGAGGCAGAGCCGGCCACCTCCCCCTCTTCTTCCTCCTCCTCCTCCTCCTCGCCTTCCTACTTCTGCACCGGCTCCGCTCCTGCTCCGCCGCTGTCCCTCAGCCGCCGGGGCTACCACACGGCCCCCCTCCTTCCTTCCTTCCCTCCCTCCCTCCCTCTCCCCCGCCCCCGCCAGTCCCCCCTCCGCCCCGTCCCCAGCGCCGCCGCAGCTTCCACAAGATGGCGGGGACCGTGGCCGAGCGGGACGCGCTGGTGAGTGCCGCTTTGCCCCCCCCCCCCCGCGCCTTCCCCGGGGCTTGAGGACGGGGCTGGGGGGGGGGGGGGGGAGCGGGCAGGGCAGGACCCCCACGGTGGGGACCGGCGGGGGGTGGGTGGGTAAAGCCGGGAGGGGCCGCGCCTGCCCCTGCCTCAGCGCTCTCCTTTCTACCTGCAGAAAATAGAGGACGGGCATTTAAACAACTCCTTGGGATCCCCGGTGCAAGCTGATGTATACTTCCCTCGCTTGGTAAATCACCTTTATTTGAGGGGAGGGCGGGGGTATTTGTGTTGTGGTTTTTTTGGTTGTTTTTTTTTTTAAACCCCTTTACCCCCGGCTGCAGCACGGCGGCCGCTGGTGATGCCGAGTGACCCTGGCCAACCCCCGACCCCCCCTCCCCTGTCCTTTGCAGATCGTCCCTTTCTGTGGGCACATCAAAGGAGGAATGAGGCCGGGAAAGAAGATCTTAGTTATGGGCATAGTGGACCTCAATCCCGAGAGGTAACACCCGGGCAGGGCTGTCCCCCGCCGGGGGGAGGGGGGGGGCGGGGGGGGACGAGACGAGGCGGGGGCGGTGGACACAGACACACACACGGACACAAACACACGAATCCCTCCTTTCTGGAGAGGGATTATTTTTATCATTTTAAATATAGCGTGCTGATTTCTCCTTTGACCCATAGAGGGGGCATTTCTTTAAGGGATCCTGTTTCCCACCTTTTCACTTGGGAGTAAAGGAGCATATATAGATATATATATGTATATATACACATACATGCACAACGCACATGCACACACACACACACACACACATATATATATGCTATAACCATGTTCTTGTCCCTGCTGAGCTTTGCCTGAATGAGCTGAGCTGTCACCCTGCCCCGTGCCACTGTACCCTCGGTGGCTTTAATAAGCTGAGAAAGGAGACCGGCGGCATTTGGGGCTGTTTCGCCTGTTTGTTTCTGGGTGACCAAGAGCCGTTTTGTGTGTGTTGCAGCTTTGGCATCAGCCTTACTTGCGGGGAGTCGGAAGATCCTCCTGCGGATGTGGCTATCGAACTGAAAGCCGTATTTACAGACAGACAGTTTGTCAGAAACTCTTGCGTAGCTGGAGAATGGGGGGAAGAGCAATCATCTATTCCTTACTTTCCATTTATACCGGACCAGCCTTTTAGGGTGAGTACCAGGATGGCGGCGCCGGGCACTGCATCCGATAAAGTGTGATAGGATGATAGCGGCGGCAGAACCCGACTCGCCTCTCCTGAAATCCCCAGTCTGGCCTGCGCTTCTTTGGCCGAGCCACCGTTTGTGGGATGGTTTGTTATCCATCGGGAGCTGCGCAGAGCTCCCGCCGCTGCCTGCAGCCTCGGGCAGCGCAGACGGGGCTTGCGGACACCTCAGCGGGCTGCTATGACAAGTGGGAGGTTGGAACGCTGCGTGACGAAGCACGCTTCCTGAGCTTAGTTTTATAGCTGTAAATTAAAAAGTACCTCTATGTTATTAGTGCATTACAGGTTATTACTGGAGAATGTAAATACGCGGTGGGACTGCCGTATGTTTTGATGGCGTTTTTAATGGACATAGTGTTTGCAGTTCAGCGCAGCTAATAAGGATCTTGTTCATCCTTTGTCTCCGGGGATGTTAGGCTGGGGCTGACCGTAGCCCTTCACGTTAGCAGATTAAACAGCTAAGCAATAGTGGTGTTCTTTTCTGAAGCCTGGGATTAAATCTCCTGTTAAATTTAAAGTCTGTAGTCGCTTGGAAATGGTGTATGTGGAATCACTGTGGTGCAGGGGATGGACTGGGTTGACCTAGAAGCAGATTCCCATCTGTGGTGTTTATGGTTACATGAAGATGTCTTTGCAAATCAGGACTAACAAAGTATGCAGCTGCAGAGGGCTGCTTCTCTCTCGGTGGCTTCACTACATTGAGGAAAAAAGGCTGCATGACTTCTCCACACGGCTGACCCAGAAAAACCCTCCTCCTCCTCCTCTTTCTCCTCCCTGTCCCTCTTATGAAACCTCGCGAGCCCCTCTGCTAAATGCCAGCACTCTGACCAGCTGCCAAACTCTTATTAATCCCCCTTGCCTCCAAGAGAATCTCCCCGAACCCCAAAAGTTCACCGTCTCCCCCAGATGCTGGGGTTTTGAGAGGGTCTTTACGACTGGTTTCGCTGCCAGTGGCTTGCTGCTCCAAACTCTCCCATCGGAGCTGGCGACACCCTTTTGGTGCATGTGGGAAAGGCACTTGAAAGGGCTTGGTCCTGCTCCAGCGGAGGGGGTTGGCTCCAGCAACCTCCTGCAGTGGGTGGTGGCTGGGCCAGACAAATTACGTGTTTTTATGGGTGTCCCACTAATGACAGTTGACATGAGAGGACAGCAGTACTGCACGTTTGGCATGAGATACTGTAGAAAGGGAGTTGTTGTTGTTTTTCTTCTTTTTTTCCCCCAAATGCACAATGGTATTTAGGCCTCCAATTGGCTTTTTGCCTCTGATGGTCTCCCTCTCGGTGAATGAATTAGATTATTAAGTGTTCTTGCCAATTACTTCTAATCCAGAGTCCAATTATTGTTCTGGCATGGCCCAGGGTGATCTGAAAAAAAAAAATGGATGGTAAGCAGTGTTGAGGCTAACCATATCTTTTACATAGGGCGGCCTAGGGCTGGGTGCAGCTGCCGCGGTGACGCAGGCGCTACGTGGCACTATGGGCACGTCCCCGCGTACACGGTGTGTGACTGGGTCCCCAGGAGCTTGAGTTCTACCCAACTGCCCGCTGCAACTCAGTCGGGGCTTCGGCACGCCGAGTTCATCGCTGGCCCCGTTCCCACTGCTATAGGCTGTAATAGCGGCAGAGCCGGGTGCCCGGTAGCAGTGCTCCGCTCCAGACTACCAGCCTCTTGAGATGACCCAGGATTTACACCTGGCTTCCCTGCAGATTTTCTTCTTAGCCTGTCTGGGCCTGGAGGTCTCCGAGGACCTGGGAGAAACGCACGTGTTCCATGCCCTCATATCCCTGCTTCCTGCTGGGACAGCTCCAGCGAAGCTTAACTACAGGGCACCCTCTCGAGCCACCCCAAACATCAGGAATCTCCCGACCTGTCCAAGCCTGTTCAGCTCCAGGCTTTGTAAGCTTTTCCAGAGCGTTTCTGCAGGGCTCCAGGAGGAGGGATGAGCTGTGTCCCTCCCTGATCCTGGTTGTGCCTCCTGCAAACTGTCTGGCTGAATTCAAGCCATCCTGGCGCTGCGTTTCCCTCGCTGTAGCCCCAGTATGGAGTCTAGTCCAACAGGGAGTCCTGGGCTGGCTGCAGCCACAACAGTGAAGGCTTTTTAGCTCTGCAGCAGCTCTATGTGAACGTGTGGGAGGGGAGGGCAAACCTGTCCCTCCTCTCCTCTCGACTCCCTTCCGGTAAATTAACGGAAGCATGGAAAGCATTGCAGAGGGAACTGCCCCTTCATTCTGTAGCAAAAAACAAAACAAAACAAAACCTGCAGCAAGGAATGCAAGATTTGGGGTTGGGGATACAATTTCTTCTCCCTGTAATAGCAGTTTGAGTCTGTTACTGGCATTATTCCAAGAGGCAGAACCTCCCTGATGCCAGTGGGACCAGGATCCAGAGTCCTTCCCACTTAAGGACAGCGTGAGATTGGATTAACGTCCCTGTGAAGTTAGAGCAGATCGACCCTAGTGTAACTGGTGTCGTGGGGGCAAACTGGTGTCAGCCCTGACTGTTAGGTGGCGTATAAGTAGCAACACGTGTAACCTCACCGAGACCGCTTAACGGCTAATGGAGTGCTCTTTGTATTCTGTGCAACAGCTTCCCAGTTACACTGCAAACAACACACTCCATGGTTTTATTTTTACAGGTTGAGATACTTTGCGAGCATCCCCGGTTTAGAATATTTGTGGATGGACATCAGCTCTTTGATTTTTACCACCGTATTGAAACACTGTCAGCAATTGACACGATAAAGATAAACGGAGATCTTCAGCTTACGAAACTTGGCTGAGCCTGTCGGGACTGCAGATTCCAAACCGGCGCACGTGCCATCGCCCGTTTGGAGAAGCGACAGCCGGCTCTGGACACAGCTATGGTAGGAAGGCTGCCTCGTTCCTTTTCTGCATGCAGTTCTTCACTCCTGTGCCGATGAACCGGGCTGTTGTTTATCCTAATGAAGAACACTGTTGGTTAATAGACATTGAGCCATTTTTCTTGGATCAAAAGAGCTCACCTGTGCTGGATAATCAAATTGGAGTGGATTCAGAAAGACTGGCAGACTTGTTTCAAATCTCACAGAAAGGCAATTTCTGAAATGCAGTGCTAAAACCAGTTAACGAACAGCAGTGACACACACACACACACACACACAAAATTTGTTTTTCTTCTGCAAATATTGTTTCTGCACTGAAGTGGAGTAGTGTAGCACAACATAGGGCCACATGCTGATGTCCTTACCCGGGGCCTGAGGCTGGTTCCATGGAAATCAATGGCAAAACTCCCACTCACTTTAATGGGGTACAATCAAACTGTCTAGTCCTTAGTCAAGCACAATTCCCACTGATTTCTATGGGATTTTTGCACACGCCTTGGGGCCAGCTCTCCTACCGGTGTAAATCGGCATTACATCCATGGCTCGCAATGGAGTTTTGCCGATTGCTCCCAGCCGCTGATTTGGCCCGAGGACTGTGCAAAAACCGAATGAGGGTGTGAGGACACAGCCTGTATATTTTAGTCAGGGTATTTGCATAGAATGTAGATCGTTACGAGTTTTTGCACAATGTATTGTTAATACAATTTTTAAAGCTTATCTGTAGTTTATTTATTTATACTCATTGTATGTATTATTAGTAAAAATGAACAATCTTACCAATGGTTAAGAACAGCAAAGTGTAAACATTTTGAATGTACAAAATGTCTTAGGTTCTTTGGGTAAACTTTACATATCATTCTTGAAAAACCATGTTTCCTATCGAACGTTTAGTTACATTTTAATGGAGCCCTCTAGGCCCTGGGAAAATGCGGGCATGGTACTTGGTGGAGGTGGGAGGAACTCTTTGCATATTCACTAGAAACTGTTTTTCAGGGTTTACTAACTTTGCTGCACAGGATAGGTTTGAGTTAAAAGTTGGATCTGTTTTAAAAACTTCAACAGCAAATTTGTAGGTTTAACTGTGCTTTTATAACCTGAGAAAAAGTTAAATTTGGCAGTCTCTTAGCTCAGAAAGAGAACCAGCCTCTTTCCAAGGGAGAGGGGAGATTTTTTGCACTTGTTTGAGAACATATTCGGCCTTTGATATGACAATTAAAACTTGTCTAGACAGCCAAGTTATTAATGCTTGAAAATCAGCTACTGCACATGAATAATAACTTTTCAAGTAGCTTTTTAAATAGTAGGTATAGCTGTATAAACACAGTCATTGCGCTACACTATAAATGAACACAGCCACTTTTCTTGACTTCTTTGGGACTAAATACGCTTTTTTCCTTGGCTGCTCACAATAGACTATAACAGGTCTTTCTGAGTAGTTATAATCTTGGTACAAACACGTATTTAGGCAATTTTGAAAACATGTAATATAGGGACTTTCTAAGACACAGAATACAAAAACATCCTTTGTAGCACAGTATTTAAAAAAAAAAAAGGGGGGGGGGGGGGAGAGAGAAGAATCTCACAAACAGAACTATGTTAAACCTGCAATAAAGCTGTGGTTTAAAGCAACCAGAACTGGAATATCCAAAGTTAAGGGTAGAATGCCAGTTGTAAAGCCTCATTTTGCGCTAATTTGGCCTGCAGTTAAGAAGCCTTAGACTGCAAGCTGAAATTCCAACTGTGGCTCTAGTCCAAAGCCTGTTGAGGTCAATCAGAGTGCTCCGAGCATAGAAGCCTGATTCTTATTTCATGCAAGTGCAAATCTCTCTGTAAAGCCAGCGGGGTGTTGCTGCTGCTGCAGACGAGTTAAGAATCAGGCTGCCAGCTACAAAATACAAGTTTTAAATGGAATTTTTAGCCTTAACATTGATATTCCCTGACTTTTCCTCCTTTTTCCAAATTTAAGAGAGAACCTGTTGTTTTCCAGGTGATCTTTTATCTGGTGTGTGGCTTTTAAGTTGTACATCAGATTCTGTTTGTACTCCACATTGAATCTTGATATGAAATGTTCCTATCTTGCTCTGTTTTTACTCTTTTACATGATGACTGTGTCATTTTCCGTTGTATAAAGAATGCTGACAGTGTTTCGGTACAAAATATATTCTTAAAAATGATAATAAAAATCCAAGGGAAAGGTGCTTCTACATGAGGTGTTTGGATTTTTCTCCAGCTTGGAAATGCTCCATAGTTCCAAAGCGGATGCAGGTAGATGATGAACTCTGTTTGGAGAGATATCTAGCACCCTCCCTGCCTAGCGCTTTCTCCAACTGGATCTGTAAAGCCAGGTTTGCCGATAACAAGGTTGCCTGAGGTTGTCCTGCTGGTCCAGCGGGCCATAAGTAGGAGGCTGGAGACAGTAAGCAGCACCGTGACCCTGCAGTAGCACAAAACCAAAAGGGATCTCCCTGACAGCACAACGCCAGTAGAGATTTCCTTTCCTCTGTGCCTTTACTGTAGCCCAGAAAAAGCGATTTGGCTGACTTAAATTTTCAGCTGCTCGGGATTCCCAGTAGCGCACCGGGAATAGCTTAGCACACCCCTTGGACTTTTCCTGTCCTGCACAGTGCCTAGGCCGGGGATGCTGAGATGAACTCAAGGCACCATCACAACGGCGACGTCTCTGACAGGGAAAACGGCCCAGTGATACCACCTTGCCTCTGCTCCTACTCCAGTAGTTCATCTCAGGAAAATGCTTTTTTGAACCTGAGTCTGGTTTTGCCTTTGCATAACTCTGCCAACTGTTGGCGCCCACCACCTGATTCTGCCCTGTTGTGGTTTCTGAGCCAGGCTCGGAGGCAAAAAGGGCTGTGAACCCATTTCTGATGGGTTGTGGTTTGGCTGAGAGCTCAGGAAAGGGCAGAAAGTCACTGTTAAGGCTTCCACATCTATTTGCCTAACACCGGCTTGGAAGCCTTTTTACTTTTCTTGTGCTCTTGGGCGGTACCAGGCTATGGCAGGCGAAAGAAGGACAATGTCTATATAACCAAGGGCTGTTCCACGCGTGCTTGGCTTATGTTGGCTGATGGCGTTCAGAAGCTACTGCTGAACACATCTATGTGCCGTGTAAGTCAGAGAAAACCAAGGCCTTAAACTTTTCTGTTCAGCTGGACCTTGAGCCAAATCCAAACGTTCAAGATGGGAGACTGTGCTGCAAAATTTGTATCTGAATTCTTTGGTCTCCACAATTTAGGGATTATTCAGGTCTTCATTTTGGATATAAGCCCTACCAGACCTGAAATAAGACTGATTCCAAATTGGGCCAAGTTTTTGAAATGTTTTTCAGAAGGGAGAAGTAGTCTGTGAGCTTCTTGGAAGCCGCAATTCTTCAGGACTAAGTGAGAATGTGAACCAACTTTTGAAATCTTACAGTAGAAGTTGTTAGCTGAGTATTCCCGAGGAAATGAAAGAAGCCTTGAATGGGTAAGACCCATGAGGAGTGGAATCCCTCAACTTAGCATAGCTTTATTTTTTCCAAAGAGGAAAAAGCAAAAAAAAAAATACCTACCAAAAAACCATGACCAATTTAGTTCTGTTTGGAATTGGCTGTGATATAGCTGGTTTAATTAAATAATAAAAAAGAAAAGTTATTGCCTACTCAGAAAGAGCCTTGCAATACTGTGGTATCATGTGAGGTAGTCTGTGTCTAAACATATTTCACATAAATGCTTTTTCACAGCCAAGCTGTTAAAAATGTTACAAAATACCTTCTTTTTGTGTCACAATTAGAAATGTTTGCCCCACCTTGAAAGAACATTTTGTACTAAATATTCATATGTTGTCTATGTGAACTTGCACTAACATATATTATATTCTCCCTCCCCTCCTTGACTAGCTTGAGAAGAAATAGGCGTAATATTGCTAAACCGGTTGAATGTGACATCTGCTTGAGGCATAGCATCTTTCTCAAGGGCTGTTTTGAGTAAACAGCCTGAAAACCAAAGGGAGAGCCTGATTCACCATTCTGCTGTGCCAGCTTCCCACCCCTGTCACTCTCCTGCTAGGAGGCTGAGACTGAAGCCCTGAGATTTTAATGTAAGGGAGCAGTACTGAGATTTTTATCTTCCATGATTTAAAACCATTCACTGGGGAGGAAACGAGAAAAGAGTAGCCCCAGTGCTCTCAGGCTTGGTAGTAGTGTTGGGGTAGCGTGACGTGCTGTAGCCCTAATACACCATGAGTACAGAGAGAGGCAGTGAGCATTTCAGAGCCAGCCAAGAGCACAGGCTGTTGGAGCTGCATGACAGTGTCCCCGGGACAGGCATTTGCCACTCTTAGCTGCCACCTTCCGCAACCCCGTACCAGGACACACAGCAAAAAACCAGCATTGCTCACAAGTTTGGAAACCACGAACGGGTTCATGTTCCTACCTGCCTTTTTTGAAAGAGGCTCCCAAATAAATAATAGGAATAGCCATGCCACTAAGCTATTTTTTTCCCCACAGACATTAGAATTATAGAATGGTTTGGGTTGAAAGGAACCTTAAAGACCATCCAGTCCCACCCCCTGCCATGGGCAGGGACACCTCCCACCGGACCGGGTTGCTCAAAGCCCCCTCCAACCTGGCCTTGAACCCCTCCAGCGATGGGGCAGCCACAGCTTCTCTGGGCAACCTGGGCCAGGCTCTCACCACCCTCACAGCAAAGAAGTTCTTCCCCAGATCTCAGCTCAATCTCCCCTCTTTCAGTTTAAAACCCTTCCCCCTCATCCTATGGCTCCCCTCCCTGATCAAGAGTCCCTCCCCAGCTTTCCTGGAAGAAAAAGTCCCCTTTAGGGACTGGAAGGGGCTCTAAGGTCTCCCCGGAGCCTTCTCTTCTCCAGGCTGAACCCCCCCAACTCTCTCAGCCTGTCCTCACAGCAGAGGGGCTCCAGCCCTCCCAGCATCTCTGTGGCCTCATCCTATGACCCCACTCTGTGATCAAGAGCCCCTCCCCATCTCTCCTGTAGCCCCCTTCAGGTACTGGATTCAATCAGTGTATCTGATGTGGGGCTCATCTTGCCCCCCATCCATCAGAGGTGCTCTCCACAGAAACCCCCGGCTCTGCTTTCCACACTAAGGCTGGTTACAGTGACCTTTTCTGCAGAAAACTGCAGAACCACAATTCTGCTGAGCCAGTTAGTGGTGGCTCCAAGCAACCTCCCAGCACCCCTGGAACTGATATGACAGGATGAGGAACAAGAGTCGGGCTGAGGGCAGTCCAAAATGCTGTGATAAGCACAGAAATTAGGAGGAAAAGCTACACAAGTCTAGGAACAGTTAGTGAGCTTTTTTTTTTTTTGTAATTGTGGGTATTGTTCTAATTCTTCTCATGAGGATCAGAAAGCATACAGGTAAAAAGTCACTTTGCAGTGAATGGTGTGTGGGGTTAGAACCAAGGCCAACACAAACGGGGAGAAAAAATGAGCTGCAGACGCTTTATCTGGCTTTGATACACCCTCCCAGCTCCTCCCAGCAATCACTGCTGTTATGAACATACACAATTACTACAACAAGGAGATTTAGCAGCATGTGCAAGATCAAAATAATAAACTCATACTTTGCCACAGGTCCTCCCTCGCTTCTGTTGCTAGGCCTCTCCATCTGCCTGTCAACAAATAACCATATCCTGCTGTTTTTAAAATCCACGGCAAAAATCCTTTTGACTTTCATGGAAATAGGTCCATAAGAAAAGGGGTATTTCTAGCTCTCCCTCTCCAGTTATTTTCAGCTGGGGCATACTCTAAAACTGAGTTTATTTTTAAGGATGAATAGAGGACTATTTCTGTCTGTATTATCCATTTGATAGGGCCAACAGAAAGCGCAGCCTCTCTCTGCTGCAGTAGCACTGGTTTCGCAGTTAGCCGATGAAATGGCTTATATTCATTACCTTCTGAATTTTAAAAAGTGAGGGTGTGCACGAAATGACTGGGCAATAATAGTAATATGTATCATTCACCACAGATCTATTTTTATGTCTTGTGCCAATTTCATATTGAACTTTTAATAACAATAAAATGTGAAATCTTCACTAGGTTGTTCTGTCTTTTGTCTGAACTATTAATGCTCATTACACACCCTCCTGACTTCTTTAACTTCTGGCTTCTTTTATGTTCTTTTTTTCAGAGGCAGCTAACTCTCCCTCATAAAACCGTAGTGTGAAATTTTGGCAGGAGATGCGCAGTTTTGGTAGCAGCTTGTGTAAAACTCCTTTAAAGTTTAAACACGCTATACAGAACAATCAAGTAACTTAATTAGAGGAAAGAATAGCTTGCTTGCTCATGCAAGGCTCCCGCTGACATCACTGGGCAGCATAAGCCTCAGGAGTTAACAAGCAGGACTCAGACCGTACGGCCAGGACATTAGACACCAACGGCCGGTCACTTTTGCAGAGGATAAAACGGCCCATCAGCAGCGTAACTCACACACACATGCTCAAGCTTACTCTGGTGGGACTGGATTCACGGGTGAGGGTTACATGGTGAGTAAAACCACCAGATCAGCTCCAGAGATACGTTAGTATGAAATCCAGCGTTTCACACGTTGGCACGATCCTAACTAAAGTTCACACTGACCTAAGTGCAAGAGGAAACTTCAAAGTCTCAGCTTCTTTCACTTAAAGCTATTGGAAAAATTCTGCATGACCCAAATGGGAAAGGATTATGCCCTACATCCAGTTGTGGCTGTAAAAAATGAGTGAGGTTTCTGAGGGAAACCTCAAAATCCAAGCAGCAGATGAGCAGGATTTGAATACAGGTAGTTCTGTGGGTTTTCTCCAAATAAAAAGACTATGAATCAGATGCTCCCCACACAGTTCATCCTAGCTCTAACCCATGAGCATGGATCTGTGGCCATCCCTGCTCAAAGGCAGCATGAAACTGGCCCTCTGTTTAGATGTCCCTAAAACGGGGTATGTTAAAACACCTAGAGATTTCGAGTTCAAACACAGCATTAGGTAACCTAGATGCAAACCAGAAATGGCTGTGAATGGTATAAAGGCAGCATCTAGTCCCCACCAGACAGCAGAACAACAGCAGCCACAGAAGGGCCTGGAGGGGGATTTGAAAAAGGGGGAATATATACATCAAATTTCACTACGTGCATTGGCTAAGGCCTATAGTGGCCCTTGAAAAATTCTCCTTTGACCTGTAATACAGAGTAAACGACAGACGTGAGCTTTCGGAGTTGCCCACTCCGTTGAGAGTGGCTGGTGTGGAAGGTGCCATGTGTACTTCTCTCCCATCCAGAGCAGTCCTACGGATGCCTCACAGCTGGGCCTTATTTTGGTGGGGTGTTTCTGAGCTTGAAGTCAAGCCAATTCATGTTGAGGGATTTACTCACAGGAATACCACAAATACGAGCACTAGCACTGCACTGGATCTTGTTTTTGAATTATGACTTTCATCACTCTTCTAAGAATAGACGCTGGCTCTGAAACATCACATCGGCTCCAGCATTCTCCAAAGGTTACACATTTCTCATCCTGTTCAGGTTTTGAGGCTTCAGTTTCCACGCTGGTGCCTTGCTAGATCAGGGCAGTAATGCTGGGGGTGGGGAGGGGGGTCATTCAGTGAAAGACCCTGAGAAGGAGGTGTTTTCCAGCAGCTCTCTTCCCAACAGGCAGAAGACGACCTGCAAGTCCCCCTCAGCAGTCAGAAGTGACAGTGAAACAGAGCTACGCTGACTCCAGGTTTGCAGAGCAGGGCTTCCTTGAGACACTGAAAGGTAGGAACAAAAGCCCAGTTCATTAGGAAAAAAAAAAAGCTTCATTGATTGAAGCTGAACAGTAAATCCTAGCAGCAGAGGAAAGGCGGGGGTTTTAGTACTACGCAGTCTGGTATTAACAGCCAAGAGCCATGCTCTCTTTGTGCCCAGAGGCCACGGGCAGGTGTTGCTTCAAAGGGGCAGAGAGGCAGAGCTCTGGGCCGGCTGATGGAGGTGCTGGAGGTTTCCCAGAGCGCTCAGTGGCTCTGCCTTCTCCTGGCTCCAAAAACCCCTTGTGATGGGAGAAAAGCCAGTGCTGACAGCATTGTAATGTATGACAAGCTACAGTAGCAGCTCCAGCGCTGCGTGCTCAAAGAGGCAGAGAGGGCTCTTTCCTGGCTGCTCTCTAAGAAATTCTCTGTTCAATGGGAAAGATAATCACCATCTAGAAGAGATCCAACCCCGAACGAAGGACAGGGTATGGCTCTAGGTAGAAAAAACGTTCTTGGGAAAGCAACAGATTCACTACAATCACCAGGGGGAAATGAAATATTTTAATTTAAAAGTACAAAGGCCGCAGCGTGGATAGCGGGGTTCCTTTTACATCCAGGTTTTGGAAGAAAGATAAAATCAGCTACAGTGGCTACAAATCAGATTCTGAAGGGCAAAGCTGGGAGCAGCTCTGGATTATTGCATGGATGCAGAAGACAGCTTCCACATCCATTCTTCTCCATTTCCACCGCTTTTTCTCAGGGACGGGCAGGTCCTCTCCACAAGAGAGAACCGTGGCTGGAAACGCCGCAGCCAGAGGAATTCTCCTGTGGCTTCAGAGCTTTATACAGCCCCTACAGACAGCGACCAAGGTGTATTTTATTCAGCGCCACTTGCCGAAGAACTTCAAGGCACTGACAAACTTTACAATCAATTAATTACAATTAATTCAAGACTGCTCCTTGCCATTTCCAGTATTACTGCTGTTGTTCTGCGGGCAAGGAGAGGGAAGAACAGAGATGGAACAACAGTTTCTCAGCAATCGCTGCTGTGATTGGGAATGTAGTGATTTCCACACACCTAATGCCTCAACACCATGACTTTTGGCGACAACATTGAAGTTCAGACTCCCAGGCCCCCTCCTCCACTCCCCAGGCAGACATGGTATTTTGGACCAGAATATCCAACCGTAAGATCGAGTAATGCCATACACTGTGAGTAGCTCCTCTGGGATCAGAAGGGCTATTTGTACTGCAAAAGCCTTCCAAAATATGCTTTTTTTTAAAAAATAGTAAAAATTGAATGGCATTCTGTCAATTTTTTGCAGCCTCCACTGACTCACAGTGCTTTCACCTGGAATTTAAATCCAGCAGAAGAGAAGCCAGAAGATGGAAGATGAGGTTTGTTAGCAGGCAGTTGTTTGCTGCACCTTGAGTTCAAAAGATGACGTGCACACGCCTTTTCCTGGACAAAATACAGCAAGCACAGCCTGAGCCATGCAGACAGGTAGATCTCTCTCGATCTCGGTGGAAGTACACACTGATTGAGAGCAACTGGGCGCTTCCTGGAGTATGAACTGGTTGAGGGTTCCCATAATAAACCGAACCTCTTTGAGCTATTCAAAAGATGCTCTCAGGCAAAAATAACAGGATTCTATTTAGCAAAGGGAAACGCATGGTTGTTTTCATGCATTGTACAGCTGAAGCTGTGATAATGTAGGCTAGAAGATGATGTTTTTAAGTGAAAGGGGAATCGGTTGTAATTATAATCGTTGTCTTTATGTATTACCAGCTGTATTGATTACCTTCATCCTGCGTGTAGCTGGCAGCTAGGGAACATGATACATTACCTCATGCTAGTGTTGGAGACCAACAGAGATTGGGGTATTTTTAGAAACAAGATTCCCACAGTGTAATTGCAGCAATTGGATGATGGTACACACAAATATTAAAATGCCAGCAGATGAATTCCTGGACAGCGCTAGCAAGCGTTTCACTGTTTGGGGTAGGAGGAAAGGGCAGGAACGAACAGCTCAAAAGTTCAACAACTGGCAAGCACAGCGTTTATACCTCCGAGAGTGTGCCTTGAGAGCTGCGTGGCTCACACTGGCCAGCCTGAAAGGGAAGCTGGTAAAAAGCAGGATCTCACTTTCCAGCATGAAGAGATGATGCATTTGCAGGTCAGAGTGTCCATCTCTCTCCTGCCTTACCTGGTCCGGTAACACATGAAATTACATCTCTGTACCAGTAAAGAGAGCTGATGGCCATCTATAGACACCCTTCAAGGGCTCAGTGCTGGGTCTCAGCTGCCAGCGAGCAGTGTTTGGGGTGTCTGTATTGCCCAACATGGTGCAGAGGTCCCTGGCTCGCTAAATTGGTTGCAGAAGTGCAAGGAACTTTGTGACCAGTACAGCTGGTCACAAAACTGTACAGATGTGGGCACACAGGGCCAAGTCGCCCATAAGCAAAGTTGACTGGGAGGTCACCAGGAGCTGCCTGTGCAGAGCAGATGTGCAGCAGCATCTGTTGGGAACTTACACGTCTCGTAAAGCATTTATATGCCTTGTAAAGCAGAAGAAGCTGTTTCAGACTCTCTGGGAATAATACTAGCCAGGTTAACAGTCCTGTCATTGGGCTGGTTTAGACAGGAGCTGTACAGGACCCATCAAAAACCTTTCCACTGAGCGCCAACTCAAGTAGAGCACAATTCGGGTTCACTTGCAGAAGAAATAATTTGAAGCATTCAGCGGCCATTCAGGTAGGTGTGAGAATGCCAGATATCTTCCAGCAGACTGTTGCTGTATTCAATATAAATAAACTGATGACCACAGACCATCACAGGAGCATGGTGACTATTATACTCGATAAAACTGGCTGTCCAAATAGTTCCCAGCCTTTGGCTGCACTAACCGGAATGTGTTTTGAAGGGCAGCACAAGGGATGCTGTGGCAGACAGCTATAGCATAACCGGCCCCAGACAGATTTTTCTTTCAATTCTCTTTAAGTAGAATTGGTCTGAAACCTCTTCAATAGTGTTGAATTTTATGTATTTCTCACTGATGTTGCAGTGATTGCAATTGGTGTTGGAGGCTATTAAATGCCTGATCTTTTTCAGAATCCTGTTATGTTTATGCATGCTGATATTGTTCATGACAGACAATATATTCCATGCAAAGAAAATTCCTGTCTGCCTTCAATGTACCACTCTTCTGTCTCATTATATGCCCTTTTATCCCTTAATAGGTGGATGAATAAAGAGAAGACCCTAAACTACCTTCTCATTATAATTTAGCTTTGTAAACACTTTCATAATGTTTATTACCGTGTTCTGCAACCTAATGACCAAATACCAGAATAGAAACTTTTCTAAAACATTTTAGCACATGGCTTCAATCCACACTATACGAATGAACAGTCACCATGAAGTAAATTGCAGGTGGTGGTATATTGCCTAACATCCTGATGTAAATGTAAGATAAAGGCCTACTCGAGGGGGTGTAGTGCAACATGAAATCTGAGTGTACAGACTTTGCATATCAAGTTTTATCTTCATTTCAGAAAAGCCTCTAATTATGCCGAAATGTGTGCTTTCAAGCTTTCCTACACCTGGCCTCCAGGAATCCCACAAGTTAACTGCAGGCAATGACTCCCTCCGCATCATTCTTTCCCCACAAGGGATTTTAGACACTTGAATCCACACAGCCACCGCACCAGACCAAATGGACCCCCATCTCCTCGGCCTGTTCCCACCTGCCTCTGGCCAGTCTCCAACTTATTTTTGTGGCTTCCTTTATGTTCAAGCCATCTTTTTCTTCCTGCTGTGCCAGATCCAGCCTCTCAGAGCATACCAATCCGCAAGGAACATCTTGTTCCAGAGAGGACATGGCAGGAAGAAACATCCTTCATGGCATTCAGGGTGACGTGAGCTGGGTTTCAAACAGGAGGCCACAATTTTCACTGCCAGGCACTGCCACCCATCTCAGGCACGTAGCAGCTCCACTTGCCCCCTTCTGAGCTGCTCTGTTTAGACCTCAAACAGATCCAAAGGGAAATTCTGGATACCTTCACAGGTGAACTTCCATATACGGCCGTGAAACCACAGACCGTGAGGGCTGGCATGCAGATCTATATCAGCATGCCAAAACTTCCACAGCAACGTGTAACCAGTACACACAAATACAATTACACACGCATTTATTGGGAGAAGGTAGAAGAGTGACTTGAACATGTGTCAACAGCTTCCCAGGGTGAGGATTTACAAGAGCTATTTGGTGCAATAAAGTCTGATGCTTAATACACAACTTTTCCACAAAGACTGCTTTTTTGCTTGGGCCAGCTGAGTGGCTACATTAATGGGAAAACTGGAAGCCTTTTAGTGGGTGAGTAGTAGCTGAAACTGCAGGGGTATCCGTGCCACCTTCTGCAGCATCTAATTTCAGCTGTGGTAATTCAGTCTGGTCTCTGTGGGCTCCCTATATGGGCAGCAGAAAGACAGACATTTCTCCAGAGGATGATTTAGCAGAGAGAATTTTCATGCCTGGAATGGTCTTCCAGAGGCCTTAACTCCAATGTTTATAAAGGGACCTTGAGGACACTCACCTTCTACCAAACACACAAATGGAGATGTGTGATCTCCCCTTCACGCATACACACACACTGTGTTTAAAGTTTTTTTTTTAAAAAAAAAAAAGAGAAGAGAGCTGGAAACAAGAGACCACAGATAGGTGACTCAAGATGTTTCCTTAAGGACTTGCTAATAGGAAGGAAACTACCACCCTAAGAACGTGAAGAACAGCAAAGGCTTTCAGTGCTGAAGGCAGAGGGTTATGCATCACTCACACAACAAAGACGACACTTGCAATTCTTCTTCCACAGGGGTTCACCAGTCCTGTCAGGCTTGGGAAGGGATCTGAATAAAGAGGCCTGGAAGGAACCGAGGCACTTAGGGCAGCACCTGCACAAGATCCCTCTTCAGCATCCCACAGGTGATGCAAGCATCTTCTACACATAGGAATAAGAAACACAACAAGCTCTATCAACTAGGAACACTACATGATGTGGAAAGGGCTTTATAAACATGTGACCTTTATTTATTTTTAATTACTTTCCATATTGCTGAGAGTAGAGTTTCCTATTAGCCAGATCCAAAGTAATTATTGGTTATGGGAGCTTTCAGTGGCTTTCAAGTAGGTCTTGCACTGCCAGAAACAGGTGGTGATAGGAAAACACCACATGCCTCCCCTTCCACCAAAAGTAAAACCAGATAAAGCAGAATCACATTTCAAGAGAGAAGATTTATCATTTTGCTTAGACTGAACAGGGTAATTTTTTTATCCCTGTCCTTTTTGAACTGTTCAGTACCAGCAGATAAAGGAAGACACAGAAGAGAGCTTTCTCAGAATCCAGGCTACCAAATAGCTCTCGGCTGCACTGGTTTCTTTGCAAACAGCGCTGGGAATACTCAATGTTTTGGTATCCAGCCTTCAATCCTCGGTTGTCTCCTACTCTTGAATGCAGAGGAAACAATACTGGTACTCCACTGGTGTCGAGGAGGCAACAGCAGCAAACAGATCTGACCTCAGCTGTTTTGGGTTGCCAGGTTTGTGCATAGCTTACATTTTATCACCCCGAATGGCTGAATGCCAGAGATGGGTGAATGATCATGGCCTACACAAAGTCCAGGTCAGCCTGACAGGTGTTTCAGAGTGATTTACCAAAAGGTATAATTACCAGGTATTAATTATTAAGTGACCACGTCTGGGACAATGGGACAGAAGCAATTTGTTGAGCTCGGTCTCAGCTAGCACCAACACTATGATGTACGGGAATGTGCTCAGCCTCCCATAAGGCTGCAGCCCATACAAAGGAGGGGGAACAGGCAGAGCGCCTGAAAACAGAAAGGAAACAGGCTCACGTCTCTGCATAGAGATAACAGCCCTCCAGCTGCTTATTTAGCTGCAGTCAGAATGCGTCCCATTTTGTGAACCTGCCAGCATGCAGGAAAAAAACATGGGCATGAAATCCCTTGCTCAGCAGATGCAGGGCACAGGCTTTTTATTTTCTAAGACAATATTATTTTTATACGCAGTCTTAGCTAAACTCAGGCATCCTGATGTATTCTTACTCACTTCACATTCCTTGTCTACTTTGTCCGACTAAAGACTGAGCAAAGATTTGGGGCTAAAGGCTCTGATGGACTGCAAAACAGAGGGACAATGATATGATCATCTGTTTTTTTAAACCTGAAGATTTGGGAGATACAAGACTTCGCATTTACAGGCATTTTTTATTCCCAGTGGCGTTCAGGATGGTGAGGTCTTTGGAGCTTACAGATTCAGAGCCTGGATCTTTTTCTTTTTTTTTTTTTTTTTCACTTCTACTTATTTTCTACTCTTCATATCAAGATAATCCATTTTAATACACCCCAAGGAAATGGGGGAAATCCTCAGATTCCTAACTAGGTTAGGGCTATACAAAACCTTCCATGGGCAAAGATCTAGGCAAGGGTGGACCTACTCTGACAGAGTGACAGCACTAATTTAAAGATAATGGAAGTCAAACAAGGACTGAGACACAGTCTTTTGTGTTTTAATTGCAGTTGGCTCCCCTGGAGTATCCTCTGAAGGAGTTTTACACAGGAGCAGCCCACTAGCTGTAAAAGACCAGGCACAAAAGTGCCAGAGAAAAGAATCCTCATACAGACAAACACTACTAATTACCAAAAAAACAGGTATCACATTCTTTTCTTTCTGTCCATAGCAAGAAAACTGTAAAAACATACAGGCAGTCACACACAGATTTATTCCCGACCTTCAAAACATTTTTCATTCTAGTGAGTGCAAAGCCTACATATGTGCGTTAGGTAGATACCACCACAACTTGTTACATTCTACCAACAGAGCAACTTACAACCTATAATGCCTTGGGAGACCCCTCTCTTCCAGCATCTATTGCCTTGTTAAAACAGTGATTCTGTTTTTTCACAGCTCAGTGATACTGGTGCAACGGGAAACGCAAACACCACGCATCAAAGAGGGTCCTGTGGTAGTGATGTTTGTTTCTTGGGATGTGAAATGGTTGAAGTCATCATCCAAAAAGAATCACAGGAATAAAACTGGCACTCCAAAGCTCACACAAAGGCTATGTATTTTCCATAGGCTAGCACCAGCTGCCACAACTGCAGAGATTATTTCCTGTTCTTCATGGGACTCACTCATTCACCATCATATTTACTCTAACCAAATTATGACTCCCAAGGGAAACCTGGGGACTGCTGTGGAGCCTTACTTAGGGCCAGCATTAGGCTGTGGTCCAACACAGCTCTGACCTACTGCTATCTGCTCCCTCCTATCAGCCCCAGTGCAGATCAAGAAACGGTCCTCTTTCAGCTCACGGTGTAACCCTCCAGCCTACCCCACAGAAAGCCAGGCCTGACGCTTTTGGGGTCACTTTTTCCCATGGGCAAGAATGAGCCTTGAGAAGCTGTAGAGATAAGTTTATAATGCAGTGACGACTCCTACACAATTAGGAGAAAAACACACCACGGACACGTACTGCACGAAGCCCTGGGGCATGCTTGTAGCTGTGCAATGCTATCAGAATACACATTAACAAACAGAGCAATAACAAGGCAATAATTGTGAAGGGGGAAGAAACCTATCTGATGTACTCTTAAACTGAATTAAAGGCACTACTGTAGCTTGCATATAACAGAATCTGACTCAAGAGAAACTGGTCCAGCTCTGTGAAAGCAAACCAGCCCCAAGGCAAACCTGAGCACACAGTGACTCTTTGTCAAGCTTTGTAGAGGGTTATCACCCTGTTTTTTTTTCAGGTAGCATGGAGTTGTAGCTCCGTCAGCCTGCATCTCTGTCAGATTGAGAAAGGGGGACTCTCCAGAGAAGTGGCCTAGCTAGTAACGGCATATAAATCATCAGCCTAAAGCAGAGATGTGTAATAACACAGGCCTCTCTGAAGGCACAGCCTGTAGGATAATTTAAGCATGTCTTGATGGTGTAGACCTGTAGAGTGGAGAAATCTTAGTGTAACCTGCTGTCAAACTGCATCTGAAGACATTTATACAGGGAAAAAAGATCAGAAGGCTCATGGCTCTGCAGCCATGAAGTGGCTACACCATCCATCCCTGACTGGCTGGCTATGAGAAGAGTAGGTCAGTTTGCAACAGCTTCTGCAGCGAGCTCAGTCTCTATCTTCCTCATCCCTTAAGCACCTCTGCAAAGAGCTGTCTGATAGCAATCAAGTTCCATCAGCACAAGTCAGATAAGATGATCCTAGAAGGTACAAAAGGACCTGCTTGGGGGGGGGGGGGGAGGACACAGGACAGTCATGTGCTAAAATGCCTACGTTATTTTTGAACGAAAGCTGGTTCACATCCCACCATCTCTTTGAATAAGCAGAACAAGCACCTGACTGGTGAGAGGTCTCTACAATGCTCCTGAAGTTCCCTCCTGCTCCACGTGATGATATGCACAGGAGTCTCTGCTACTCAAAAAATCCAGGCTATTGCCAACAGGTTTTGTGTCAAGAATTAGTCGCTGCTCAGAGAGCTGTGAATGATCTCATAAACTGCAACATTTCCTAAGTGAGACAGGCTGCTGAGGAGAGAAAGGTCTAATTTTGGGAGATAGCTGCATCACTAGCAAGGGTCATGCATCTTGGCTCCTCCTCAGAGGAGAATTTGTTGGAAACTCCACCCAGTATGGGATAAACAGTGAGATACTGAGGATATGCTCTCTGCCCGGGGGATTTCTTGCCAAAGGAGACAAGCCCCTTTGCAGCAAAATATGGTTAAATATGGAGAAAATGTGGATTGTGGCCAAATTTGGAAATAATTATATCTGCTCTGCTCATATAACATTCCACAACTGGGCAACTGGCCCAATGCCATTTCCATGTAAACCAATTGTAAGTCACCATCAGTCTTTCATTTAAATCCACTGAACTGCCGACTTATATCTGACCGAGCAAAGAGCAAATACCCTGTGGCCTACATTATAAACAATGCCATAAACGCAGGGAAATTGAGACAAAGTTGCTCCTTTGAAACATCTAGCAATCAGCTTGTCTTGGGAAGATGGGTCTTGGTGCTTTGGGTGCTGTTTGGAGCCATGTTTCCAACTCTGTGTAGGTGGAAGGGTGGGGGTATGAGAATTCCTCATCTAGATTTGGTTACAGATCCCTCTTTGGCCAGATGAGGGTACAGAGCCCAAACTGGTGCTCTGAAAATAGTCCGCTCTCAGCTATGGTGGGAACTGAGGCTCCTTGCAACGAGTGCTAGACCCCATAAATCAATAGGTTTATTGTGCTTATTACACTTTTTTTTTCGGTTCAGCAGTTAAAAACTGAAAACCATGCACCAAATTCACTGCTTATGCCCAACTGAATTCAATAAGGTTAGAGAAGGGGTGGCTGCAGCTCACTGCTAAGATGCACAGTATCTCCCTTGAAATGACACTTCGACTGTATTGTTTTCGCAGAGAGCCACAGGGAACAGCAAAGGGAAGCGCTCCCTGGCAAGGGCTCCTGCAGAGCACATCAGCGATACCACACAAACCTGCTGGGATCACACTCACTTACTAGGACCAAGGAGCTGGCTCAGAGACAGCAGTCTTTCCCAGGGCTGAAACCCAGTTAGCCACGATTTAGAGAGGAGGTTCCTACTTAGAGCCTGGTGAATTTAAACAGATTTCTCAGGCATCTGGATTTACCTAATCTCATTTTTCCTAGCTCTCCTTGTGGCAACAGAGCTGGTTCAGCTGCTCTCCAGAGGTCTCTGACTGATCCTGGATATTGAAGGGGTGGGGACTGGACCTTATCCCCTCATCTGTCCCACTGTCTTTGTACTTGCCTTCCTCATCCTGCTGTTTCCCTCCCTGACCACCTCTCCCCACGCTTCCTTCTGCCTGCTCCTCCTTCCCACATTCTGCCTCTCCTCGGTATAAATGTCAGGGGCTCGGTCTTGCTTCTTTCTACTTGGGAGGTAACAGCAGGGGACCACATGGAGACCAACTGAGGTCTGAGGGTCTCAGACTATTTGGAGCATTGTATTTTCTGTCTAAATTTTGTCTCGTTGTTTATAATTTACATATGACAACAACCCTGTCAGCTAGTTTAGGACCAGATATGGCCAATCTTACATATTTCTCCTATAAGAGCTTTCCAGAAAGCAATCCTGCTTTTGTGAGACCTACCCTTGCTATGTGCCTACATCCCAGATGCTTTGCATCTCAATGAACACAGATCAAGAAAGCAAACCCATTGCAGGAAAATATGACAAAGGATGAAACTGGCATATGTGGTACTGAAAGCAGGCATCAGGGTCTGAAAGACAATGAGAAGGATTTTGACAAATATCTGCAAAAGGAACCTCTTTCCTTTCATGGCAGTTGCATTTGAGACAGAAGTTGTCATTAACCCAGAAAAACCTCAGCCATTTCCATTTTAAAGCCTGGAACCGAATTCTACTTTCGCTTATGTTTAATGGACATTTTGCCATTCACTGTAAAAAGGAAAGGACATGATCTTTGGAAAAAAACCCCTCTCAAATTATTTTTATTGATATGCATCACTGCCAGTCACAGACCACCAGTTCATGAGGAAAACGTGTCCAAAACATCTGAACCAGGGACCTGAATTTCACTGACTGTTTTGACATATAGATGTGAAATGAACCTGTGTGATTAAAACAGGATATTTCAAGTCTTCTTTTATTTTTTTATATATATATATATATATATATAAAAAACAGCTGCAGAGGTGTCAGTGTTCCTAAACTTAAAAAAAAAAACAAAAAAAAAACCACAAACAAAACAAATCACAAAACCAGCAAACAATTAGTCCCACTGGAAAGCTTTGCTCTGCTACTGAGAGAGCTAGAAATCCTGCTTTCCTCCTGACAGCTGAGGTACTCACACAATACCATCTTCTAGAAGGAGGAAGTATTGTCAGCCCTGGGAGGAAACAGTATGTGTTGCCTGTACATAGAATCACAGAATGGTTGGAATGAGATCATTGGAATGAGATGATCTTTAAGGTCCCTTCCAAACCCCCTGCCCTGGGCAGGGACACCTCCCACCAGACCAGGTTGATCAAAACCCCCTCCAACCTGGCCTTGAACCCCTCCAGGGATGGGGCAGCCACAGCTTCTCTGGGCAACCTGGGCCAGGCTCTCACCACCCTCACAGAAAAGAAGTTCTTCCCAATATCTCATCTCAATCTTTCCTCTTTCAGTTTAAAACCCTTCCCCCTGATCCTATGGCTCCCCTCCCTGATCAAGAGTCCCTCCCCAGCTTTCCTGGAGCCCCTTTAGGGACTGGAAGGGACTCCAAGGTCTCCCTGGAGCCTTCTCTTCTCCAGGCTGAACCCCCCCAACTCTCTCAGCCTGTCCTCACAGCAGAGGGGCTCCAGCCCTCCCAGCATCTCTGTGACCTCCTCTGGACCTGCTCCAACAGGTTCATGTCCTTCCTGTGCTGAGGACTCCAGAGCTGGACACAGTGCTCCAGGTGGGGTCTCCCCAGAGAGGAGTAGAAGGCTGTCATTACTCATTTTGGCTGTCCATTACTGGGCTGCTACACTTGACAGCTGTTTTTTTCCTCTCAGCTTGCCTAAGTAACACAGTTAAATTTGGGCTGAAATCAGATTGTTTTCAGTCTGCATTCATCTTAACGTTTGTTATATCTCCTTCACACCTGAACACGCCAGCACTGCTAATAGCTTGCCAGTTTTTGCCAGCTACATTGGTTTGTCTAATGCCTTTTCTGACAAGCCTTGCTGTTATTAAAATGTATGCACACTATTTGCACATGCTGCCGATGAGTTACGTATAAAAATATGTATGTATAGTATTGCCACACAGAAGTCATTAACTCGCCAATTTGAGGATGTGGTCTAGAGCAAGGCAGGAAAATGGGACTGTTTTGACATTCATGAGCTGGTTAATCCACTGGGTAGCCCTCATATGGCAAGAATGTGAGCCTGCATGTTCATTAGAGGCTCCAAATCAGCTGCAATCCTTCAATCTCTGGTAGAGACTCAAAGGAGTTCCTTAGAAGAAAAGCAACCAACCAACCAAAAAAGCCTCTCAACAAACACTGTTCTCAGCAACCCTATCCTTGCCCAATTAAGTCTGAGCTAAAAATAAAAGAACCTACGTACCCTTCAGATGTAGGAGATTTCTAAGACACGCCCCCCTAAAATAACTGCCATTTCATCTGTTTTCTGTAACTACATAGGGTTCTTTGTAGTTAACACATTTAGGATTTTTTAAGGACAATTCTGGGAAATTTAATGGCTTGAGAACAGGCTGCTGATGTCTTCTAGCTTTCATAATTACGACTCCAGTAAAGATAGCTAGGGAGATTTGTCTAAAACAGTAACAAACTTGCACTCCAAACAGAATATTTTTATGTTGCATCTAAAACACGTCTTGCAACGTTTTACATTTTATGCCAGTGCAACTAGAACAGATGGAGACAGTCCCTTCCTTGAAGAGCTGGGAAAAACTAAGACACCTTTGTTGGATCCCCGGAACAAGAGAAACCAGTGCTTGGTCATTCTGCATGCCCAAAGGTCAATGCCAAAGGAAGAAGCAGTGATGCAGAAGACATGGGCATTTGAGATGTTTAGAAGAGTATCCCAGTGCCTCTGAAAAGATTTGACAGGTGCTACAGCTGCAACTTTGTTTAACTTAGCTAACAGTAACTGCAGAATTTTTCTTTTACTAACTGTTGCCCACTTAGAAGCCAGCAGAAAGCACATATTATTCATTCAGCTATCTTTGGTAATGCCCACCTTATGAAACCACAGCCACAATTGGCATGTAAACCTTTTGAGGCCGATTGGTGAATTCAGTCAGACAAGCTCTTTCTTCTTGACAATGAAGTAGTAGCAGTTATTTCAGCTATAACAGTGCAAGATAAATTCAGTTTTACTGAATTAAAAACATTTCAGAGAAATGTGTGACTTCAGTTTCATGTCAGGATGGGAAAAGAGTCAAAGCATTCTGTGAAGATAAATTGCAATGGTTTGATTTCCTGTTTTTAATTTGCTTTATTATTTTATATTGCACTTCCACAGAAAAAAATTAAATTAGTTAGCATTGCACTGACAATAGCAGAAATGAAAGCCTTTGGCATTAGTTAAATGAAATGATCTGGTAGGTCCAAAGACCATTTAAAATTCATTCTATGGATAATTTTAAATCTTCAAATTGTCTGATTCAACTGCAAATTCATAATTAAAAAAAAGAAGGAAAGAAAGGGAGAGAGAGGGAGAGAGAGGGAGAGAGAGGGAGAGAGAGGGAGAGAGAGGGAGAGAGAGGGAGAGAGAGGGAGAGAGAGGGAGAGAGAGGGAGAGAGAGGGAGAGAGAGGGAGAGAGAGGGAGAGAGAGGGAGAGAGAGGGAGAGAGAGGGAGAGAGAGGGAGAGAGAGGGAGAGAGAGGGAGAGAGAGGGAGAGAGAGGGAGAGAGAGGGAGAGAGAGGGAGAGAGAGGGAGAGAGAGGGAGAGAGAGGGAGAGAGAGGGAGAGAGAGGGAGAGAGAGGGAGAGAGAGGGAGAGAGAGGGAGAGAGAGGGAGAGAGAGGGAGAGAGAGGGAGGAAACCAGCTATCTAGTTTCTGATCAGCAGCATTGCCAGACACAGCAGAGAGGGGAGCAAACTGCCTCAACTTTGAAGATTTATCTAGTCTTTCATTAGAGTGAGTTTCTTCCCCCTACACTGAGCAGGATAGCCAGAAAAAGCTTGCACTGCCATAAGCCATGTTGTACTGTACATATTTTTGAAATAAATATTAAAAAAAAAATAATAAGAAGAACTGCACTACCCACTGCTAGCACTAACAATCCAACACCTTTCAGAAGATATTCTGCATTACACTACACGATACACGGTACATTTTACAGTATAACTAAATGTTACATTCAGGAACCACATTGTAAACTCCAAAAAGAGAAATAAAAAGCTAAATTGTTTTCCTATAAATACTCGATTTTCTTCAGAATTACAAATGACTGTTTTACAAAGGACATGGACGTAGACCATAACAAGTTCTCCCTGCCATCCTCAGTTCCCAACCCAGGAGGAGTGTCTGAGTCTCCAGACCAGGCGGGTTTTTGGGAGACAGCCTTTCTGAGTCATCTTGACACACCACGGTACCTTTTTTCCAGTTCTTCTTCTTCTAGGACTTCCAGGGAGGCTGCGCCCTCTCCTGACAGTTTAGGACTCGGCAGCAGCGACTGACAAAGCCGCGTTGCTGCAGCATAAAGTCAAGGCTGGATCTCGGGGTTACTAGGATCAGTCCTGCTTGACTTAAAACCTCTACGGCACTATGCAGAGCCGTCTCAATGTGAAGCCCCTATCTCAAACTACAACGTTTTTTCACCATGCTGTAAGCAAATAAATTATTTGCAAGTATATGCTTTAAAAAAACCCAAACAAAACCAAAACAAACAAACAAAACGACAAAAAAAAACCCCACCACCACCAACAAAAAAACCCCCAACATATGTTTAAATGCATAGAATACCACTCTAGAATAATGTCCAAATAACATACAGTATTTACAACCCATGCAATCCCGTAACGGAAACTTTCATATGCTGAAAATATAACCTTGAAATTATTGTTGTAACCCATGGATTCCGTTTCACAGAACTAATATATAATATGGCTAATGCTATTATAAAGAGTCGGTCTGCCTTCGTAAGCAAACGTAATCTCCTTCAACCAGCAAAGCTTACGCAGGAGCGACTAAAGAAATCCCACACATCTTGTCGATCATTCACACTATGCCTAAGTGAAGATCACCTTCTTTTCTTTATATGGAGCGCTTACCTCTTGTCTGATCCTGCATTAAAGCAAAATTAATTTTACAAACTCAAAACTGCATACTGACTAAAACTCCTGGTCCTAGGAACTACCGAATACCACCAAAGAAAGAGAAGGAAATTTCCCTCTGGTCAAACTGGCAGGGACCATTTGGAGGGATTTTCTGCCTTTCTTTGTAGCTTAGGATATCGAGTCACTTCCTCAAAGCATCTGGGAATTTTACTTAACAAATTTCCTTCTATTTTAGAACCTAATTACTGACACTGCTGATCTTTCTGTGCTTGTGGTTTTGGTCTTTTCCACAGAAGGGCTTTACTCTTTTTTTTTTTTTTTCTTTTTTTCTTTTTTTTTTTTTTTTTCTTTTTTTCCAGGGTGTTAGGTTAGTCAGGTTACTGACTGGAGAGTTTAGGGGCAGTGTGTTTATTCTGTAAGCTCGTTCAAACCACTGATAGATCAGCTATAGAAGAGAAGATAATTATTAAATTACCTCCTCTAATTATATTATTTACAATGTTGCCATAAGGATGATTAACACTTGTGGCCAATGATCATCAACTAAACACAGCTGGAACAGGAAACAATTGTTCACAGACTAACACCACACACTGAGGTGTATTTTAGGCCCCTGGAACTTAACAAGCACTGCCATATACAGGAAGAGATGATCTAGTTTGGCTGTTGCTTTACAACACAGTATTTCACTTGCTTTTACAGATTCTTCTCTGCACCCTTACAATTTGTAACACACGTTGTTGTACATTGGGTGAAGGTCAAGGATCGGTGACTGCTAAATTGCCCTACCTTCCAGTTCCCTCAGTCCTTCACTGTCTGTCCTGCCAGCTCAGCACAAGCGTTACACGGCATTTCTGAAACTAAGCCAGAAAAAAAATGAAAACAGCCACCAGGCGGCGAAATGTAATACTCATACAGCCTCGTTAATAGTCACCTATGATTATCCTCAGCTACTGTAACAGGATTCCTAATGTAACAGAAACATTGTATTAACAATATAATTTCCCCATGCTTCACAAAGGCCTTATATTGCTTATTAAATTAGCAGATTAATTATAAGTACTGTTAAATGCATTTGAGGCATTTTTATTCCACAAGCCTGTCTCAAACATGAAAAGTTCTACAAATAGCCTTGTTTTGAGCCTTCCTCAGCCAAACTACCACGTGTTCAAATATATGCTTAAGCCTCTGTAGGAACAAAACTTTAATACTACACTTTGATCGCTATTTTATTATTGTAATTTGCCAACATGTTGTAACTGCTGTACAGCGTTCAGTTCACTACTGTCAAAGTATGAATGGCAGGCTTTGCACATTATTTAAAACCATGTTATGCATTTTTAAAGACCTAACATGCTGGTAGTTCTGACAATATTCACCAGTACGGTGTAAAAAGGTATTAGAAAAGAAACAAAAAAAATTTTGAAAAAAGGGAAGCAGGCATGTGTTGTTATTTCTCATTACTTCATTTAGTGCTTTTGCTGTAAATGTTTTTTTCACCTATGAGGTCAAACCATTGTCTACTTCTGTTCCTTGGGAAAAGGGGCAAATAAGATACATAGAGAAATTACTAAAATTATTTTAAAAAATAGCGTATTTCCCTGTATACCTTTTTGACAGTCTTTCTACTCCTTTTTACAGAATTTGCACAACCAACAAGCAAACAAAATGGTAAAAAGCTAAAGCGTAATTTGACTGGTGCTGCAGATGCCACCAGCCTACGCACACACCTTCCCTATGAAGCCTGGGCACATACAAATCTCTTTTTTTCCAGAAACAAATTTGTACCAAGCTACTCTTTGAAGGCGGTAACTCCAGCAGACAAGATCTCAGCACGATGCAGACAGGCCCTCAGGGATTCCACCTGGGCTAAGTGGGTTGCAGACTCTGAAGTTGAAGGAACTTTCCCCCTGGTCATGAGGAGACAAAAAAAGGCAGAATAGTGGTATGGTGGCCTGTTCCAGAGGTGGGGTTGGAAACAGGGTTGCGGGATCATACATATGGGATCAGACTACCACACACCCACACTTCAAAGGGGCAAAAACTTTGCAGTAAACAATTTCCTACGCAGCAATACTAGCCTAAGCCTCAAGACTTGGAAATGAAACCCTCCCACAGCATGGGCGTAACCACGACCCTGTTGGTGGTGGAGGAGCTCCCACCGGCAAAGCGCAGCCCTTCGACCCGCTCTCCTCCACGCCACCTCCCCGCACCGCCGGCCAGCTTCGAGAGGGGATTCGTCCCCACTTCCCTTCTTCCCTCACCGCCTCTTTCCACCGCCCGCACGACCCCGGCCTCCTTCCCGGGATCCTTGACAGAATCCCTGGCACCAGGCACAAGGGCTACACTTGGCGTAGCGCACACGACGCTCCTGGAGGCGGGGGGGAAAGGAAGGAGGGAAGAAAAAATATATATTATATTTTTAAAAATTAAAACACCTCATCCTGCCCACGCCAGGGCACGAAAAACACCGCAACCCGGCACTGCCCTCTTCCTCCCGAGCTCAACATGGCGGCCGCGGCATCACCTCACGCCTCGCCCAAGATGGCCGCCCTGCCGCACTAGGGGTGGGGGGGAGAGAAGGCTTGCCAGCACTTAATATGGCGGCGGCGCCGTTCAACCACCGCCTACCTTACCCGGTAAGGGGAGTAGGTATCACCGCAGCGGCGTTAGTCGCTCGCTTATTTATTTATTGACGTGCCCGCCCCGCCTGGCCGCCGCTGAAAGCGTGGTGGCGCTGGGGGCGGTGGCGGTGTGGTGGCTTCTGGGAGGCTAAGTGGGCGGTGGCGGGGCAGGAGGCGGTGGCCGCCGTGAGGGGGCCGGGCCGGCAACGACGCGGTTCCTGTCGCCGTGACATGGGTTCCCCCTCCATGGCGGTTGCCGCGGGAGGCCTCAGATAACCGACCGCGTTCCCTCTTCCCCTTCCCTCCCTTTCCCCTTCCCTCCCCGCCCGCCGCCATGCCCGCCCGGGTCTCGCCGCCCCCCGCGCAGCCCTCAGGTAAGAAACGGCACCGCCGCTACCTCCGGAGCGGCTGGTTCCTTCCCCTAGGGCCTGGCCGGGGAAAGGGAACCGGGGAAGGCAGGCGGGGAGCAGCCCCCCCATCCTCTGGGGGCCTGCAGCGGCCAGGGCCCTGTCAGGGCACGGCGCTCTCCGTCCATCCCCAGGCGAGGGCGGTGAGGCCGGGCCGGGCGGGGGGTGAAGCCCCTCAGCGCTCCCCCCCACCGGCCTCGCTGAGGCGCTTCTCCTTCAGCTCGTCCCGCCGCCACCGCCGGAACGAGGGGAGAGGCCGGGAGGCTTTGTCCTTCGACGGGGTGGCAGCCGGCCTGAGGCGAGTTGTGTCCCCCACCCTGTTTTTGTGGGGTTCAGCGGGGCCGCAGCTGAGAGAGAGGGCTCGGTGGTGAGGGACAAGAAGTTCAGCCGTCCTGCGTGTTTGGTTGGGTTTTTTTTTCCTGATAAGCTCGCTTTTTTTTTTAAGGGGCGTAAAGCATGTCCGTTGCTAAAGATGACACGCTGAGGCAGGGTTGTAAAATGGAGCAAATTGCTGAAATGCTTATTAGGTGCCGACGCTTCAGTTTGCTATTATAAGTGGTTACCTGATGAGCCAAAAATATTCTTTTTTCCTTAGAGAAGACAGTCCCTTAAACCAAGGGTTAAACCTTGGGATCCTTTCCAGGTGTCAGTAAGTTGGCTTCTGGGTGGCAACGGCTCCTTCCTTCCAGCTTCAGCACAGAAATTGAAACCCTCAGAAGTTTGATGCTCCTTTTAAAGCAAACGTCTGTTGGTAAATGAAGGGAGCGAGGAGAAGAAGCGTCGTGGACAAGAGCTGTGCTGCGCTGGTCGTAGAAGTTTAGTTTTTGTGCACGGTGAAGAGTGTGTTGTGCTTCATTAGAACTGATTTCTTCAGCTGTTGAGTCCATGGTACAGTGAGTTTGATGGATGCTGCTTTTTAACTGGGCTGCTCCTTGGGGGTTGAGCAAAATTAAAAGCATTTCCTCCTTGTTTTATTCTCTGGGTGTATGAGCTAGACTTGGAAAACCAATTAGCCTACTTTAAGCATAAAAATGTTAGGTTGTATTGTTGGTGCACACAGATTTTTCTATGCGTGCTCATACACCTAATATGTGGGTAGCGGTTCCTCGTCCTGAAGTTGGAGCTGTACCTAGAGGAATATAACATTAATTGGGAGAGCTGGGGGAAGAGGTGAAGTGCCTGTGGCTAACTGAGGGGTTGTGGTTTGGGATGGGTTTTTTTGTGGTGGTTTTTTTTTTTTTTAAACATTCCTTTAAAATAAAATAGCATTTTGAGGATATGAGAATTTAACCTTAAAAATATGAGATAACTGTATAGTAAAGGAACTCCAGAAAAGCTAATATGGCTCTGGTGTTTCCGTTCCACATGATGTTTGCCTAAAGTACGTGTTGTGTGACCTTCTAAGGTCGTGTGAAAGTATGACCTCTTCTTTTTACTTCCTTAATTTGTTTATAAGTAAACGGTTGAAGGATCTTGGTCTCAACAGATGAGTCTGTGCTGTCCAATTATTTTATTATTGTTTTATTTTTAGTCAGATCGTGACTTTGTTTAGGAAAGGATTTAATAGTCTATAAAAATCAGTTATACAGACTTAATCATATTTGTGTTACATACTTCTGTTGTTGAAGACAGCGTGTGATCTTCCATTTATATTTTAAAATTGCTTTATTAAGTTACTAAGTTAATGCATGTATTTTAACACTCTAATTACATAAAATAATATTCTGAAACTTCAAGGGCTTTGAAAAGCTTTGTCTTTCACAGTGGAAATAATAGAGCGGCTTAGATGGACTTCTGTCAACTCTTTGCCCTTTCCTCTTGAAATATTCATAGAGCTTTCCTTGCGGATGTGTAGTGGTATCAGTTGGAAACCCAGCGGTAAAGAAACTGATGCTAGATCTGCTTGTTTTCACTATACTCAGCAGCATACTCTTCTTTCAGATCCTCATTATCTTTTTCAACAAAGTGCTCATTCCTTTCTGTGCTATCGTACTGTTTGACAAGTTAAACTACATCTTTGTGAACATTTCAGTGCAACGATGTGCTAACGTTTTCGTGGAGATTCAAAATATTCATAACTTCTTCTGGATAGTTCTCTTAAGAGAAGTGTCTTAGACCCTGCTCGTTGCTAGGTTTCAGAAATTTTGTCTGTTAATTTTCTTTTCCCTTTCTGCAGAAAACACACTGCGTAAGCCGCTTCTATGCGTGCAAAGAACGTGCCTTGTTTGAAAACTGACAGTCTCAGTTCCAGTAGACATTCTTCCATGCTTATGTCTAAAGTTTTGGACTGGCACTGCAAGAGATGTTTCTGTACTGGTACCAGTGGCAAGGTGATGTAATGAGTCTGCTTCTGTAAGGCAAATAATTTGGGTTTTTCAAATCCAAGAGTCCTGTTTTGGAAGAACCCCAAGGAAGGGCAAATCTTGTCTTCGCTTTACTAGGTTCAAAAGTAGATACCAGGGGAAGGAAATGTGAAACCTCAAGTTCGTATAAGTGATGGAAAATAGATTTTATTCTTTGGAATATTAGGTGCCCCTCCTGTATTGTGCTTTTAATACAAAATAATGTCTGTAGGTGGGGTAAATGATGAATAACGTAAGCCTGTTCTTGCTATGTGTGTTTTACTTGCTTTCAGTCAGGGTTTGGGTTTTTTATTGTTTTGTTTTCTCACCTGCTTGCTTACTGCATGTTGAAGAAAGTATTTGTTCACTTAAAAACAAGCAAAAGTTTGCAGTAATGGGGGGAAGACCGATGGTTGTGTGACTGTATTTCCTCTGCCAAGCTGTGGGAGAACATGTCATGTAAGAGTGCATCCCTGGCAGTTGTAATCTGCTGTGTGAAGTTTGAAGGGTTTATATGTTTTGGAAAACATACTGCTCTGTAAATAAATCTTTGTGAACAGTTGACTTCAAGTAATCTAGTTCTAATACTTTCTAATCCAGCATCTTTTTGTCTTAATTTAGAGCAGGTTCCCAGCTAATATGTTTCAGGGTAACACCGAGAAACAAATTTTCTCACTGAGTTGAATGCTGTTTTAAAAGAAATTTAAGAAATGGTAAGAATGAAAACATCCCAGTCGTGTCACTTAGGACATCTGTCTTTACACTTTTTATGGATGTGCGCCCTACATGGCACACAAATATTGTGTTCCTGCAGAGCCAAATCTTAAACCCAATTGATTTTCCCAGCCAGATGTGTTTGCTTATATGAATTAAAAACATGCTTGTTACAACGTTTTGCCCACTGTTTACAGATTGAGGGACAGACAGCGTATGTCTTTATCTGCAGCTGTTGAAGCAGGTCAGTAGATTTTGAGTTGAAACGTTAAAATTTTTTGCTTAGATTAATTTTATAAAAGTAACCTGGTCTTTTGGTTTTGGGCAAGTGATGCTATTCTTGATTTAAAAAAAGTTTCATAAACTAACACATTTAGATTCGTATTTTTCATATGTTCCCCCGATTCTACAGCTAAGCCTAAATGAAATGGGGAAAAACAACTAGTGGAAGTATGTTTGGTTGCTTTTTTATATAATCTAACAAGATTTAAAGGAAGACATCTATATCCCAAATGTGTTTAAATGTCACATTTCTGCCACCTAACTTAAGTCTTCCTGCGTTCTCAGTGGTGAGAGGAGGAGGAGGAGCACTGTCAAAGAGGTTTGAATCTTGTATGGGCTGGGTTGTCTGGGGAAGAACGAGCTGCCTGAGATAAGTGCCTGAATCCTGACGGCAGTCTCCTGAGTTTTGTTACTTAATGTTTGTTTTACATACGCTTTCTAATAGAAGGTGTCTAGCATATTCGGTGTTTGTTGAAACCACAGTATGTGCGCTGGTATTGATTACTTCCAAATGTCGGGTAATGAGAAATAAGGCTTAGCTACATTGGGCTTATAGGAACTGGAGAACGTTGTTTTCTTCAACTCATATATGTCCAAGCGAGGAAAAAAAAAAAAAAGGTACTTTGAAACTCCTGCTTTGGGTAATGGACCTTCTGGCTGTAACAGCAATAGATTCAAAATCGAAAACATTGATTTCTCAGAGGCTTTATGAAGTAAACATTTTCTTGCTGTATTTTGTTTACTGGTAACTTATTCAAAAAATAAAAGTAAGCTTATTAAAGCAATTTAAGAACATACTGACTTCAGCCTGGCTGGTGACTCTCTCTAGAGAGTGGGTTTGGGTTGCAGGAATGCTGTTTTAACAGATAAGCTCTCCTTGTTTACAATGGCCCCTCTAGAAATAAGTTGTCAGATGCAGAAAGACTGTAAGTCCTTTTTCCGTTGTTTATGAGCCAATGAAAAAGTAAAGTTAAAACTCAAGAGGACAGCTTTTCCTATTGGAAGCCAGCATTTTGCTGCAATGAGAAGTCTAAATCTGGTCCTTACTGCGGTGGTTTTGGTATCTGCTTGAGGAATTCCCTTGCAGCAGGAGTGTGTTCTTGGAAAGATCAGATGCTTGCAGCTAATGACTTGAACCCATCTCCTTGCCATTGCAAGGCCTTCACTGTAGGGCATTGCAGTAGCATTGTCGTTTCTCTCACGGAGATCTTGATCACGCCATTTCTGATTATTATGCTTTAAGTGATGGGTTGCTTAACTCAGCTTTGCTTTCAGAATAATCCACAGTTGAGAGGTCATCCATTGCATCTTGAGTTAAAGGGGACATTCTGCTCTACGAGCGGTTTCTTTTAAATTCACGTCTCAAATATTTCTTTAGAGATATTCTTTGTTTGTGGCCTCCCTGGTTTTTTAGATCTTATGTAAGAGCCAAACATGCTATTTCAAGTTTTGCCTTAGAAGATACACAGAGGAACTATTTATACCTGCTTTTGTGTATTGCAATTGCATAGTTGTCTTTGCTGACATGTGTTTGTTGGACTGTTACTGTTATCCTACAAAAAGGTAATGAACAAGGGTGTGATCTGTGTATGAGGAAAGGAGATACTATTCCCTATTTGCTGCAAGCAAATAATAAGATTTAGTAAATGTTTTAGAAACTCGGTCAGTGGCTTGAGATAAAAGAAGAATATGCATTTTGCCTTTTTGAATTCTTGCCCTCTCAAAACTTACGACAACTACTACTCTCATCTTTTCCAGTATTACTGATTTCTGTTTTCTCTCTTCTTTTGAGTGCTTTAATCAACCCAAGGTACGTTCTTAAATTCTTGTGACCTTAGAAAAAGGTTTGAACGAAGAGTTGCAGTAACAGAATGGAATCTGACCAAATTAACCAGCAATGTTTGTGGGTTTTTTCTTTAAAGTAAAATGTCAATATGTACTTTAAGTGTATTGGTGAATTACATTTATAGCATGACTTTATCAGTGATTTTATATTTACGATACTGAAATTTGTTTGTGAAGTTCCTTCATAATGAATATCAAAGTGTGAATATAAGGAAACGTGGAGGCAAGACAGTTAACTAGTGTTTTCAGTTTTTTGTTTTGAAAACTGTGTTTGCAGAAAAAAAATGCATCTGAAAGAGAACACAATTTTTTAATAGGGTTTTTTTCGGGAAAATGTTGGGCAATTGAATGTCATGAGGAATTGGTGGAAATCCATCATCAGACTAATATTATGAAGTATTGTGATTTAGAAAAGCTTGCTGACACTTGTCAACATAAATCCTGTGATTGTGGCTAAAATAATCCAGTCTAAGCGTGAACACTTAAACTCTTTCAGAGTCTTCATTTCAAGGTGTAAGGTCTGCTGCCAGAAACCTGTGTTGTTGCGTGTTACAAATCATGGAAATAGCTGCCCTATTATTTGCAAGTAAAAGCTGTTGTAACTTCCCTCAAAGCAGCATCCTCACTATATAGTGTGCTGAAAAATCAGTGTTTTCCATTTGTTTAAAATATTCTTGAAACATGCAAGAATGAACAGATAGGTGTAAGAGTGCATGTTAACTTCATAGCTGACTTTTAAATTTGGGAGCCAATTCCCTCAAAAATACAGGGATGATAAATAATCTGCATATTGGTCTTAAATTTGTTCAAATTCTTCTTCGTGAGTTAAATTGCATTTTGGGTTAATTGCTTGAAATACCAGCTTTACAAAATTATAGAGCCTAATGTCATGACCAAGAATATGTCTGAGTTGGGTATAAAGTACTACAAAAGATGAAGCCGCAGTTCCAGCTCTTAGGCCCTATTTGAGATGCCAGACAAAGCAGGGATTAACTAAATGGATTAATGAACAAAGTTGTTGTTCTGTCAGACCTGTGGGTTTCCCCCAAGTTAACGTTCCAGTGGATGACAACGGATTCGGTGCAATAGTTTATGGTTGGCGGGTGGAATGCTTTTGAATGTTGAGAAAGGGGATCATAAATGAAATTCTTTCTGAAGAAAACTACATTGAGGCTAAAAATTCCCATGTTATTTTTTTATGTTGCAAGGAGAATTGGGATTATGCCCCATTTAAAAAAAAATAAAAAAATCACTAATTAGTCAGTAAAGGGAATGGGGAATACTGGTATGACTCTTTTTCCTTCTGTTTCACTTTGAGCATGATATTCTTTTGAGTTCTGTAAACAGCAATTAAGTTGTGTTAGCAACCTTACACTCATATATAATACAGATTCAGACGTTTTAGAGCTCTCTAACTTTGGCCTTCAAAATGCAGCTGTAACATCATCAGAAATAGCTGACCCTTTTTTTTAAAAAAAGTAGACACAAGTCCTGCAATTGATTATGTAGTTGGGTGTTATGGGTTAAACTGATTAAACAGGTAGTAGGCTATCATACCTATGATCAGATTTTAAAATGCACGATTAATGTTCCTTGCAGATCTTGTTTTGGCAACTGTTATTGAAACGTGTCTGGAGCAGAGTATTGTGCTACTGAACTGCTATTGTGTAAATGGTCCCTGTGATGTTTTAAAAGTGCTTTGAAATGAAAAATTGAAGGAAGTTTCTTCTTCTCTATGGCAGAAATTGCAGGAGAGAAAATTATCAGATGGTCGGAGATCTTCCTACGTGTTTGATTGGTCTTTGGCATTCTGCTTCATCCCCCGTGCAGCCCCTTCCTGTTATCTTTGTCCCGTGCTTGTCCCTACTATTCTTTTCCCTTTTTTCATATTAACTGGATAGAAAAGGAGTCTTGTAGGTAAATTCCCTTTAATTTTGATGCTTGCTGCTCTCACTTTATCCAGTTTGCGTTCTGAATGCTGCATCTTGGGATTTTTTTTTTTTTTTTTAGATCATCTTTGCCCCTAAAGATTTTCTCAACTCTTTTATGGTTTATTTTTAACTGAGGTTAAGATAATAATATAGTAAATGGTCAGCAAAAAATATGAGTAGAGTTGTTATGATGGATAATATATGGAAGTATGTCCAGTGCAGGTTAAGAATTCATTTTTGTCGGCATTTTTTGCATGAGATCTTCTGATGTCTAGTGATGGAGCAGTTACTAATACAGAGCTGAATGTGATATTTCAAAGAACACAAGTGAAAATCAAGTTATACAAGCTTATAAATCTGAGAAGGTTTAAAAATAAAACAAAACTTGATCTTTATTACTTATACTGCATGAAAGCTTCAAGGTTGGATCTTGTGGACTTCAGAAATCTTAAGTTTCATACTAGGAAGTATTAACTTCCTAGCTTAGCTTGTGTCAGCACACAAGCATTTGACTTGTTAAGCATGTAATGTTTTATAGACTACTTGTTCAAGAGTAATTGAAATATTTGTGAATTTTAATTGGGTTTCCCCTTCAAATTTCTGTGGGTTTAGTTATATGGCTTTTTCTTTCCAATGTAAATCAACGTGTTGTAGAACTGTCGCTTTCTATTTTAAAATATTTTCTTTCCAAACGGCTTCAGAGATGTGCTTTAGAGGGCTCGTACATCTCTGCCTAATAAAGAATAAAATGTCTAATCATGTCATAAAACAACTGTTGAGGTTGCAGTGGCTTCAGTCGTAGTACTTGATCTTGGCCAAGGAGCTGTGTATCCCACCCTACAGAAGCTGATCGGGGTGGTTTGTTTTTTTGTTTTTTTTTTTTTTTTTAGGATTCTTGTTTCACCTTCCTTCTTTCCAGCTATTTCACTGTTTCTGTTCAAGCTTCTTTTTCTTTTGGGATGATGAAGGTTCATATCCAGTCAGTGCTGTCCTTGAAATATTGTTGAGGGTATTTTTTGTTGTTGTTTTTGTTTTTCAGGAAGTAGTATCTTGCCTTTACAGTCTCTTCAGCTTTTGTCATGTGGGGTAAGATGATAAATATTGTGTCAACTGAATTTTCCAAATAGGTGTAACAACTTCTTAAATTTCAGGAAGTTTAATAATAAATTTATGCCACTCTCTACTGAGATTTATCTGGAAACTTGTGAACTCAAATTTAGTTACAAGGGATGATTTGGTGTAACCAAATAAACCCACTCTATTTTTGTTTGGTTTTGGTTTTTAATTTAAAAAAAGAAACCAAGAAATCCTTTCCCTTTTCCAGGAATTAGAGGGAAGGATTGAGTCCCATCCCGATTGATGCCATTTTCTCTGTCCTCTCTCATAAATGTCCTAAGTTCCTAAAGAGCTATTGATTCATGAACCTAGGAGTCATGAATGGCAGACACAATGCCATTCACTGTTTAACCACCTCCCCTAGAGCTTTACATAGAGCAGTTCCCCCGGATAAGGCGCCTTCAGATGGGCACAGCTAATATATACCAATATCTACCTAACCGGTCTTTTTTTTCTACAAAAGAACAACCAGCACCAGGGCATATCTTTGTGTATAATGTATGGATCTTCCTCTGCAGTTGAAACAGTCAGGAAGCAATTGTAGTCTGGATATATCGGGTGTTTAATCTTAGTGTTGATGGTTGATTGCAGTAGACCTTGGAAATCTGGATATAAAGAAGGAATGGCTGCTCTGATAGTTGCAAAGAAGAAATGCTAATGTTGTATTTAGTGGATTGAAAACCCAGAAGCTTGGAAAGTAAATGGGTTGGAGTGATCTTGGTGGGAACACAAAGTCACACTCTACAGAAATCTTGGAAAGGATCTTTTATGTTCACGTATGACATTAAACGGCAATTGCTGGGCCTTGATGTAAAAAGGAGAGTGCTCTTGAGAGATGAGGCCTCTGAGATAAGAGAGTGAAGCTCTTCTCTCAAATACCTTCTTAAGCAGCTGGTGCTGAGTAAGCCTATGTGGGAGCTTGTTGACAACTTACTCTTTATTCTAAACAAATTTCCAGTCGTCTTCAGTTTGCATGTGATGATACCAATTGCTTCATGGTTTCATCTGATAAGCATGATGTTCTTTTATAACTGCAAAATACACTTTTTACAAAAAAGAAAATTCTAAGTATGTTAGTCACCTTAAAGATACCAGACTTTCCTGGCAAATACCAGGAGCTCCAGTGCTGAGGTACGTTATGCTTGAGAAGAACTGCAGGGCTTGGTGGTGTTATACCCTTTGTGTGCAGCTGTTTAGGTGCATGTACAATGTCATTTAAGGATCATGTTTTATTTGTGCTTCAGAAGTAGTAGTGCACTAGTCTGCACTTATCCTGCTGGTTAAAAATTAAAATATTTACTAACATGTCTAGGTTGTTTCAACTCTTTCTGTAGATAATGCTTAGTATGTTGTTACGATTTATTCATGATGTGTCATTTGAAATGGAAACTTGGTCGTAGCTCTGGCTTTAAGGTATGAACAAGTAAAGTGATGTGTACAATTGTGAGTCTGTAAATAGTAGTAGTTACTTTAATTACACACAATATTAAAAAAAAAAATCAAGATGACTCTTCAGGACAGAAAATTCTCCATCTATACCTTGCTGTTACTGTAATGGTTTGCAGTGTTAAGACAGAGTCCTTAATCTGTTTCTATCTAGGCCGTGGGACTACTTTCTTCTTTCTTTTTTTTTTCCCCCCCCTCCTCTGATTTAGTGATTTGTCTTTTAATTATTTTATGGATAATCTTGCTCTGTTCTGCTTTTGAGAATAAGCTTCGATGAAGAAGTTTATTTTTGCTCTAGGCTTTGTTGGTGCCCATCATGGTATTTCCCAACTGGCAGTTCATAAGACAAAAGCAAGCTGGTGGCAGCAGCTGTGAAGATGTTGGCTCACAGTTATGAAATTCAAAGAACAGGGAGACCCAACAGAAACCCATGAATCAGTAGAGAGAAACGTAAGCAGTAGGGCAGTGGATCCTAGCTAGCGACTAACAAGTGATAGGACAAGAGGAAATGGCTTCAAGGTGCCCCAGGGGAGGTTTAGATTGGATATGAGGAAAAATGTCTTCACCAAAAGTGTTATCAAGCATTGGAACAGGCTGCCCAGGGAAATGGTGGAGTCACCATCCTTGGAGGTATTTAAAAGATGGGCAGACGTGGTGCTGAGGGACATGGGTTAGTGGTGGACTAGGCAGTGTTAGGTTAATGGTTGGACTCAATGATCCCTTCCAACCTAGACGATACTATGATTACAACAGCAGTTCCTTCCTCCACTCCTTCACAATCTCAAAGCTTATGGAAACATCTTTTGACATCTTTGGTGCTGCTGAAGGTGCCTCACATACATGACTGTTGTGGCATAGTCCATCAAGTGACTTAATTTCTGTCACACAGTCAGCTGAGCGCACGTATGAGTGTGGTAGAAGATGGACCAGGATTGTTGGGTCTGTTATGAATCACTGGTGATGGGAGGTAGAGAACTGATGCGTTAAAACTGAGTTCGTTTGTACCAGTGTGTTGCACAACAGCTCAAGACAGATGTGTTTTGTGTTCTGGCATTTCAGCACTGTCTGCTGAGAAGATGATCATGTCATAGCTTACAAGAGACTTGAACTGTCCCCAGTAGATTCTCTGTGACTTCTAAAACAAAAGAATTGGTTAGAAAATGGGTTTGGTGAACATTTCTTTCTCATGTCTAATATGGACATTGACTCATACACACGTTTAAAATAAAGCGTGAAAATAAAAAATAAGAGATGACAAAACCTAGCCAAATTCTAACGTACTTTTTTTCCCTCCTATTATAGAAATACATTAACTTTGAAGTGGAACTAAACAATGGAACCAGATATTATTCGAATGTATTCCTCATCCCCTCCACCACTAGACAATGGAGCTGATGATGATGAAGAAGATGAATTTGGAGAATTTGGAGGATTTTCTGGTGTAAGCACTGCTGGTGTAGCTTTTGCTGATTTTGATACACCGGACTATGGTCATCCAAAGGAAGAGTTTATACCCACAAATCATTTCATCCCACTTCATGATTATTCGGACAATGTAGCTAGCATTGCAACTTTCACATCTGTTAAAAATGTTAAAGATAAAGACGGCATTGCAGAGCTTCCTACTCTTAGTAAGGAACTTTCTGATATGTCAGCTACTAGTACCAGCAAAGAAAAATCTAAGTTTAGAACTTCAGGTAATGCTTTAGAAGATATAAACAAAAGAGGGGAACAAAGAGACAATACTGGGAAGTCAGAGGATTTTTCTTCTTGTGTTGTTAGAACTAGTATAGCAGTTGAGAGCCAGGATGAGCAAATAGATGCTTGTAATGGTGAGAAACTTCCATGTCTAGAGATTCTAACAAACGGATTTGCAGCATCAGACCCTGTAAATCCTCAGGGAACAGAAAATCTAGACAGTATCGGTGACTCAAAGGGACTGAAAACAGTTAGCGTCCATAGTACTGAGCAAAATTTGAACTCAATGCCTAGCTCAGGTGAAGACTTTGCAGATTTTGCTACATTCTCAAACAAAAAACCAATCCATTTAGAGGGAACAGGACCTACAATACGCTGTGTTCTTAATGAAAGAGACTCTCTGAGCATTCACGAGAACAACAGAATAAACAGAGTAACTTGTGTTGAAGAAGAGATTTGCATTTCAGAAATTAGTTGTGAACAGGGTCCCTCAGCACTGGAAGATGATGAATTTGCAATTTCTAGTACATCTCAAACAACTGGAAGTTCAATGTGCACTACTGAAAACGGAGAACGCAGTGGGAGGAGAAGGCAACATGGCATAGAGAATGGCAAAGATTTTACTAGGCCTGATGACTCTTTGGGAACAGAGGACATCAAGGTTGATAAGGTCCGAAGCCTAAGCTGTGATCTCGCAGGAGAAAAATTTGGTGATTCTGAAGATCTTAAGAATGGTGCAAGCAGTACTGAAGTTGTAGCTTGCAGTGACGCGCATGATGATTTTGGTGATTTTGGTTCAGTCAGCAGTGTATCTCCCACCTTCATTAATGCTCAAGAATCCATAAATGCTCTAGATTCAGAAGGAGTTTCTGAACAGCCCACACAGAGTGACGAACCTAATGATGAGTTTGGTGAATTCAGGGACACAAGTACTGTTTCTCAGCAGCCAGCGAGGTTGGATCAAGCTGAACTAAATCAGGCTGCTGACACTTTAGAATGTGATACTACCAGTAAAACTTCAGGCTTAGACTTCCAGCATACTACTGAGGTAGAAAAAGGTAATGATAGTGAATTTGGAGACTTTGATTCAGTGCCAAAACCTCAAGATGAGAGTGTTGCTTTTCAGGACTCTGATGACTTTGCGGACTTCAGTTCAGCAGGTTGTAACCAGGCTACAGACTGGAATGCTTTTGAAGATGAACAAAAAGACAGCTGTTCTTGGGCTGCCTTTGGAGATGACCAAGCTGGTGAATCCCATCACAGAAAAGAGACGTGGCAGTCACATAGGACAGAGGCATCTGCCAGGATTGATGGTCCAGTATTACACAAGACGGACAGTTTTGCTTTAGCATCTTTCCAAGGAACTACCAGTAAGCAATCTCAAGAGCCAGCACCTTCAGTTCAGGTAAGGGTGTTCTTGATCTCGTTCCATCTTGTTCTGCTCTTGTGCATACAGCTCTTCCTGGTTCCTGCTTCTGCGTCCAACAAATGTTTGGATAGTTCTTGTTTGTCTTGTGGGAGAGATTTAATTTGGCTGGTGAGACAGGCTGATATGAAATAGTTTGCTGTGTTTGCATCTTGTATCTCTTGCACTGCTACTTCCTGCAGAAAAATGAGTGGGGTACGCTGGAACTTGTATGCATTTGTTTTGATGATTATATTTGGTCCTTTACATAAACTGATCAAAGGAATAAGCTGTCAAACATTTCAGAGTCTGTGATAGTTTTTTCTTTGCTTCATAGTTTACTGCCTTTTGCGGGGGTGGGCACTCTGATGTTGCCTTTTCATAAAGTAGTGGTGTGACTGGAAGCTGAGGTTACTGGTTTTCACCACCGTTCTCTATTGTGTCTTCAAAATCTGATTTAAAATGATGACAATTTTTAATTCACTGCACTCATTTGCTTAGAGCAGAGAGCATGATAAAGTATGACCTATGGAGTTCTGTCCTGGTATTCCAACTCCTGGGAAGTTAACCATTTAAAAGGTGCTTAAAAATAAGTCTCAGTTACACATTAATTGTGGGAAGCTCTGTTTTATAGCAGCATCACAAAAGTAGGACTGATGATTTCTTAAAGCTGCTGTTAATTCTAATTTGGAGTTTTGGGGTGGGTGGCGTAGGTAGGTTTATTTCTTACCCCCAGCCCCTAGTGTTTCTACTTCAGTTGCTATGTATGTGTTAATTGCTAATCAGTTCCTTCCTAAGTGTTTTTACCAGTCATCTTTGAGATGTGTGCCTGTTTAGGCACACATAGGTAGATAGAATAGGATAGATAGATAGAATACACAGATAATTTTTAATATGACTTTTAGAAAATTCAAATCAACAAATTGATTTTTAAATTCTCTTCACTGCTTTTTTTAATCATGTCATCCCATGTGATTAGTTCAGAATATGCTCTGTCTTTTTGAAATGTGCAACAACATCAGCAATAACGGGTATTAGTGGTAATGTGTGTCTAAAAGGTAGGAATCTTCTCTGGCAGTCAAAGGAAATGAGGTAAGTCCTTTCTTCCAGGACCTCACGTAGGCTTGGTGGCAGCCCTGCCTCTTTTCCTTTCCTACCAGTGACAGGTGAAATGGCTTTTTGGACGAAAGTTGTGGCAGCGGGAGCTTTGCAAGCATCAGCAAACAGAATGGAGCTTCTGGGGCTCAGGTCTGGTTTCTTGTCACATTAAAAGGTGTGAGCCTCAGCTCCTGACACATACTTCTTGCTGTTTTATGTAGGGATTAACACACCAAATTTCAAAGTGGCTTTATGAGCCAAAAAAAGACTTGCAAGTGAACCTGCAGGTGGATTTTTGTGCCTGTGCAAAACCTTGCTCATCATCACCTGAATGCATGGGTCCGTTTCTCAGGTTGAAAGCAGGAATCTGTTGTTACCTATTCTGTTGGTCATTCACCCATAAAATTGGAGAGTACTAAGGTCATTAGTGCAATTAATCTAAATTGTTCCTGTTGCCACTTGAAAGAATCTGACAAAGAGATGGGGTGGGGAGATGATTCTAGAAAATCATCCTTTTTTGTAGTTAATCATGCTACTAATTGATAGTCTGAAGGTTTCAGACATTTATTTTTACTTAAAATTTTCCATAATTTTATGATGGTGTTTCAATAGAAAACGCTTCTGAATGTTATAAAAGCAGAACACTCAGAGGTTCTGTAATTCTCCCCCCCTCCCTCCCCCCCCCTAATTCTGCCTGAACAAAAGATAAAAGTAAAGTTACAATGGAGATTCTTCAGTGATGTGTCATGAAGTCATACAGCGGTTTGGTTAGATGGTAAAGCAAGTTTTGAGACTTAAATATTTTATTATTTCTTTTTATTCCTTCTGTTGATACTACAGCCAGTTTTGTGTGTTTGGATATAAAGCGATGTTCTGCCTCCCCTGCCGGTGAGGAAGTACAACCCAAAGAATGTTTTACAAAATAAGCTGGAGAGGAAGTTGAGCTGGATATGTTTTCTCTGTTGTAATAGTTTCCTTAGCCTTGCAATGACTGTTAGTTGCTACATTATTTTTGTTTTAGTTAACTCTTACACATTGTTACACACTTTCAAAACTTATTTTGTGTTCTGTAAGTGCTTTAAGTTTTGGAAGGATCTCTTGAAACTTTTTTTTTCTATAAAAAGTACTTTTATTTTAATCTTATGTAGTAATTCTGTCTTTAATCCATTGAGCCACAGTTTAGTAACTTGCCATTGGAAACATTGAGATTAGTTGAGTCAACATGAGCCGGCAGATGGTCCCAGTACTTTGAGTACAGAATCTTAGTAAAATTAAACTCAGATTTTGGTCGGCTTCTTTACTTTCACTTAAGAGGATGTCCCTGAGGACAAGCCACAAAATACAGCATTTCAAAGTATTTGCTGCTCTTCTGTTTCCCATGTATTAAAGTTGAGTTCGGGAGCTGTTTGAGGCAAAAGCAAGAAACACTTGCATGCAAAATAAAGCTAGGGCGAGGTAAGCAAACAAAGTTTTTATCACCCTGACCGAAGAAGGATAAGGAGTAGATCACTTGCAGGTCTAAAAAGCACTCGCTGTAGCAACATAAAGGGAGCAGGCTGTGCAAGAGAGAAATACCGCGTCCGTTCCACACTTGACAGAAGTGTGAAAATTGAGACCTCAGCAAAGGCTAAAGGTGAACCAGGATCACTTACAGGATCCTGTGCACGCTTGATCTGTGCTGTTGAGGTGGGAGAGTCACTGTATCGTGGTAGAGAATCATTTTGAGTGGCATATAAACAGAACGACACTAATGTAATTCTTTACTTTTCAGATATCTGCTTTTGTATCCCAAGCCAGCAGCATTACTGTTTAAATGTGGAAATTACGTATATGGCAATTTTCATCCATCCAGAGTGCAGCATAAAAGGGAAGTTATTTACCAGTCCCTCAAATTCCCTTGCCGGTGGTCTCTGTATATTTTCCTTTCTGTTTCCTTAGTTTGTGTATTCTGGATATGGAGGCAGAAACAAAATTTTGTGCTTTCTGAATGTGATCTCAATCATAATATAAACTGTAAACAGTCAGGCAAACTGTTTTAAAGATTGCGGGTTTGGTATAATGTTTAATTAAAAACAAACTACACTTTGCTAGAATTCAACTAGTAAATCTGTTTTTTCTTATAAAATATAGACTATAAAAGAAGAAAGTAGGAGGAAAAAGGTCACAGAAATGACCTGATGTAGTGACATATAGTGGCAAAAAGATCATTATGTCTTTTCTCCTTTGCCTTTGGTCTTAGGCTCTCCGAATCCTGTGCACGATCTGAAATGTAGGATTTGTAACATGCTGACCTCTTCTATTCAGTAGTGTTGGGTGGAGGAGAGAAGAAAAAGGACATGGTATATGATATTCAGTTACAACGACTGGAAGAATTTGTAACCCCTTAGAAAAGGTTCCAGTTTCAAAGGCTGATGGGCACAGATACACAAGCTGTTATTTGAACCCATATTAATGCTAAAGTATCCTTTAATCATTTAATGTCTCTTTCAGCTAAAAAATACATAGTAGTTGGTTTCAGTGTAGCTGCAGGTTTGCATTAGATAGAGATGTGCCTTCGTGTTCATTAAAACTGAGTTAGGATGTACTGGTGGGTGAACTCGTTGATCATAGAATGGTTCAGGTTGGAAGGGACCTTAAAGACCATCCAGTCCCACCCCCTGCCCTGGGCAGGGACACCTCCCACCAGACCGGGTTGCTCAAAGCCCCCTCCAACCTGGCCTTGAACCCCTCCAGGGATGGGGCAGCCATAGCTTCTCTGGGCAACCTGGGCCAGGGTCTCACCACCCTCACAGCAAAGAATTTCTTTCCCAGATCTCATCTAAATCTCCCCTCTTTCAGTTTAAAACCCTTCCCCCTCGTCCTATGGCCCCCCTCCCTGATCAAGAGTCCCTCCCCAGCTTTCCTGTAGCCTCTTTAGGTACTGCAAGGCTGCTATAAGGTCTCCCTGGAGCCTTCTCTAACAAGCTTTGAGCGAACCTGCAATGTACTATATGCATTAATCCCCTTTGCGAGATGACAGAACACGCTACCAAGTTATATTTATAAGGAATACAGGGCTCATAGCACAGCTTTTCCTGTGAGATAGTGTTGAACGTCAGTCAGCTGAGGGGGTTACTCTGCTGCATTGTGCATTAAGAATATATATAGGACTTAAGCAGCAAAGCATGGGCTCTACCTCTTCAGATGAAATGGGCAGTGTGGGTGATGTACAATTATGAAGCCACAGGTTGCATCAAGACAAAGATAACCCTGGATTACTGTCCCTTAGAGTACTTTGTCTTGGGCAATGAATGAAGTCATCCTCTTGGGAAGAAGTAATTATGACTGTAAAGACTTCAACCTCCTAGTTCACTAAGATAAATGGAGATAGTGTTGGCTAAATTAAGTTCAGACAGTTGGGTAACAACTTGCAGTGTAAATATGTCTGTCTGGAAAGGTTTGGGGGTTTTTAACTGTACAGCAGAGTTTTTAAGTATGTGCAGCTGACTAACAGTAAAAGACAGACCATAATTAGTAGCCCATAATTGCTTTATTTCAGAACAGGCTGGCTAAGGGCATCTTACAAAAGAAAATAGAAACACTAAAACAACCCCCTCGTAAACTGCTTATATACGACAGAACAAAATTGTTTTCAGCCTTCTACACATAAGTTTTGTCTACTGTACTACTTCTCAGAGCCTGACCAAAGAGTTAGTACAGCACCCCTGGAGAATCGTAACGTGTCCAACAGGAATGGGGAGCAAGCGTTGTGTAGTCCAGATAGAAATAGCTGTTAAACTTCACTTTGCCTGAATGGAATATGCAAGATTTGGGATGTTCTTCAGCTGAGAGAGAATAAATGCATGAGCTTTCCAGCAAGAAAGAGGGAGGTACCTTCACATTTCTACACTGAACTTCCCTGCAGTTTATAACTCTCTTATATCGAGCCATAAAAAGAGCAGAGAAGGCTTATTCTTCTTTCTGAAGCCACTAAATTTTCAGATTTGCTTTGCAGTTGGGCTCAAGACCTTTATAGCTATTATTTAAAAATATTTTTGGGATATTTAGGACTATCCTTGCCTTCTTTAGTTCTTTAAATTGTAAAAAAATCTTACTCTTCATTTTATTGGTGAGGGTTTTCTTAGCTCTTGTGGCATCCTCTTCCGGGCTTGTAAATCTCAGTTTAGGACCAGTTTCCATTATAAATTACCTGCGGTAATAAAAATTAAGCAATTCTGGTTTTTACCTCTAAGAAATCCACAGTTCCATCTTACATTTATCTTCTTGGGGAGGGCGTGGAGGGGTGGAGAAAAGCCATCCCATTTGAATCATGAGAAGTTAAACTAGCGTTCTTTATAAGCTTTGCTTCTCTTTTTTTACTCCAGGGTTTTTCTGCCTGCGGCTCTTCTCCCATTCTTTTTGAGAAGGTGTTCTCTTTGCTAAGCAGAGCCTGCACAGCAGAGAAAGAAAGAAATTGTTGCTATGCGAAAGAGAAACTGATTCTTAGTTTAAGCAGTCAGTAAAGGAAAAACTACTCCCATTTAACTAGGAACTTAGTGACTTGTTTGTCTGCTTATGTGTTAATTCACTGTTCAGCTTTGTTTCATGCTTGAGTTCAAAAGATGTTGAGATCCACTGAAGTTGGTGGGTGTGTTCCCCATGGGGAGCTGCATCCATTGAAATTGGTTTCTCAGCTCCCCTGTGTTAATGGCATGTAGTTTAGCTCTTAAAAAAAAAAATTTTAAAAAAAATCCCCCAAACTTAACAAAACCCTAAAAACCCCACAAACAAAAAAACCACCAAAGCCCCTGCACACGCACATGGTGAAGGTACAGAAAGTATATGGTGACTTAGCTCCTCACAGGCAAATATGTTCCTGGAAAATATGGTTTGCTTGTTAGAAAACCCAGCAAAGAGTTTCTCATTTAATCTCTGCTTTATTTTGTTAAAATGGCCATAAAGGCCTGTGCTAGGCACTCTCCAGAGCAGTGGGTTCATGATTTAAAATAAATAAATAAAATATCTCTGGTTAATCAGTTTCTTTTCTTGGCTTCTGGCCTCTGAGCTTTGTTCTGCTGTTTTTTTGAGAGCCTTCACTTGGCTTCTGAGTTCTAACTAAAAGCCGATCATGTCCATATGGACTTTATTCCTTTCCTAAATTATACATCTAGCATCTTGGTTCCTTCATCTGCTCATTTCTGTCTGCTTTCATATGTTTTTCTATCAGATAAGACTTGAATGTCTAAATACTTCCAAATACTTCTAAATACTATTCTTTTTTTTTGGGGGGGGGGGGAGGAAGATGGATGAGGCAGGGTTCTACACGGAGTTCCCTGAAACTTCACCCAAAGAATCATTACAGCAGTGATATGGTGAAAACTGCAATTGGTATCAACTGTTTCTATAGCGTGGCCCAAGTATGTTGTCTTTATGGCAAGTTTCTCCTCTCTTCGTAGCTCTGAAGAAAGGCAGCGACCTGTCGCTGTGGAGTTCCGGCAGAGGCAGCTGGAGAGGATTCAGTGTGCCTGGTGGCCAATTTTTTTTGCCTTGTGTTGAAGGAGTTCATTGATTCTATAGCCTCATGGTGGAGAAGAGAAGGAAAAGCAAATTCTGCAAACCAAATATTTTGGCCTTTCAGCTCTGAGAGCTGGATCTTGCCCTCTATTTAACTGCCAAGGAGATAAATTCTCATCCTTTGGTTATCATTCTCACTTGAAAGTCTGTTATGTCTGTGATATTTGGGTTGTTTCAGGTAGTGATTACCATATATCTTAAGTGTTTACCTAAAACTTCTGTGCAGTCACAGAAACTATGGGGCTTTGAGTTTGTCACTGTTTGGAGAATCACAGTTAATTTTTAGAATGGCAGCTGTAGCCTTCGTTCATATCTTCAGTGAGTGCTTTCAAGAATTACTCTTCTCAAATGGCAATGGAGAACACTTGGGTATCAAATGCTTTTAGTGACATAGAATCATAGAATCATAGAATGGCTAGAGTTGGAAAGGACCTTAAAGATCATCTAGTTCCAACCCCCCTGCCATGGGCAGGGACACCTCTCACTAGAGCAGGTTGCTCAAAGCCCCATCCAGCCTGGCCTTGAACACTTCCAGGGATGGGGCATCCACAACTTCCCTGGGCAACCTGTTCCAGTGCCTCACCACCCTCACTGTAAAGAATTTCTTCCTTATATCTAATCTAAATCTCTTCTCTTCCAATTTAAAACCATTGCCCCTTGTCCTGTCACCACTCTTCCTGACAAAGAGTCCCTCTTCAGCTCTTCTGTAGGCTCCCTTCAGGTATTGATAGGCTGTTATAAGGTCTCCCCGGAGCCTTCTCTTCTCCAGGCTGAACAACCCCAGCTCTCTCAGTCTGTCTTCATAGGAGAGGTGCTCCATCCCTCTGATCATCCTCGTGGCCCTCCGCTGGACCCGTTCCAACAGGTCCATGTCCTTTCTGTGTTGAGGACTCCAAAGCTGGACACAGTACTCCAGGAGGGGTCTCACGAGTGCAGAGTAGAGGGGCAGAATCACCTCGCGAGACCTGCTGGCCACACTTCTCCTGATGCAGCCCAGGACACGGTTGGCTCTCTGGGCTGCCAGTGCACACTGCCTGCTCATGTTGAGCTTCTCATCCATAAGCACTCCCAAGTCCTTCTCCTCGGGGCTGCTCTCCAGCCATTCTCCACCCAACTTGTATTTGTGCCTGGGGTTGCCACGTCCCAGGTGCAGGACCCTGCACTTGGCTTGGTTGAACTTCATGCAATTTGCACGAGCCCACCTCTCCAGCCTGTCTAGGTCCCTCTGGATGGCATCCCTTCCCTCCAGCATGTCAACTGCGCCACCGAGCTTGGTGTCATCAGCAAACTTGCTGAGGGTGCACTCTATCCCACTGTCCATGTCACCAACAAAGATGTTAAATAGTACTGGTCCCAGTACCGACCCCTGCGGAACACCACTCGTTACTGGCCGCCACCTGGACATTGAGCCATTGATTGTAACCCTTTGGATGCGGCCATCCAGCCAGTTCCCTATCCACCGAGTGGTCCATCCATCGAATCCATGAGTTTCCAATTTTGAGACCAGGATGTCGTGCGGGACAGTGTCAAATGCTTTGCATAAGTCCAGGTAAATGACGTCAGTCGCTCTGCCCTTGTCTACCAAGTCTGTGGCAGTATTGTAAAAGGCCACCAAATTTGTCAGGCACGATTTGCCCTTGGTGAAGCCATGTTGGCTGTTTCCAATCACTTCTTTATTCTCCATGTGCCTTAGCAAGGATTTCAGGAGGATCTGCTCCATGATCTTGCCAGGCACAGAGGTGAGACTGACCGGCCTGTAGTTTCCCGGGTCTTCTTTGTTTCCTTTTTTGAATATTGGAGTTATGTTCCCTTTTTTCCAGTCAGTGGGAACTTCACCATGAAAATTAGAGAAGTTTTTTGGGTATTTTTTTTTCTACTTTTTTTTTTCTCCATGATTTTTCACCCTAAAAGATGCGACACTACCGTGTACGACAGAAGTGTTTTGTGCAAACGATAGATTGAGGTTTGTAGAAGATGGGTACTTCCACTCATTTCAAAATCTTGGTAATGCCCTTTATACCTGGGAGCTGTGACCACAGGATTTTGTTACCAATTAAAAGAACAAGCTCAGCTGCTTCCTTTAGGGCCATTGCCCAGGAGATGTGTGTTTGGATACTTGTCTCCATGTCCCTTTGTACACACAGAATTAATTACTGTGGTTTGCTATGGGAACAGTTTTTCTCTATCGTATATAAATACAGGCTAAGCATTTCTGGAAATTTAGAAAAGATGAAAGGAAGTGTAAAGAATACTATAATTAAACTGTTCCTGAAATTTTGGCACAATTCTTAAGCTCAAATTTGAAATTGGGTGCTGACTGAGATGCTGCTTGGTTCTTAGAGACTTTCTGTTAATTCTTTCTTTACCTAAGCGAGCATATTCTTAGTCACTAGCCTGTTCTCAAATGTCGATCCTTTTCAAGAAACGTGATGCCTTGCTGTTTTCATGAAACAATGCCTTTCATCTGCCTCTTCCTTTTCATTGGGGATGTGTGTTCTTGCTGTATTACAGAAATGAAGCATCACCCGTTCACGTAAGATAAGGGCAAGCGATACACTGCAGGCAAAGTTCAGTTTTAAAACTGAAGTAGAGCATGCTTTTGTATGCTGAAACGGTAGGCTTGGATCTGGAATGCTCTTTAGTTTTACTTCCTAAAAAGGTAAATTAGCATCTGTCTTCTGGTCAACAAACACAAAACAGCCTACAAGTAATGTGACAAGTATTGTGACTTACTGTATGCCCAAAATGATTGGGCATTAAGAGATGATTAGAAAGAAAATTATATACTGTAGAACATGACTCATTATGGTCAGAATATATCAGTGAGGTAATGAAGAGGAAAAAAAAAGTGTGAGTCAGGTATGCTGTGTAATTCAGATCCTTTGATAGTATAATAATTATGGCATTTTGACATTGTGCTTTGCCAATAACTATCCCTGTCAGGCATTTCTTTCACAGGTAGCAAAACTGAAGAACCTATGTTTTAAGCGAGTTACTTTTCCTGGTTTTTTGCAGTTAGCGATTGAATAGGGAGAATAGACTGAACAGACTTGGTTCCCAGTTCCAGACTCATCATCCTGACTCCAACACAGAATCAAGATATTCTCATAACGTGGCGTTTGCCTCTGGGTGTGTTTCCTGTACTTTGTTTCTGATGTACATGGTCGGTGGCTTCCTTAATTTGAGACAAGAGACGAGGTGATTTTTTCAGATAAAAATGCAAATAAGAAATGTTGTAGATAATGATTATAGTTGTGAAGCAGATACTCTGGTGCATAAAGGTTTGTCCTGGCTGTATCGGTTGGTCTAATTAAAATGCGTAACTGCCACCTACCAGCCTTGCTTCTCTGAACTTTAAATAATTTTATTTGTAACCAAAAAAACTCTGCCTGAGGTTTACGTTTGTAAATTCAGCTTTGCTCCTGGAATATACTGTGTCTCCACAGGAGGGCTCTGCTGCCATAGCTGTACTAGCCCACGCTGGGGGATTTTTCACCTCCTGGGTTTCTTTTCCCTTTTCCCAGTAGAACGGCGGGTGCTGGAGGTGCTGGGCGCTGCCCTGCAGATGGTGCAGCAGAGCATTGGGAAGGCAGCTGTTGTGGAACTCCAAACTAGAAAGACAGCAGCGCTCCTTTTGCACTGGGAAATACCACGTGGCAGTGGTACATCTCATTTCTGAGACAGTAGAGCTATAATAAAATTGAAATTCTGTAGCTATATGGAAATAGAAAGAAGAGATAGAAATGTAAGGAAAGAACTTAAAAAGAAGAAAGTATACTAAGCTTGTCCAAAATAAAGGGGGAATTTTTTTTGTTGTTTTTAGAGGGGCAGGAGGTTTGTTTGAGGGGGTTTTTTATTGGTTTTAATATTAAATCCAGCTTCCAAAGCCCAAGTGGCAAGAATCAGAGAATTCTCCAGTGCATGCTGTGGAACCAAAACTCCTAGAAACCGTTAGTACCACTATATGTTCTTTATATTGCTGAGGCCTTACCCCACCCAGCAGCGGTGATCCTGGCACTGGTGGAGAGAAAAAGCAGGAGACATTTGCTGTGTTGTGAAACCAAAGAGCCTTGTTTGCCTTCCTCAGAGGCTGAAGTTTCCTTTCTCCCAAGGGCCACTGAAGTGGTGGTGACATCAAGACAGGGTTGCAACTACTGTGAGAAGCAGGAAATCCTGCCTGGTCGCTCCAAACCCTGGAATAGAGATCCATGGGCTTCCCACGAGACTTCTTGAGTATTTTATGTACATACTCTTGTTGTGAGATTATAATGTAAGGCAGCAGAAAGAAGGTCAGAGGAGAGTAACATTGATAAAGCTGTGGGTATGCAAACCATGCACCTATCTAGCTGGCTTCTTACACAGCTACAATTAAATGGAGTAGGGATTTTTTGTTAAGCTGTTTGGCTGGGATAGAAGCATTCCCAAAGTTAGCTTTTAACCTCCATGGGATCACAGCATTCAGCATCGACTGAATCATGAATGGGAGGAAAGGGAAATTGCTTGGAGGAAAGTAATTCTATTTAAATTAAACAGACTCTAATGTATGAAAACACAGAAACAGGTTTTAGGGCAAGAAAGTGAGGCATTAATTCATTTTCTTCTTTAGTTTTTTGGTCTTGAGAAGTAAAAACCAAATCTTACAAACACTTTTTGACAAACAATATGTTTAAATGCCTTAGTCGTGGCTCTTCAGCTTTATACCTGAGTGTCAGGTGAACTGTAGCAAAGGAAGCTGGGGATAATGGTTTTCCTACATCCGAGTCATTGGTGCTAACAGTTTTTAAGACGTGTGCTGTCTTTGGACTATAAATAGTTTTTCCTTAGCGTTTTCAATGTTGTGATCACACCGTGAGCGTGTTGCACCTTGGGCTGAGTTTTGTGAGATTTTTTTTAACTGCGTACATCTTGTAAGAAGTCAAGCTGTCCCCGGAATAAATGTTACATCTGAAGTTTGGATTGAAGCGCATCGTCATTGAGAGAGATGATACTGTTTTCGGTTCATATTTCAGATCATGTTGAATACCAAGCTTGCTGAAAAAACGTGTTCAGTAAAACCCTTCGGATGTGTAGAACTGGAGACTTTTAACACATTTCAAGTAAATGTAGCTTTACATTCATTGTGCATCTTTTCTGCTAACTTATAACAAAGAGTGAGTGCGGTAAGAACTATTCTGAACTCTTCTGTAAGACCTCACTTTGCAGAGGGCAGGACCCTTACTGTTTCTCAGTAGCTCACAGCCTGTGTCTGATGCTTATAAAAAAAAAAAAAAAAAAAAACCAAACTTGTGATCCTCTGACAGTTGTAGATTTTGTGGTAAGTGAAACTTTGTATCAACTACGTGTTGTTTTCCATCTTTACTTATTTTTATAATTTAAAAGCAGTTAACAAAACTTGACGTAAGTATTTTCTCTTTGATACAGACAACACTGCTAAGTCGTCTGGAACGAATATTTGAAGTGTGTTTTCCTTCCATGCCTGTGCTTGAAGTTGAAGAAGAAATAAGTTCCTTGAATCATTTGTTGGAAGCAGGTGAAAAGCAAGTGACAACTGAGGAGATCTTAGCAAATGCTGGGTAAGAAGCCACAATGCCACAAACTTAAAATGAAGTAGAAATGTGTCGTCGTTGGGAACTTAAAACATACAGCAGTAATTCAAAATGAGTTGTTTGCTTCAAGCATTTTGAAAAACTGTCAAGTTTTAACTATCTAGTAGAGTGCTTGTTTTCAGTGACTGCACATACCAGGAGTATTTCACTTAGCATATAAACTTAGCAGTGTATCAGCTTCTTTTAAGTGATGTCTCTGAGTTAATCAGAATATGTTGTCTTAGTTAGACTTGATATAAATTGCTGTATTTATTCATGTGGTGACCGTGTCCTTTCTGCTGTAGACATAATTTTCCAATAATAAGTGTGAACTATAATTGTTCTGAGAACACTGTGCAGTTTTAGTTCCCCTGGGTGTTGTGCTTGGGCATAAGTTTAATTGGGACGTATAATAAGTCACTTGCATTAAAAACTAAAATAACTATTCAAGACTGCTAAGCTGTTTTTCCTGTTGATAACTTGATTTCTGATGGGTTGTGTAGGGAAGTGATGGATGTGTGGACAGAGCTGCAGGATATCCATGATGCATATGGACTGAGATACCAGTGGGGTGGCTCCCATAGCAACAAAAAGCTTTTGTGCTCCTTGGGAATTGACACAAGAAATATCGTGAGTCTGTCAATAAAACCTGCTTTCTAAATAATGGAGCTACTTTAAATGTAGAATGGGGTGGAATTCTTTTTGCATGAATGTTTGTCTCTTGATTGCGTAGCTGCACCGAACGTGGCTTTTCATGACAGCCCATCTGACAACTTTTTATAAGCCCTGTTAATATTAAAAGTTGCATTAGTTTTTAACCATTGTGTTACATTTGACATAATATTTATTCTCTGATATTATTCTCTTACAAGTTATATAACATTGAAAAAAAAGAAAATATTATCGTCACCAACACAGAAACTCTTAAGTAAATTTTTTTGTCATTGTTTTATCAGCTCTTTACAGGCAACAAGAAACAGCCTGTTATAGTACCCATGTATGCAGCAGGACTGGTAAGTGTTATTTTTTGTTAGTGTTGTTTTTATTCCAACAATGTTATACAATGAAATACGTTAAACAAAATTTAAGTGCCAGGTATGCTGAAAGAAATTTTCCTAAGTACAGTTACGGCTTAGGCGTCGCATGAAATGCTAGAAAAGAATCGTCAAATACACAATTTTCATTATGTGTGCAAGCAGATACTTGGCTTTAAATGCGAAAAGAATTGATTTACTTACTTCATAGCGCAAGTTATTTATCTAATAAGTTGGGCTGGCTAGTCCAAGCTCAATTTGAGACATTTTCTAAAAAAGAAAAACATGATTGAAGTCATGTATTGATGTGTATGCAGCAATAAAAAGTACTTCTTGTTGAATTTTAATGATTAAATGTTAAGGTATAGATGTAAAAATGTCCACTAAAACTTGACACAAGAAATTGGATGGTTAAACAGTTGTCAAAAATGACAAAGGAACGTGGAAATTAATCAAAACATCAGTTTGTATCAGCAGTTATGGGAAGCTCTGGCACTAAGAGATGCTTCAGAGGAAGGTCAAGAACTGCTAGATGGTTATGGTATCCCATGAAATGCGTGTAGGAAGTTTTCTCTGCGCTCTTGAGCATTACTTTTTGTGTAATTGTTTCTCTGACTGACTGTTTATTAATTACTTTGTTGCATCTCAATGTCTCTGGGTCAAGAGAGATGCCTGGTAATGTTTTGCAGTGTTATTGGCTTATTAATAAAGCACCCCCGTATATATTAAGCTATTTATGCATACAAGAAGAATTGTGTAGCGAGTATTGTTGTGTTGCCCCGTGCTAGATTAAAAAATAGCAAGCATAATGTAGGTTTCTGTAGATGGGAGGAAACTGAAGTATGCTTGTGCAGCAAGATCAACTGTTTTTATTTAAGCCAATATTCTGTAATTCCCGTTTGGCATTTCAGACTCTGTTCAAAGTTCATAATCACACAAACATTCAGAAGACAGGATTTGCCACTTTTGCGAGTCTGAACAGAACAAATATGTTCTTTTTTCTGGAAACATCTCTCTCTATATACACACCTAAAAATATGCTTTTATATAGTCATTCACAGATTGAATATTAAAGGATTACAGTTTTCTTTGGTATATATTAGGCCAGTTTAATCTGTAGATTACTTTTGTAGAGTGCTTTCTGCAGTCACTGGAGCTGTTGGTTTTGACCTTGATGTATCAAGGTCAGCCCATGCGCTTCTTTGGATGTAAGCACGGTGTTCAGACACAGAGAGATAAAGCATCTCATAGCAATCACAGGTTTTCATCCTGTAACATACTTGTGAGCAAGACTATGTTTGTATGCAACGTGCACTTATTTTTTGCAACAGATTGTTGTTGCTGATGGATTATCTCCCAAATTTTTTATATACTTGTCCACGCAATAAGGCAGACAGGGATGATGGTAGGCTTTCTGTTGCCACACTGCTTCATGTATTTCTTCAGTGTCCAGAAGGATTGATTTAACTGGTGGTTTAAATTCTAAGCTCCCCTAACATGGTGTAGAAACATTTGTGGGATGGCTGATTCTTGGTGGCTGACTTCCTAAATTTATTTTAAAATACACTAGTTGCAAATCCACTGGTTTTATTTGGGTGTTTCTTTTCTCGTACCTCATTTTTCTGAGGTGCTTTGCACATCTCGGTGCAAACTCTGGTCTTTCTATAGATCGCTTTCTCACCCTCAATTTTATTCAGAAACACCAGAGATTTCAGGCATCTTTTCATAGTACTGTTTAGCTTTGAACAGTTTGTTTAAAATTTAAAAAGTGGATTTAATTATTTTCTTAATGCTTTTTAATGCATCTATTTCCTTGTCAGTAATTACTGTTCTTGGTATTGTTCTGCAAACCAATAATTTGACTTGTTTCTTGTGAATTACTTAATTATTGAAATGGAATGTATTCACTTTTACCTTTCTGAGGGGCCATTTGATATTTCTGGAATAGCCTGCACACAATTGGGAGGAGAAGATGTCACCTTATCAAGTAACTGTTTCCTCCAGCTTAAATGACACTATGGAAAGTTGAAAGCAAGCTCCAGCTAAGCACTTGGATTTATTTGCTCTAAAATGTTTCTTAGGCCTGAGGAACCAGAATAATTCTCTCCCCTGCCCTGTTCCCTCTGTGTCCTCCTCACTGAACGTGTCCCAGAGATGTATGGTTACCCCCCAGCCCCTAGTTGAGGGCAGTACTACATAGTGTCTTCTATTCTTTTGCATTTGCAGTTCTTGATTTCTTGGAATATATATAAGTGTGTCTGTGTGGGCGTGTGATTTTTTTATTATTTTTTTATTATAATTTATTTCTTTATTTAGGGTATGCTAGAGCCTACCAAGGAACCTTTGAAACCAATATCTGCAGCAGAAAAAATAGCTTCAATAGGACAGACACCTCCTGTATCACCAGAGATGAACACATGTACAACTGATCAGTTCCAGGTAAAAAACAGAGAAGGGGAAGGAGAGGAAAAGAAAGAATGAGGGGAAACAATGGGATGCCTTGCTCTCTCCTTCATATTTAAATTATCTAGATGATGTGTTCAAAGAGACCTGTATGTAAAGGGCAGGTGTCCCTTGTGTCAGACTGAAGTCCTGCTCTTGGATCTACTTTTCTTGTGTGACTGGAAGGGAGTCCCTATGATAAGTCTGTAGCAGTTGGTGGCCAGCATTTAAGAGTCCTGATGATAACTGCTGTTATACAGCAATTTTCTGTAAAAGGCAGTGGATACTTAGTTCCACAAATGTTAGATTTAACTTTACAGTTGTCCTTCCTCTGGCTAACTTTTTTCATATTTACTTTTTCTGAAGGTTATTGTAGAAGCCTGATACAAGATGAATTCAGAGGAGTGTAGGAGTGAGCTTTTGAATTCCGTGAATTCTGTTTTGTTGTTGTTGTTTTGATATTGTGATATTAGCAAACCACTTTAATGCTGTGGTATGTTGCAACGTGTGTGGCTGGCAACTAGATAATGGGATAGGCAGAGACACTTCGTTTTCAGTGTCACTACAGTGGTACTTGACACACATTCAGAGAGTCAGCTGTGTCCCTCCTTAGTGCAGGTCTTGTTTAATCTGCCCAGCATCTTCAGTTACCTGCTGTGCTTGTGACTTCTGATTGAAGGTATTCCAAAATGAATTATCCTTTTGCTACATCTAATCCTAATGCTAGGTTCTTCTGAGTGTAGTGATTTCCTTGCGCTCTTTGCTCTGCCATAGTGCAGAGCTCCAAGTGACGTGCTTGTACTAGAGGAGAAATATCTTTTTTTTTTTTCATTGTGGAGTAGAAGTATGTGAGTGGACTCAGAACTGAGGTTGGTTTGTGTAGTAATATATGTGTTTGGTGATGCTTCCTGGGCTGCTTCTCACAAATACTGTAGTGGAACTGAGCAGCTGATCTGGGTATTAGAAAAGGTAGTAATAATGATTATTGTAACTAGTCTGAGCTGAAGAAATCACTTGTGTGACTTCTGCATATGAAAAAAGTAAGCAAATTTCACTAGCTTTCTGCAGCGTTCAAAGTTCCTCTTTTTACAAAGGGCAAAACATAGATTAAACCATACGCTAAACATAATGTTGAGAGCTGCAAGAGCCTGAAGTAGCAGCATCTCTCACATGTGCCATTTTCTCAGTTTCTTGGCAGTTACAATGCTGAGTGCTGAAAATAAGAACCTCTCCTTCTCAAAGTCTTTTTTTTTTTTTCTAATTATGAATTTGTACTTTTCGATACTCGTGCAGCAGAATTTCCCATTACTTGTCACAGTTTGATAATCCTGTCCCATAGCTTATTCTGACAAGGCCATCTCAGTGCAATAGTTGTGGTCCATTAGGGCGTATGAGAAGCTTCTTTGCTATTTGTCTGTGCTGCTGGCCTTATGTTATTTTTTTCCAGAAGACAAATACTAAAATAAGCTTTTGGGGTAGAGATGAGTTAGAGCTCTAACCAGTAAGCACGCTAAGAGGCCACAATTAAGTGACATTCAGAAAATTTCAGGGCATGCAACAATCAATTCTCCACCTTTGAGACCGTGTTTGTTTCTTGGCCTCGTCTTCTGTTAACGTTTGGTGGCTTCTGGTTGCTTTTGGGAAAATCCAGCTTCATTTCCCATTGTGCAGACTGCCTCTGAGGAATATTCCAGATTGTAGTGGTATTAGGATGATGTGCCCAAACTTTGGTAAATATTTAATTAGGAACTATGCTATGAATGTTAGTAAATATGCAATGGAAATATTATTGGCAATTTCAGGGGACCATGAAACTTTGTATTCTAAACGCCAGTAGTTTAGGTGCAACAACTTGGGTATCTTTAAGCTTAACTAAGCAATTACACGTTAACTGGGCAACACTTCTAAATGCCTCTATTTTCAGATGGCAATGACGATTTATCATTCTTATATTCAGAAACTTCAACATACGGAGTTTCTTGTTAGAAAGAGAGGCTCTGGTTAACAGACTCCTATGCTTTGCTTAAGGAAAGGGGAAGAGGTCTCCTTTGTTGAAAGCCTGGCATTTAGGGGACCTGTATACGTATCAGCATCTGTCTGTGTGCATGTATGACTTCCTGCTGAGGGAGTAAGATTTTGGAAGAAAGACTGTGGTGATGCAAAAATAGGAGTAGAAAGAACATTTGTAAAAACAGAAATGCCTCCTTAGTTTTTTTTGGTTGTGGAGGAGAGCCTGCAGAGATGTAAATTAGAGAGCATTAGAAATCGAAAGAATGAGGAAAAAAGCAGCAAATGAGCTGCAATAATTTTTTTTCTTAGTTATTATATAAACTGTATGTTTTGGCCTCCTTCCCTGCAGAGGATCTCACTGAGTTGGTTAGGCTGTGGAAACACAATGGACAAATTTCCATCTGAGCCACAAAAGGACAAGGTTTTCAAAATGATGATTTCTCCTCTCGGGCAAGTTCAGTTACTGACTGATCTATCACATTAGTTTATTGTATAGAGATGATTTTTGTAGACTCGTTCTGTTTTATATTTGAAGGTAACTTCTAAATTCTTCTTTGGTTGTTTATCTTGACAATTGGGGGGGGGGGCTTATTTTTCTGTTCCTCTGTGCTTATAACTGTAAGGCAGGAAGCAGAATAGGAAATAATCCCCTGATTGCTGTGGCCTTTATCTTAGCATGGGATGTCTCAAAGGTTTCTCAGGTCTGAAGTTAAAGGCTCTATCAAGGCACATCAGGTGTAAGAAAGGCTCAAATAGGTGACCTCTGATTGTGAAACCTGAGACAGGAACCCTGTTCTTCTGTTCTACAGCATCTGCCAGAGAGGGCTTCTACGCCACAGCTAAGGCTTCGGGCAGTGCCATTAAAATATATTCCAGTGCTGGTTAAAAAGGCTGCTGTCTGGAGTCAACGTTGACTGCTTTCTCTTGATTTGATACTGTTCCCTGGCTACCATAGTTTTAAAGTTTATTTACTTTCTTCACTTCGGCTTTTTTGCAAAAAGCTCTCTAGATATTTCTGCTCTTTCGGTATGGCTTCAAAGCATCCTCTTTTCTCTATTTGAGTCTCTTTGGTAGAGCCTAGTGGTAGCTTTGTCCTGGCATACGGGATAACTTCAGGATTTCTTGCCTGCCTAGTGTTGTTTAGTAAGTCTTATATTGGAATAGAAATCTATCAGACCTTTCTAGAGGAAAATTAGGAGTAATTATTTTCTGTGGGTGCCTATGACAGCATGTCTGCCTGCGTATAGGCTACTGAATCAGAGATCGGGTTGTAATAGAAATCTGTACCTTACACTTGCCAGCTATTAGGGACTGAACCTTAATTAAACCCCATGGGGTGACAGTCGTTAAAAACACTTTTAATTACGTAAGGGACCATCAGGACTTCTAACAATGCCAGGTGCAAACTACCATATTACTGGCCACCAGCCAAAGGCTCCATCATGGAACTGCTCTCCAGTTATACATAGGAGAAAGATCCAAGAATACATGTAGCTTTGTTGCCAGAGTAAGAGAGAAAGATTTGCAGGGAAGAGATGTTGCAGAACTCGCTGTTCTGTCAGATGGGACAGTTGCTTAAAGGTGGTGTCTGAGAAAAATAATGTTCAGACCTGTTGTAATTTTGCCAATGAATACGCACAATGAAAGGTACCAATTGCTTCCATGTAAACCTTTTTTCTGAAATGGTTATGATGCTCCTATATGGAATCTATCTAAATATTGATATCATATTTGTATTACAAGCGCTTCTATTTCCCCCCCCCAGCTTTAAGAAAGCAAAATACTTCCGTTTGTTTGTTTGTTTAATTTTCTTTGGGTAATTATTGGCACAAACACTTACATTTTACTCCTTTGGATTATAAAAGCTCTTACATAATACCGTTCTAAAATTACTGTGTGAAAACATCTCTCACTTTTATCAAGGTGAAATACGATGCGGTAAAAGCGGCAGGCAGTTTAGTTTCCTCTTTCTTACTTCCTTCGCAGTAAGGAAGGAGTCTTGACAGCTGAGGGTACTTTTTCATTTCTGTACTGTGTCCGGTGATCTATGCTTGAGGGAGGAGTGAGAGCAGTTTGCCCTGATTCTCGATATCCTTCTAAATTGGGCACTTTTCCTTAAAGCATGTTATTAAAATCCTGGTTGTAGATGCAGCACTCCAGCAACCCTGCAATCTCTGAAAGACAAACCACTATATTCCCATTTGCAGGGCATGTTCCCAGTGCCTGAGACATCCATGCTGTGTTCGGGTGTCCTGGTATAGTGAGCTTTCTTAGAGCCCCGGTCACTAGAAACAGAAAATTTTCCCTTTTTCGTTAATTGGCTTTTATCCCTGCCCTCTCCTTTTGCTCTGCTGTGGCACAGACAGGGGTCTGCCAGTGTCCTCTATAGACGGGGTTTGCTTTATTGCCACCTCCCTCTCCACAGGGTCAGCAGAGTCACCTCATCCCACAGACCATGCTAATACACTTAAATACTATTACTGATTTGGAGTCAGATCATTTCTCCCGTGTCCCCCCCCCCATTTTAGGAAGAATTCATCACTTCCTTTATCCTCTCCTTGGCAAATTTGAGAATCAAGTAATCATTAAAGGGCAAAGCTTTGCCAGCCAGTGGTACTGCCTTTTCCATGCGGTTCTGTCACACTCCTCAGTCTTGTGACACAAAATGTAGTGGGCGTTTTCCTCAGGAAGTGGGAGTTGGTAGGAAGCTACTTTGTTCCAATTTGAGTTCATTTTCCTCAGGGCAGAAAGCTACTAAATTGTCATACTCGCTTCTGGGTTTGTTTTGGTTTTTGTTTGTTTGTTTGTTTTTTTCTGTACAAACCCTTTTTAGTGTTAATGTATTTTAGATGTGAGAAACTTTAAACAAGCTACTGATTGCTGGCGATGGTTACTTCATCAGGTGTAGCTTTCCCTGCTGCTAACGTTACATTTCCATGCAAATCATTTCAGTGCTGGTAATTTCATTACCAAAGTAAAAAGTGCGGCATCAGCTCCCTGAGCTCCATGGAGTCAGTACCCTTCTAGTTGTGCTCAGTACTGGAAATATTTCCAAGTCATTAGGTAGGAAAGCTCTATATATATATAATTTTTTTAGGCATTTGCTATAAGTAAACACAGTAATTTCCAGCTCCCTTCATGTTTCTTTCTGCAAACATCTATCACCTGGCAAAAGCCTCTTACGGTTAGTTTAATTGTACAAAACTAGCTCAGGTTGCTAGTGGCTTGATTCGTGAATGTGCCTGTTTTTTCAGTCTTGGAGAGTTGACAGTTTTAAAAGAAAACATAAAATTAAAGCCTGACTTTCTACAAAAGCAAAAGTGGTCTTGGCCGCTGGAAACTTGACATCTGATGATGCACTTTGAATAATGCTGCAGAGCAATTCCATTGCTTTTCTCCCATAAGCCTGATGGTTCTGTTAGAACCTGAAGGCACATCCTTCCCCGGTACTTCTTGACAAGTTGCCTTCACTGGGGAGGCAGCAGAAACGTAACGTGCAGAAGTAGAAAGATCAACTTATTTCAGACCTTTCTGATACTGTCCCATCCAGTTTGTGTCCTGAGAACACAGAACACGCTTTTCCCCCTAAAGCACGGCCCCTGCCGCTTGTGTGATTTACCTGGTTGTGAGCAAAAGGCTTCACGAGAGGCAATGAAAAGGCAAGGATGGGCTTCCAGAAGGAGTCAACATTTCCATTCTCCTCTTCTTCAAGTGTTGTTACCAATGGTTTCTTTATATATTGGAATGAGTTAATTGCTAAAGGGTAATAAGTCACAGGATTTTTATTATTTTTTATTTTTCTTAAAGGGAGTGGGGAGGATGTTGATGGTTTGTCTATCACATGGAGGGTTTATGTGTCTTGAAAGCAAAATAAAGCACAAGAATCATGGGCTGTTTGATGGTAAATAACTGATTTTTGTATATAATCAGGACAAAGCATGGATGTCCAGACAGCTTTCACTAATAACCCTATTCTAAATTTGTCCTGTAGTTGTGTATACATAACTTTTTATGCAAAATATCTCATCTTCCATTAAAGTAATAGTCATTTAACTTTTAACTATGCCTTAAGGGTTTTTGCTTTATCCAATTCATATGTTTTAGTTAATTTGCAAATCCTCTTTGAGTTAGAAGTTACCTAATCTGTACTGTTCAGAATTTAATGAGACTTCCTGTGGTAGAACAGATCCACTTTGAATCTTTTGTGCATGTTATGAAAATACACACCTCCCAAAAGTTGAAGCTTGCTCATTTTAGTTGTCTTTTTAGTATTTAGATGCTAAAGAATCTATTGTTTGAACTGCTTTGCATTGTTGTAACCTGAACTGACTGTAAAATCTGATTTCTGACTTTTCAACTCTAGGAATCTCTACCACCTGTCCAGTTTGACTGGAGTAGCAGTGGCCTTACTAACCCTTTAGATGGTACGTCTCTCCGTAGAGCCTCTAGCACCAGAGCTAGAGATAAGAAAGCTACAAAGTTCAGACAAACATCTATCTGCTGATTATTATTTTTTTTTAAATATATACACACACACACATATATATAAATATATATAATATTTATTTCTTACTCCTAACTTTGGAAATTCAGGCTTTCTTTCTGATTAACTGTGCCCTTACGTGAAGTATTATGTAGTCTGAAAAATACTAAGTTAAGTATTATTTTAGATTCCTGCTGTATGCTAATGACACAGTGGCAATATTAATACTTCATTACATACATAACTGCAGATTACAACGAAGCTCTGAACAAATGAGCATTTTAGATTGACAAGTTTTACTTCTTAAAAGTATTTTTCACCAACAAACTATCTCTTTAGACATCCTTTGAATGACAAACTTGTGTATAGTGGCTACTTCAAAGCACAATATTTTAACCACAAACTGTTTGCAAAAGATACACTTCTTGAACTGAAAGTTTTCAGATTTACAGATAATTTTATATTTCAAAAAAGTTACTTCGTCTGTTACCACTTTTGCTTACACTGAAGAGCTAATTATAGCTAATATATGAAATTAAAGAGGTAGCTACGTACTTATTTGTATCTGTAAATGTATATAGTTGTCACATAAAAGACCCTTCACCTATGTCTATTTTAATAGCAAAGTGAGTTGTGCCACTGCCTCCAGTCTCAGAAATGTAAGTGCACGCAAAGGAAATAAAACAAGTTTCCAAAACTTGTTTGATCGATAGACTAGAAACCTGTAAGGAAACCGATACCTTTGTGAGGAGCCTGGTCACAGCAATTAATTGATGGCAGAGGAGTTGTTGGAAAGCAGGCTAAAATAAACTGCAGCTCTCACTGCACTTGGTGGTGTTTGGGAACACGTGGGATGTTAGGAGTTTGGAGAGCAATATCATTGCTGAAGGAAAGCCTGGATGGACCCTTTTGCTGTTGTCTGGTGTCTTATTACTTCAGTCAATCACCACGCTTTCTTTTTAACAAACAACTTCTTTAAAATGTATCTTGGTTTGATTTCTGTTTTAGTACTAAAGGGGAACAGTATAATTCGCCAGTGAGGAACTGGATATAAGAGTGGCATTTGTTACCCTGTGTTCACACTGCTTTAAGATAATGATAATTAATAGCTTAAAGCTGCTAAATAAAACTTTAAAGCTTTTTTTTTTGGTTCTTTGCTATTTGGGGATCTGCTAAGTCTTCCTGATGAAACAATGGCTTTTGATTTCAGTGAGGGGAGAAAAAACCTGCTATATTCTGACTGTTGATTGACCTATATATTGTTTCCCTTTAACCGATCACATCTTTCTCTCTGGGTCGTGCTGGTTCTCTTTCATTTTTAGATTGAAATAAATATATCTATTTTAAAGTTACTAGTGTTGATTTCCTTGCTGCATTGTACATGAGGAAATGTGCACTGAATTAAGTTGTTAACATTTTAGAAGGTACAAACTAATACTGTAAACATTGTTTTCATGTCAATTTTTAAATTGCCTACTGAGTACTAATTATAACTTGCATGTTCAAGTGTGTGTCTTACCCCTTTTTACACATAAACCCCTCCCTTGGCTTACCTTCTATATGGCTGCCTACCAACACGGTCACTGAATTTCAAGCTAGTGGAGGTTCCACTCTTCTGAACCTTGATTTCTTTGGGCCCGTGGATGACAGTAGCTCTAGCAGCACCACCACAATCCCAGGTCAGCAGAGTGTTAAAACCACAACTGTAATTTTATAACGACTTCCTAAAAAGCATGAGCACATCACTTGACTTTCCTATAAACAAGGAGAAATTTTACGTTGCCTTTCTCTAAAATGTCTCTCTACTGCATTTTTCCTTTAATCTGTGTTGTGTTTTCTCATGTTTTGTATCGAGTGCGAGGTATATAAAAGGCACTGTCAGCTCTGTATTTGTCACGTGCTGAAGGAAGGAATGGCTCTTACACTCTTGCAAATAAGATGTTAAAACACTTGTTTCAAATGAGAAATTTTGAAAATTAACTTTTCTAAGCACTTGAGAAAAATTGAAAAATGCTGCAGATGTGATGATTCCCAAAAAATGAGGCTTATTCTCTCTTCTGAATTGAGCACCTCCAAATCATAGGATTATGATATTATTGGAAGTTACATGTGAATGTAAAGTTACGGGTCTTAATACATCCAAGCCCTGCTGGTCTTTGCTGGTACCAGAAGGTTGTAAATTTTTTCTTTGTGGGAACTACTAATATTAAAGGTAAAGTGAAAAAGTGTTTTAACAACATTCATAATAATAAAAAAAAAGATAGTTGCATGTTTGTGGGACATCAGAAGTTCATGAATGTTGATTAGAAAACCAAAACACTTTATCTGCAACTTACTCCCTTAAAAGGAGACAAAACCACCACTCTCACCAATGAATAATACGTGAAAGTAATTGAATTAATTTATCGCTTGGTTTTGACATGCTCTGAGTATTTTGCGCGAGCTTGTGAAAACCTACACTTTGAATAAATTTTCTGTGGGAATTTAAGGGAATGTTTTGGGGATTTATCCTAGTGCGTAGGTTAAGCAGATAAGGCAAATACTCTTTCAATACAATGCCTGAAGCCATGATAATAATTTTCTTCATAGGAAGGAATTTTTTTTCTCTTAGTGATTTTAATTTAAAAACAAAAAAAAAAATCAGTTTTTAAGAGGTTTGGGCTTTTCCCACATTTCAAATAAGTGCTTATAATTATTGTATTTTTAGCTCTTAAACACCTGCTTTTTTAGTTTTGAAATCTGATCATTGAAGGCAATTTTACGGCATCGCATTCCACGTGTCTTTTCATTCTACCCGTGAGAAATGGCATTTGTCAGATGAAAGATGGCAGGTTTGTCGTGGACGCGATAGGTAGCAAATTCATGATGCTTGAGTCTTACAGATTCTCTTACGAGTGTGTGCAAGTCTATGGACATAAAAGCTGTCGGTCCCCAGTCCATGTACTGCCCGGGCACTTGGGTATGTCCTTGTGTGCCCACCTGAACTCATTACTGGAGGGATACTCTATTAGCCTTTTATTGCATTTTTTTTCATGATGATGATGTTATTTCATCAAGTTACAGGTATTATCACCTTCCCCGGTATGCCCTATAGTGCCTGTTTTTGGTTTTGTTTGTTTCTGTTTTGGTTTTTTTGTGGTTTGTTTTTGTTGGTTTGGCTTTTCTTTCCTCCTGACTTGTTTCTGGGAAAGTCATTTGTTTCTTGGCTTGCAGCTCGTGTGTTTGTGTGTGTGTTTAGGAGCTTTGTGTGGGGTTTGGTTGCCTAACTTTCCTTCAATATCTCATTAAGGTTTCGCAGTGCTTTCCTTAAATATTCTCTAATGATTTGAGTTTTGATTTGAATTTATTTGAATAAAATGGAGAATATGCAACTCTTAAAAATAACTAAAATAATTGAAAGACAAATTGTTAGACCTTTTGGCATAAAGAAGAAACTTTTATCTGTAATAGAAGTTTGTTCTTTCTCTGAAGACCTTAATTTTACTTACTATAGCTCTACGCTGTATTCTTCTCAGCCTGATTTCATCAGCAGCCAAAATCACTTCTTATTAAAATTTGCATTTTATGTCATGAACAGGGAGTTAACCCGTTTCTAGTATGTTCCCACAGATTTACTGTATTGTTTTATTTTTCATGTTAATAGTTTAACATAAATGTAGCTGACTAAGAGGTTCCTAAAGAACAGTAAATTGAGCAGTGAGGTTCCTAAAGAACAGTAAATTGAGCAGTGACTACAATGAAAATGAATTCAGGACCGTAAATGTGAATATCTAAATGATGTAACTCATAAGGTTGCATTTAACATTGGTTGCAGAGTTGCATGTCAAAGGCCTCCTTGTTTCAATTAGTTTTACAATTTGTACCTTAATGGGATTTTACAGGCTTCTGCGAGTCAAAGTGTATTTCTTCAAGTTTTCCTCTCCCTGTTTGAAAGTGGGTATTTTATGGAATAGCTGAGCTTTTTCCTATTTCCAAGTTCTGTAAACATCTGATAATACTTAAAGTCTTGGTATACTGGTCTCAGGACAGTACATATTTTGGTGTTTTGCATGAAACCGGATGAAATTAACTTTGAAAATGCAGACTTAAATGTAGGTTGAAAGGAGAACTGATCAATTTCTAATCAACTGGTATTATATGGAGCAAATCTTCCCCCTCCCAGCTCCTGCAGCTTCACCAGATGATTTCCTTAATTTTATCTTTTGGTGGGCTTAGTTTCCTAACAATGACAGAGAACTTGGGCGCAGATGACAAATGGTCAGGACACTGCCTGGGGAGATGTCACGCAAAGCAGGCATGAGGATTATCAACCTCATCTGTTTGTGCACGTAGTACTGCGATTACAGGCTGCAAGAGACGGGATGATAGGCACAGGCATTTTTATTTTTTATTTAGTAATCTTGCAGTATTTCAGAAATGCTTCTAAAAGTGTCTTGATCCAAGCAAGTAAACTGGGTAAAGTCATCAGTGCATCACTTTATAAATGCTGGTTTTATACTTGGTAGCTGCATGGGACCATCCTGTCCAACGTTTGTTCTGCAGTGGTATGAAACACTTCTGTGTTGTCCAAACCAGCTGGCGCTAGTGTTAAACTTGTTTAGAATGCGGGTGTCCGTAACACACGGTGCTTCTGTACAAAAATTCTACGCTGGTTTTGAAAAATATTTATAATTGTGGATGGCACATAGGCACATTTCGTTTAAACCCACAAAGCACAAAATAGCTGAAATAGTAACTAGAGGAATATCACTAATTTAAACTTTCCTCTTAATTTGTTTTGATAATTCTGATTCCTAGACACTTTTTTAAAGAAAACATATCTTAATATCATACTTAAATTCTACAGCTACTACGTACTGAGGTGTGATGCTTGATATTAACCAGGTAGAATTTCACCCATACGTATGTATCTTTTTGGGTGCAAGTTTCCATTGTTTGCATTGTTTTCAGAATGACCTCTGCTGATAAAATTTGAAATCCGTTTGCAGCGTATGTGATGTCAAAATTCAGCATCTGACTTTAAGATATCTGAAACTCAGAAATCGAGGCTGAAACATCCAGATACTTGATGCTTTATAAATACTTGAACAATGACAAGGAAGCATAGACTAAAAGTTTTGGGAGCGTTATAGATATTAGTATGTAACTTTTTTAATGCCATTCCACTTGCGTGTATCATAGAAGCTGCTTTTACTCACTTAATTTTTTTTTTTTTTAACACAACCTCTTGTGAAAAGCAAGATACTAAATGCACCGTAGTGCATGCCAGTGTTGTCGGAATATCTCGTTAAAGAGGTGGTCCCTGTTAACACGCAGTGCTCTTTTAATGCAAACAGTTGAGTTGCAGTCATTTGAAACAATCCCATTTTAACCCAGCTGACGTTTTAAAGGTGTTTCGCCCTAAAAGGTAAATCAAATTTGGTTGGTTTGCTCTTAGACTGAGACCTTCTATGCCAGACTTGATCCCATGTATGTGTGTTTTGTAGCACAACTACAAAAGCTACAGAAAAAGGGTGGGGAGAAAAGGCAGCGTTTTTAGAAACACAGACATGTTCTGTCATGTTCTTTTCGTGTATCTTGAAATTATAAATGATTCAGATGTTTACAGAAAACATTCTCTAGCAAGTTGGTCTGTGGCTAATTATGGCTGTACTTGCCTCCAACCATCACTGATTATCATTTTATACTATAAGGTGTGGATCCCGAGTTGTATGAATTGACAACCTCAAAACTGGAAACTTCCAATGCAAGCAACAGAGTGACTGATGCGTTTGCAAGACTCATGTCAACTGTGGAGAAGGCAAGCACGTCCACAAGGTAAATAAATAAGTCTTTGTTGCACCTTTTTTCTTCTTTTTCTAAGGGTGGCATGAAATGTGAGGAGTGAATGTGTGTGCTATTTTAGGTCAGAAGTTCTTGAATGATCAAAAGGCTTAAATTTAACAATTCCATTTAAATATGAAATTCATCGTACTGTAGTTCATATTTCAAATTAACGTAGCACCCTAAAATAAGATGGCAAACAGTTCATGAGCTGAAAGAAAAAATTCACCAGGACATAATTTGAAATGCTAGAGTCAAAGGAACTAGGAGAAGCGACTTTCTGAAGAACAGAGCTGATTCCTGAGAATGGAAGGTTGAACTGAACCACGCTGTTCAGCGACCTGGAACCTTGACAGAAGAGACTCCTCTGTCCTCCATGTAATTAATAGATATGGAGTGTTCCCCAAGTAAAATAATAAAACGGACTAATAATTATGAAAATATTTGTCCCTTACGATATATTTCTGGCACCTGTCAAAACTTCAGTGACCAAACATCGGGTTCATTTTGCTATTGCAAGTTAAGAAACGAGTGTGTAGTTGGTTTAGGATGTCCTTTCTGCTTTGTGGATCTCATGTGAAGTTCTGTGCATCTTTTTCTATAAGTAGAGGCTATGTAAAAGGCTTTTGATGTCAAATGTCTTCCATGGGCCTGTTGAATGGGTACAGAATTGTCTCTCCACTTATAAGCCTGTATTCTTTGGGTTTATTTTTGGAATTGTGTATCTTAGCAGTAGGAACCTGGGCTGTCTTAACATGTAATTAATGTCTGTGCCCATTAAAGAATTGCTGAGTGATTCTTACCAAATAAAAGGCTTCTATTGTTGAGGAAATGCAGGCCTCAACATGCAGCAAATATTAGTTGCTTTGCAACTAATAAATAGTAACATAGCCTCACTTGTCAGTGAGCTCTAGGGTTTATTCAGCACTCTCAAACTAAGTAGATGCATTTCCACAGCGCTTACAGAGGAGGCACGGTTGAAGAGAATCGTGGCAAATGTAGTGATTTGTAATGATGGGACATAGCTGGCTCTCTAAAAATTACTAAAGCTATAGTTTTCAGGAGCTCTTTTGAAACATAGAATCATCTAGGTTGGAAAAGACCCTTGGGATCATCGAGTCCAACCATCTACCCTACTCTACAAAGTTCTTCCCTACACCATATCCCCCAACACCACATCTAAACGACTCTTCAACTCATCCAAGGATGGTGACTCAACCGCCTCCCTGGGCAGCCTGTTCCAGTGTCTGACCACTCCTTCTGTGAAGAATTTCTTCCTAATGTCCATTCTAAACCTACCCTGTTGCAGCTTGAAGCCATTCCCTCTTGTTCTATGGCTATTTGCTTGTGAGAAGAAACCAGCACCAACCTCTCTACAATGTCCTTTCAAGTAGTTATAGAGAGTGATGAGGTCTCCCCTCAGCCTCCTCTTCCTCAAACTAAACAGTCCCAGCTCCCTCAATCGTTCTTCGTACAATTTATTCTCCAGGCCCTTCACCAGCTTCATTGCCCTCCTCTGTACCCGCTCCGACATGTTCTTTCATTGAGAAAACTATCTTGCTAGTTCTCCTGCAGTGAAAATATTCAAAGTGAACACTGAATAAAAAAGGTCAACAAGGCATGAAATTTCAAGGGAGAACCAGTAGAGGGAACTCCACGCTTCCATGCTGATTTTTGTGTCTCGGTTTTTGGATTGCCTATTTTTCTATCCGTGGAGTGCGTGTACTCCTGAAGATACACTAGTGGGAAAGTTGGACTTTCACTAATTAGAAAACATGGTTTCAGTTGAAATATTTTTGTAATATATTCTAAGTCTAATTTTAAAGTAACCACAAATTCACAGCAAGGACATACAGACTCCAAATGTATCATTATTAATTATTTTATTTCCATTCATGGATTTGTACCCGCTTGCTTGCTTTAAGATATCTTAGCTTGCTTTTTCCTTACAAAGGAACAGGGAAGTCTGCTTTGCTAAAATGAGCATTGACCTTAATTTTCCTATAGTGTTGACTTTTGATATGAGAGGTTTTGGGGGTTTTCCCCGAGGTTTTTACGGCAGGCTTGAAAGCTTTTACCTGCTCTGTTAAAGCTCTTTATCCAGATGTCAAAGTTCTTTCCTCTTCCTTCAGTAAGCATTGCTTACTGATAGGTCTGTGCTGTAGGAACAGATCAGGCTATAGAGAGATGCTGGGGACTCGAGACTTTGCGGTTAAGTTCAGACACACGCAAGGATTAGCTGTTTTAAAGCAGCTGTTTTCAGTGTTCAGTACATTTTGTATGTTTTTGTCAACTCTGAATTTTTAAAATTGCAACTGTTTTTTTTTTTCTCTTTTCTAATTTCATGCTCTCTAAAAGAAAAGCAGTCAATTGACTGCAAGTCTGTGATTTTTATGTCTTTCTAGCTAGAAACCTTCAGAGATATAAGAAGGCCTTATCTCGGAAGTATGCCAAATGTGTCGCAATATGTTAGCTTTTTCTAATAAATTTGTTTTTCTTTTGAAATTTTTATTCTTTTTTTTTTTTTTAATGAACTAGAGACTTTAAAACAGGAGGGGTGGGGTACAGCCGCCTCAAAAAGGGTGATGTTGATGCACCAACTTGGAAATGGGGACTAGTAGACATCCATGATAACTGACCAGGGGAAAATGTGGCCAGTGGTTTAACACCACTTTAGTTGCCAAAGGCTATCCCGTGTCTGTGCCTTGCCTCAACTCAGAATCTTTAGGCTAAAGTTTAGAGTGAAAATACCATTGTTCAGCTGTGGGATGCCATGTGAAGAGTCATCTTTGTCTGAAGCAGCCCCGTCTTTTGCTTGCAAACTGATTTCTTAAAGCTGGAAAAGTCAGTTTCTCCGAAGGAGAGTGTTGGGAGAGGAGGGGAAACTCCGCCCTCAGCTTGAGCCTGAGCCCTTGGCCGCAGCAGTAGGTGGTGAAGGTCAGGGATCCAGGGCAGCATTCCTCCCAGAGAGACTCCGTGGCCTTGCCCGCTTCCACAGAACTGGCAGAGATCAAAAGTTTATCTGCTGCCTTTTTGAAGGAACGCAGAGCACTGATGCCTTTCCAAGAAGCGGCCGAAACTCTCATTTAAACTGGAAATACTCCTTGTGGGCAGTGTTGGATGGAGCAGGCTAACTCTTAATTAGAGAGTGATTTTTAAAGTGCATTGCTCTAATCAGCAGACAGAGGTAGTAGAGCTGCTGCTGACAATCCCCTTCCTCGGGTGTCCATTCTGTTAGCCATGGTAGCTAGAAACTAAGAGGACATGAGTAGAAGCTCTGCAGCCGTAGACCAAGGTTTAGCAAAAGAATGTCTTAACAGTGGGAACATCTTCAGCAATAGTGGTGCCTGAAATTAATGCCTCTGACATAGTTCTTTCTCTTGCCTCTATCAAAAGGCATCACAGTTGTTAGGCAGTTTGGGAAGTTTTAAGGGTAAAAGCGGACTCCAGTGATGGTGCTACTGTCTTTGAAGTTTAGAGAGTTAGTGGGTAATTCCTTAGGGTTTGCTCTGGTGATATTTGCTACTGAAGGTGCTGACTTACCCAGAAAAGGGAACTTGCAGTGTCAAGTTTTATTGTCTTCTGGAAGAACCTGCCTCTCTCCATTGAGGAATGGAGACTTTAGGCTGTCTCATTCCCCTCCGTACTGAGATGATTTAAAAAATGGTTTTAAGCCTCATCACCAAGTGATTGTATCTATAGCTGTAACTTGTTCATAGTTTAATAACATTTGCTGTATGTGTTAGCTTATCCTTCTTTATAGATACTTTTTACAGACCATATTAAGTAGATAAACTATTGCAAAGGGCCTCCTGCCAGGAGGGCAGCCCTCCGTGATGGGGTGGGATTCACGTCTGACCATGACGTTGCAGAGACCAGCTAGTACAACAAGAGTAATAGCATCATCCCGTGATAAAGGTCCTGTGTATGACCACCAAATAAAATACAGCACTGCCTCTGGGACCCAGCAGTGCCATTTCTTAGCGTGCTGCAGCTGAGCAGGGGAAGAAGAGGCATATAAATAGCAAGGAGTGTGTGAGCTCCTTCTCCCTGCCTGATTAACAATTACAGGAACTCCTTTTAATGCAGATCTCTGAGTCAGCCCTCTTCCTTTGGCTTCCTCTGTCAAACACTCTTTTGTTAGCTGTAAGTCCTTGTTCATCAGGAGTTTGTACCTTTAAGAGGCTTGTGGCAAGTGATTACTAATGGTGGCACCAGATCCTGATAACACAGTGGTGGGTGACAACCACCTTTCAACAGCTCAGAGATAGTCCTTCGAGCACAAACAGAGCTGACTGTGAGGTTGTTAGAGGAGGCACATGCTGGCTCTCTGCTTCTTCCTTCAGTAAATCCAGTGTACAGCTTTGTTTATCCTCCAGAATTTGGGAATCTGCCTAGTCGGTGGCTCATGAAATTCCACTGCAGCAGAGAAAAGAAAATATTGCTATTCTAGTGAAGGAAAGTCAGATTAAGTATCTAGGCTGCCTCATCTAGAGATCTTTCATCAAGTGGAGATTTGAAGTAGCAAACAAAAGTGATAGTTCAGTGTCAACACAATGATCAGTGATGTCAAGGATGAGTTTGACTCAGCTCTTTTTTTCTACTCCTCCTAGCTGAAATTCTGAGGCTGCTGCTGAAGCAAAGACATAGCCCTTTGCTTTCCCCTGATCTCTGATCGGTTCAGGAAACAATCCTGATGGGGCTGACAAAAGAAAATAGAAGTACATGCTGCTTTGGGATCAGAGTGGCGATTCCCCTCTCATGGGTTCATTTTAAAGTTTATAGCTAAGACAAGATATAGGCAGGAAATTTCAGAAGTGTTCTAGGGAAAGGCAGTTTACTTGGTTCGGGCCTTTCGTCTTGAGTTGTTGGTTTTGGGTGAGTTTTTTTTTTTCCCCAAAGATGGGGGAGCTTATTTAGCTGGAATTTCTAATGTCGTTACAGGGTGTAGCGGGCACTTTTTGGAGCAGGAATAACGTTTGGTGGAAAACTGAGTATTTCTAGTAATAGGCAGCGTTCTTCAAAGATAAGCTTGTAAAGTATGGATGTTTGGGCAGGAGAGAGGGGATCTTCTGTAGCAGTCTAAGCCAGGCTTCATTTTACTTAGGAAATGTGAGGGTTTTGCATAATAGTGGGAACCAAGCCACATGAGATTCAGACCTCTTTATTCATTTGCGCTCAGAAAATTCCTGTGAATAACGTAAAAGGGAGAGTAAACACCAGTGATTCCCAAACTGCCGTATGGATCCTTATGGCTACACATACTACTACACTTCAAAGCAAGTTGCTACAAGTTGTGAGCCACCTTTTGCTGCTGCTGAGCCCTAGGGGGGAAAAAGGGTTTGTGGATCTCGACTTAGAGCAGTTTGATGTCTAATCTGAGTACGGTCATGTCAGAAACACAGCATAAGTACCTTTCTTCTTATTTTGAAAGAATTAAGAAGTTAGGAACTTCTTAATGTCCTTTCAAGATTTTCTCCTTTTTTTTTTTTTTTTTTTTTTGAAAGATTATACTGGATTTTAGATAGTTTAAAAGCAATGGTCCTATTGTCTTATCCCTAGAATATGGGCATGGTTGTTTCTTCAAGCGAGTGGTCCCAGAGCAGCATGCTGGAGCCTGGCAAAAAAAAAAAAAGAAAAATACATAAAAATTAGCATCTGAATAGGATTGGGTTGTTGTTTTTTTTTTTTTTCCTAATTGCAACAATATTCAGGAACATTTTGCCAACTTTCTATGTTAACATCTTGTTGGTAGGCAGGTAGGTATCAGAACATCAGACTACCTTCACGTAACTTAGAGAAGTGCCTGTCAATGTGAGACAAACTGCCAGAACATTGCTTCAATCAGTGATTCTTTCAGTGATTCAAGGGATATCAGGTACTGGATTAATGCACTTTGTTCTTCTCTTCTCAACAGGAAGCCTAAAAAGGAAGAACATCTTAGTGAAGAGGCTGCCAAGGTGATTTCTAGCCTTCCTGACTTAACTTTCATGCATGCCAAGGTGTTGATGTTCCCAGCCACATTAACACCTTCAACAAGCTGCCAAGAAAAGGTAGACTAAAGTGATGTGAATTGGACGTTTTCTATTGATTTTTTTTTTCTTTTTCCCCCCTCTGTGGGTCATAAAAAGCAATCTTGCTTTAATTAAAAAAAATCAAGTTCAGATGATTTGTTGGTAAGCAGCACTAGAAAGGTATACATAATAATGTATATTTATTTACATACTGGAGTCCTAAATTTATATTAGAGAAAAATGTAAATAATTGGGGGTAAATCTTTTTGAAGATCTATTCTTTTTGTTGTGCTGGGGTGTATACATTTATGTCTTTGTGAAATACACTGGTGGTGTCCTTCTTACAAAACTTTTAAAAAGTTTAAAAAAAAAAATTAAAAAAAATCCTAGAAACACATAATGAAAATGTCAATCTTCACAATCTGTGAAGTCCCCCTCAAAAGTTTTCAGATTGCATTGAGCATCTTTTTCTTTCCTGCATATATTAAAATAAGTGTTGCTGGGAAAAAAAACCCAAAAGGTTAAATTGTCCCTTTGTGGGTTTTCAGTTATTGTTGTTTCTTTAAAACCCAGTAATTTCATTTCTGTTTTAACAAGCTTAAGATGTGTTTTTCCTTTTCTTCTTCCCCCTCTCTTCTCCTCCCCCCCACCCCGGTTGATTGGTTGGCTGATCAGTTTTTATGTTCTTAAACTTCAATAGTATGGCTGTGTCACTATATAGCCTTTTGAAGGGTATGCTGTCAGTAATTTTTTGTTCCAGTTATGGATCTCTGTCTAAACACTTGATTTTTGGGGGTCATTAGAAGGTTGTCTGCTTTTAATCAGTTTGATTTGGAAAAGAAGGACCAAAACTATATGAATGTCTTACAATGAAATTTACCTGTTTAAAAATTTTTATGTTCTGTTGTACCACTATTCCTGTTTGATTTTGCACAGTGTAAAATGACATAATCATAGATTGCTATGGTTTTAGGCTGTATATACAGTAAAAAACTATGGGTTGTAAATGTCTGGGGAAATTCCTATGGAAAAAAGAGAGCTATGTAGAAGAACCTCTAAAAAGGTCAATGTGCATGCCCAAGGTCTTTTGAGATTTAAGTGTGTAAATTTCCTTTTAGCTTACACAAAATAAAATAATTTAAAAGATACATATGTATATAGTCTGCTATCTTTTTATACAGAATGTATACATTATTCCCTTTTCTGTTGATGGTAAAGTTGATGCACTGCGTTAACAGTAGAACCTTCTCATTTGTGTTATGCAGACCCCTGAAACACCCCCGTCGGGATCCTGCAGAAGGAGAAGCAGACTTCTCTTTAATTGTCCCATCTCTATGAACGTGTTGTGATGGAGTCTTTTATTTCCTTTTCCAGCTTGCCTGCCAGCTTGTAGGGCGATGTGGCTCAAGACATGTCGGTATCTTGGGTTAGAGGCTTGTTCAGAGTAGTTGGTGATACTCGGCTGTAAGAAGCACAAATTCTGGTGAGGTGAGAAAGGACAACTGATTTTTGCCTATTTCTTAGCTAGAAATAAAAACGGAAAGGTAGGATTTGAGTTTCCTAACATGTTAGCTTGCACTATAGCTCTTTCAGCAACATCTCTTCAGAGGCTGTCGGTGGACTGTCTGCAGGTAAGGCATGCCCTGGGTGCTAATATTTCTTGAGTGCCTTGCATGGGCGTAGACTCCTCATGTCTAACCTTTACTTACGTGCACAGAAGACTTGAAGCATTCAGTGGTCACCACCAGTTCCTCGGTTAACATCTAGTTCTGAAAAATCTCCAGTGCATTTTCTTACCTCTTTATTGAATTCTTTATCATCTGACATCACTTGAGTCAGAAAAGTTAAAGTTTGGGCTTGATGTCATTAGGTGACAAGCTGAAATGTTGTCCTTGCAGAAGGAAGCTTTTTCCTTCTAGGGAATCTTGAAACATCCTTGAGAGACGAGTGCTGGAGCTCTACCTTCATGAACACAGGAGTTTCAGTGAGTGATGGCTCCTTAGAATTGAGAGCGCAGCTCCTGCAGTTGTGGTAAAGTTAATTTGTAAAGGCTAAATTGGCTCCTTTGCCTTTCAGTCAGTGCTGCAGCGTACAATGCCACGGTATCAAACTGCACCCTGTTGGAGCTGAAAAGGCTTATGCAAAAGCCATCTGCTTTACCATGGATCCCCAAAAAACACTTCTCTCTGCTCCTTCTGCAGATTTTCATCACAGCACTGACTTCATGCCGGTTCCATGTCAAAATTAGCTTTGCTAATCTTGCAGGTTTAGTGCAGTATTCTTTAGTGTATGCTTATTATATCATTCAGTTCTGGTGTTGGGCTGCTGTAGGTTAAAATCAGCTCTTTTGTTTTCCTAACCGCGGCGTGTCCCTTGGAGCCAGAGTAGCCTATAGCTGCTGTAGGGAGCTATAGCTATTGTTTCGAGGAGAATATGTTTAGGAGCTGACTCATGATCCTTGTCTGGCAGCAAGTGGACTAAAGTATTAAGGAGAGGTGGGGGTGGAAGTGCCAGCTGCGAGTTGATCTTTAGTCTCCTCACAATTGCCTCTAGAGGCAGCTGCGCATTTGTCTTCCAGTCTCCCAGCGCCGGACTGGTGGCCCGCTGTAGATGGGGGAGGGGAGAGGAATGGCAGAGGGAAAAGGACATTTCTATTGTGACTGATGTACTAGTGTGAAACTTCTGTGAAACCTGGTACTACCTAGAGTGTGTTTGGGGGGGGGTTATGTTCTTTCTGCCAAAAAAATAAAATAATTGCATCCCACAGACCATCACAGTGCTGAAAGACATAAATCTTTCATCTAAATTCAGCCTTTGGAGGTGGATGCTGCTTGCCTTAAAACATAACATTGCTTTTTGTCTCCTAGCGTAAGCCTCCCTTCTTTCTTGTCGATCATGGGGTGGATGGGCAGCCTCCTCGTCCTCTCTCCCCCTTTCTTGTACGGGCAGCTTCGTTCTCACGCAGAAAGTTTTGTCTGGCAGATCCGGCCACTTCGGGGCCATCCTTCCACGCTGTTCCCGTTGACACGGGGTGCCTTATCTAGTTGAATTTTGCCAGTAGGTTTATGGGCAGGATGGTAATTGATACTTTCCGCACATACGTGTTGCTGTGCGTTGTCACCAGACGTGTTGATGTGTATCACATATACTCGAGAAACGGTGTCATTTAATAGTGAGGTGCTTACGTGCTCAGCCAACAGAAGCGGCAGAGGACACTTGGTTCAGATGCAATTTGCCAGAGTTGGAACGTGGCCACGAAGCAAAGTCCAAAACTCCTGCCATGAAGCGAGCTGCGGGCCCCAAATGACTGCGAAGAAGAGCTGGACTCTGCTTGTTGTTATCCAAAAGACTGTGCTCGGATGCTCAGTCGTTCGGCGCTGACTTTTCCAGGAGCTTTACCACCTGCTGCAGGTGTTGGCAGCACTGGACTTCCCACAGCACTTGAAATGTTAAGACCTTCTCAGAATATCATTAGCTTGACCGATTCATTTTGAGATGCCAAAAATAAAGCTGACAAACAATGTACGTAGATGCCCTCAAATGCAATTGGCATGTACTGAAGTTAACCCTTCATCACACTGGATTGTTGTATAGAATTCTACGCGATAATGAAATCGGCATGTGGAAAGTTTTGTTGTTGGACTGCAGGAGCACTTTGCTTGGGCTGAATATCTAGGAGCCTTTAAAGGATGTGAGGGAGGCTTAGCTCAGCACGTGTGAGAGGGTTCAGCCTTGGCCCAGCCGCTTACATCTAGGTACAACTTCTTTGTGCTGGTTCTTTACCTCTGCATAATTATCTCTTAAGTTTCAGAGCAGTCTGGAAATACAGGATAGTTGCAAAATACACTTGAATATAATTTATAATAGCATGTGGCATCTGGTAATTGCATGGCACCTGCTAGGAATGTCTGCTACGAAAGCAGAGAAGTTTTTCATAATCTGGCCTCTGTGCTGAAGAGCGCAGCCGGTGAAGGTGGCAAGCAGCCTGGTCTGCTTCCTTAGGAGAGTGAAAGGAGATGGGGAGAAACAGGAGGCTAAAAACAGGGTGGGGAGGAGCTGGAAGAAAATAGGAAGAAGCAAGAGCTCAGGAGAAGCTCTGAGTAGGGGAAATAAGAAGGTGAAGCAGGACTCTGAGCATAGGCAGCTGGGAGAGCTATAGGAAGAGCAGGTGGTGGAGAAAGTGGGATACGAGCATGAGGAGCAGGGGCATTTGGAGAGGAGAGAAAGCCTGGGATGGATTACAGTAACACACACACACACACTGTGCCCACTGGCTGCGTTTCTCCAAAATCTGGAACTGAGCCTCAGAGACCCCAGTCTCCGTGTTACTGTACTGTGGAGAAAATGTGGCAAACCTGTTGGGTGAGTGTTGGTTGTGTGTGTTGCAGCAGCCTGCTATCGCTATCAATTATTTTTGATAGAGGGCTGGACCGCAGGCATAAGGGTTTAAATGCAGCTACTGGTGCATGTTTTAGCATCGATACAAGTCCAGGTGTTAGAAGACCTTTTTAAAAATTATTTTTAAATATGGAGGTACGTTATAAATCCAGACTGTAGGTATAAAATCAGATCCTCAAAAGCTAAGCTCTGCTGCTGTGATTTGGAACTGCAGCTTCAGTCCTGCCGTGCGTCTGCAATGTGACAGTCGTTGCCTTCTTATCATCCTGTCTTCACCCTGTCCTTGCCTCGTGCCCTGCACAGATTTATTCTCTGAATCGGCGTAGTTTAGTGCAACTCTTCTCTGCAGGGCCCCTGCTTCTTGGGGCTAAAGAGCTAAAGATGGCCTTATGTGGAAGCTCGGGGGAAGGCACAGGAGAGTGTGATGCTCTCCTGGCTAGAAGCGGGTGGCCACGCCAGCTGTTTTGCAGGAGGTCAGTTGTGCTTTTCTGTCACTTGGTGCCCAGTGTGAGTTGCCTGATTGGGATGTGCAGAAATGCTAATCGCTCTGGGGCATAGCTTAAGCTTTGCTTGTTTGATACGCAATCGGGGCTCTGCGACACCAGGGGTCAGGTGCATGTGCTAAGCACCTGAAATGGCTGGAGCTCTTGTTTTCATCCCATCAGCCTGTTCTTAAACTTGTAATATATGTCATTATCCCCACGTTACAGCAAGGTTGCGGAGATTGGCTCCGTTTGAAAAGCCATGCTCATCTTTGTAGTTTGTCAGCGACATCCGAGAAGGACTCAGCTGATGTGGGTATCGCACACATCTCAAAGGCATAGGGGACCGCTCACCGTCTTGGGTCTGGATTCACTATATGGGCACTGAAGAAAATTAAGCTTCTGTTTTACGGGCTCTGAATCTTCCTCTGTGGATCCACTGTTTTAGTCAGGTCCTTACTCACCTGGCACTAGGGCACGTACTTGCAGAGGTTCCTAATACTGTATTCCATATAGGAATGGATTGTGTGCCTTAAATAAGGCTGGGGACTACTTGTCGAATGTGAAGGGGCAGAAAACTGCTTCTCTTTGTACTAAAAAGAGACTATGGTCCCATGGAAAACAAAATAATGAGACTCTGTAACTAAAGACTAATTCAAAGGAGAGTAAAATTAAGGTATAAACCACTTTGGAATGTTTGCCTAACGATCCCTTTTCTCATGGTTTTTCATGTGCTCTAGTGATCATTTTTGGCATAGTTTTGTATCTTTAGAATATGTCCCCGTGTGTGCAGTAAACTGAACTGAGGCATCAAAATGAAGCTGCCTCTCTCAGGCTACATGCTCTCAGGTCCTCTGCTGGGCTTCCGCCCGTGTCCCTGCTGTTCCTGTGCCCAAGGTGGCACTTGCTGCTGGCCTATGCCTGTGCTCACACTGGCAATTGAGCTGTGGTGGTTGAGCTGGTCCTTACTCGTTAGGGCCGGACCGTGGGGGGTTTATTAGCACACGTGCATGCGCAGGCATTTGCATGGTTGACGCCGGGTCTAGCAAGCAAATCCCCACAGAATACAAGTAGGTTTCCTGCCAGGATCGTTGCCATTGCATGAGCGTCACCTCCCATGTTTCAAGCAATGCAGTTATTAAATGGGGAGGGAGGGGAAGCAGAAGGGGCAGTTTTCAGCTCAGCAGCCTTGTCTGTGTCTTTGTCTGTACTTTTCCAATGAAATGCCTCTCGATTGGTTTGAAATCTTTAAGCGATAAAACACTTGGTGTTTGTTTTCCTCGGACAGTGAAGAACTGCAGCGAGGGCAGCTCGCTGAAGCCAGGTGTAGTTTTCAAGGCAGCCTTAGTCTTCAAAATGGCAGGAAGTGTTGTCTCGCCTGAGCTGGTCTTCAGAAGGCATTACACAAGGGGAGAAAAGCAAGTTCTTTGGATCAGACTATAATCTGTTGACTGGCCTCCAGCTCAGGAGGCCTCTCAGGAAAAGGGGTTGTCCTGCATCCCTCAGGTAGTGGTGGCCTTGGCCTATACTACAGGAACCACCGCAAGCCTTGCTGCGGTACAAACCCTGAAGACCACCGTGGTCTTCTGGCTCTGCAGGGGTGCGAGCCTTTTGGACTTGTATCTTGGGAAGAACAAGCCTTCCCATCCCAACTGCCTTTGGTGGTGTTTGTTACAGCACTTTGTGCCACTTTGGGGAATTTTGGTTGGACTCTGTAACAGACTCCAACTCTAATAGTAAAAGAAACAGACAAATTGACTTCTCCAGTGCTAGTCCCAATGATATTTCTCATTATTAACTGCAGCAAATATTTTATTCGTCTAAATATCCAAAAGAACATGCTAATCAGGATCTGCTCTGCTGCTTGGGATGGCAAGAAGTCTTGGCCGCAGTGACACAGGGAAAGGAAGGGCAGCCCTGGAGTTCCTGCCACGCTGCTTCATCCCAGCATGCTGTTCCAAAGCTATATGGTCAGAGGGGCAGGTTGACCTCCGGTGGGACGTGTAGGAGACATGTGTTTGGTCACAGCAGAAAAGGTGTCTAATGTCTCTTCTAGTGTCCCCTCAGGCTGTCACTCAGGTCTGCAGAGCTGTGATATTGACTGAATTGTAATTTTTGCTGCGGTTGAAGCTGGTTTTTCAGGTCTGTTTCAGTTGGGGGAAAAGGATGTGAGGAGGCTGCCTGGAAAGAGCAAGTGGACGCTGGCAGCTCTGCGCAGACACTCCACGAGCAGTCAGACTGCTGGCTTTCTTACTCCTTTATGCTCACCAGTCCAAGGAGTTTACAGAAAACGGGGCAAAACAATTGTCCTGGATCTGTTCATAAGGCCCTTCAGCTCCTCACAGCAGCCTTGGAAAAGACTCTGGGAGCAGCTTCCCCAGGAGTTCAGAGCAGAGTGGAAAGTATCTAACAGGCTTGTTCAAAAATGCAAAGGTTGGCTCAGGGTCCGTAAGGCCTTTTCTGATCACATTTTGGCTCTTAAGCTACAGGGAGCCGTAGCACAAATACAAAAGCATGTGGCTGTTTTGGAAACAAATGGAAAGCAGACGTGAAGTGTCACGCACACACACCTTTAAACCCTCCCTTTCCTTTCCCTCCTCAGCCCCAAATCTCATCAAACGTTTTGTCCAGATCTCATCCACTTGGACTCGAAACCTCTGCGCGCACAAATTCTGCGACCAAAAAGAGCTTTCTTTTTTCACGGCTGTGTTATTTTCCTGAGTGCAGGGACTGTGTTTTCATTAGGAGCACTAAAGCCTTTTGTCACTTAGTTAATGCCGAAGCGAGTTAAGAATGGACACGCAGCTGGTGCCGGGTGTTTTGCAGCTGTAGGGAATACTGCAGGTTACTCCACGTTCTCTTGGACTGAGCTGCCTCCCTCTGGCAATGGCAAAGCGAGCAGTCGTACAGCTGCTTTGTGCTCTTAAGGGTACGTTTTTTCCATCCTTTTCCTTTTTTTTTGTTGGGGGGGGGGGGGCGGGCGGGGAAGAGAGGATTATCCACTCTTTCCCTCTTTCCTTGTCCACCTAGATGAAGTCCGTTCTGGCAACTTTCCGCCTCCTTTGGCCAGGGAGGAGGAAGCAGGGTGGGAAGGGAGGAAGAAACAGCTGGCCTTTAGGTTTCCAATCAATGCAGCTCCTTAGCAAGCTGGCAATGTGAGCTCAGTCGTTAGGAAAGCTGCTCTTTCATTCGGGAGGCAGCTTGAGCCAATTCTCCCCCAGCCCAGGACCAAAGAGGTTGGGAGTTTGGTCCTTTCCAGCTTGTTAGGACCACTATAGCTGGCACGGGCTCCTATTCGCAGTGTTTCATTTATGCAGTGCACTGGAGGACCGGGCTGGCACATTGGGGGTTAGCCTGTCTCGGGAAACTACAGAAGTGCTGTGGTGTGCACGCTCAAATTCCCTTCTCTTTGGGAAAGCCACTTTCCCCTGAGATTGGAAGTGGATTTAGGAAGGAGATCTGGAATTTTCCAGTTGAGCCCTGCTCAGGTTAAATCTCCGAGTTGAGTAGGTTTTAAGAAAATGAGATGGATGTGGTCAGCCCCTCAGGTGCTATTAGGACTGCAGTTCCCCTTGACCTGCACAAGCAGCTGGAGGTCCTGCATGTAGGGAAAGGGTTGGTGAATAAATACTTGAACGATTTCTGCAGGACTTGCAGACCTTACCTCCGTCCTGGTGAGAAAGGTGGCATTTGGGCTGTGCGTTGTGGAGTCTCCTTCTGTGGAGACATCCAAAACCTGCCTGGATGCATTCCTGTCCAGCCCGCTCTGGGTAACCCTGCTCTGGCAGGGGGTTGGACAAGATGATCTCCATAGGTCCCTTCCAACCCCTGTCAGTATGTGATTCTGTGATTTGCCTTCTGAAATGTGTGCTCCAACCTGGCCTTGAACCCCTCCAGGGATGGGGCAGCTACAGCTTCTCTGGGCAACCTGGGCCAGGGTCTCACCACCCTCACAGAAAAGAAGTTCTTCTTGAGATCTTATCTAGATCTCTCCTCTTTCAGTTTAAAACCCTTCCCCCTCATCCTATGGCTCCCCTCCCTGATCAAGAGTCCCTCTTCAGCTTTCCTGGAGCCCCTTTAGGGACCGGAAGGGGCTCTAAAGTCTCCCCGGAGCCTTCTCTTCTCCAGGCTGAACCCCCCCCAACTCTCTCAGCCTGTCCTCACAGCAGAGGGGTTCCAGCCCTCCCAGCATCTCCGTGGCCTCCTCTGGCCCCGCTCCATCAGGTCCGTGTCCTTCTGATGTTGGTGGCCCCAGAGCTGGAGGCAGCACTGGGGGGGGGTCTCCCCAGAGCAGAGCAGAGGGGCAGAATCCCCCCCCTTGCCCTGCTGGCCACGCTGCTGGGGAGGCAGCCCAGGATGTGGGGGACTTTCTGGGCTGGCAGCGCACATAGGATCGTGGCTCTGCTAAGTTGGTGTGTTGCATGTCGGGTTGTATTGTATCACTTTAAATGTGCTGGAAAATATACTGGACCCCCAGGACAAAAATCAGTCAGACCAGAGGTGTACTGGTCCACACTTAGACTAGGCACTGGTGAGGTTTCATGCTGCCTAGGCCAGCCTCGTGGCACCATAGCGTTGGGGGAGATAGTTCAGGATTTGCTGTTAACCTGTTTCAGAGTGTTCTGATCTCTGACGCGTGATTTGATCGCGGAGATGTGAGTGGGGAAGATCACTGCTGAAATCTCATTAGCAAATAATGGGCCTTATGTGCAGAAATCTCCCTTGCTGACATCTTGATCTTATTCTGCCGCTTCTGATCGGCTGGGTTGAATATTCGTTCTTGTTTTTCGCAAGTGTGAACACAGCGTCACTGCCCTGGTTTACAAGCGATGGTGGAAAAAGCTGTGGTATACAGCGGCGAGGAGGATTTTAACATATTTGCAGAAAGAAATGTACAGATTTCCTAGTATTGCTGCTAGAGAAGCTCGTTTTTTTGAGGGATGCAGAAACGAAAGGATTTGAAAGATAAATTTGCCTCTAATAAGTCAGCAGATCCCATTTAGCTGCAGAAAGGTTAGTTCATGGAAAAAGTACTCAGGTGCTCTGTTGTTTTCTCCATGAATTTGGGTGTCTAATACCCTTATACCGCTTGGCATACTCCTAAGTGGTCCCTAAATCAGTATCGGTCCTCAGATCAGAGCTTGCGGGGTGATGACAACAGATGACTGGCAACAGATGAAAAATGAAGTAGTGCAGTGGTATTACCATGCTGCCCAAAATTGAATATTTCTACCTTCAGAAGAACAGCCCTACCCTCTGAATTCTAAAGAAAACTTTCGAGAGGCTGTTGCGTTGCGGTTGCGGTGTGTTCGAACAGCGTGAGGAGCTCCAGATCGTACCTTTTTTTTCCTCTGTAGGGGCTGAGTCAGTTCTGCAGTGACAGTGGTGTGACAGGCAGAGTACAGCAAAGGTGCACTAAGGGCTTCTCTCAGCCCCCTTCCCTGCAGCGAGCCTGGCACTGACCTCCTTGGAACAGAAGCATTAGAATCATAGAATGGTTTGGGTTGGAAGGAACCTTAAAGATCATTGAGTTCCAACCCCCCTGCCATGGGCAGGGTCACCTCCCACCAGACCAGGTTGCTCAAAGCCCCCTCCAGCCTGGCCTTGAACCCCTCCAGGGATGGGGCAGCCACAGCTTCTCTGGGCAACCTGGGCCAGGGTCTCACCACCCTCACAGCAAAGAATTTCTTCCCAATATCTCATCTCAATCTCCCCTCTTTCAGTTGAAAACCCTTCCCCCTCGTCCTATGGCTCCCCTCCCTGATCAAGAGTCCCTCCCCAGCTTTTCTGGAGCCCCCTTTAGGTATTGGAAGGCTACTATAAGGTCTCCCTAGAGCCTTCTCTTCTCCAGGCTCTGGAGAAGAACCCTCCCAACTCTCTCAGCCTGTCCTCACAGCAGAGGTGCTCCAGGCCTCTGATCATCTTTGTGGCCCCCCGCTGGACTCCTTCCAACAGGTCCATGTCCTCCTTGTGCTGAGGACTCCAGCGCTGGATGCAGGCCTCCAGGTGGGGTCTCCCCAGAGCAGAAAAGAGGGGCAGAATCCCCCCCCTCGTCCTGCTGGCCATACTTCTTTTGATGCAACCCAGGATGGGGTTGGCTTTCTGGGCTGCCAGTGCACACTGCAGGCTCACGTTGAGCTGCTCATCCACCAACACCCCCCCAAGTCCTTCTCCTCAGGGCTGCTCTCAAGCCATTCTCCCCCAAAACTGTGTTTTTGCCTGAAAAATTAGGGTAAAGCTAAAGCCCTGGGAGGCAGGAGGAGACTTTGATTTGTCTACTGGTAGGGTGCGTTCAATCTTTGGTCTGCCTTGTTCTCTTATTTTTCTGTCTGCGTTGCTGATTTTCCCCTTCCCGAGTACTTCTCCCAAGACTTCTTGGCTTATTTGCGTTTAATCTTCCCCGATTTGTCTACAGCCTGGGTTGCTCTGATCTCTGCAGGTCACCGTGCAGTTTGCGTGTTTGTTACTCCTTGGCTGTTTGCTGCCATCAGCAGATTTGATTGCGGTTGAATTTACATCAAAGGAACACCTGACAAAGAAGCAGGCCTGATAATAGGCTCTAGTTTCTTCTCAGCAGCCCCAACAGGTAGAGGCGGACGAGGGAACGCTGGCAGGATCACAAGGGAGTTCGTGCTCTACTTTCCACGTGACATGCTTTTTGCTCTCCCGCCTGATGGAGCACTGCAGACCCCGCTGCTGCTGCCGCGGGTTCCCCAAAAATAGAGCTGCCACTGGAAAAATAGGAAAACAAGACAGAGGTAGGCCTTGCTCTTCTGCAAAACAAAACCCACACCTGGGAAATTCTCCGTTAACTCTCAGACAGGGGGAGGAAAAGGCTCTCCTGCCCTCGCTGTTGTAGCCATGGAAGTGTGGCTCACAAATTACGGCTGCCCTTTCCCTGCCAGGAGAGTTGGTTCAAATGCCAGGATCAAGAGGGACGCTACAGTCACAGCATGATTGCTTCCTGCTTCTTCGGAGTTGGTCAAAGAAGAGGCTGATGAATTCAAGACTGGCTTCTCTGGGGAAAACACTTCATTTCGGTGTCTACATAGGGATTTTGCACCTGCTTTTGTTCATGTCATTTATGCCGCCCTGGCTGTTTTCCCTGTCTAGCTTTTGCTCTTAGGAGGTAATTTTATATAACGATCATATATGTGGTTATATACGCACAGAGAGTGATAGATACATAGATATATGTGGTATTTAGTGGGGTTGGGATTATTCCTGTGAGGTACTGGCTGTTATTTAGGTGGGTCCCAGACAGAGGCGTCTCCTGAGTGCGCTGCTCAAGGTTTCGCAGCACATGGGAGATGCTTGGTGTTACAGCAAACACGGTGTTTGGGGTGCTCGTGCCACCTCAGCCCTTCGTCCCCTGCCAAAAGTGACACTAGTGGCACCACATCCCGACCTCCGTAGGTTGCGCCTGGTGGCGTTCGGCAGCTGGTGCTTTCAAGGCCTGCACTTCTCCAAGAATTGAGTGAGTCTCTGGTCGATCCTTGGGAGGCTGCACGTGCTCGCTATGGGCTGGAGACCTCCTAGGAGGGCAAAGCTCAGCTTCCGAAAGGCTGCGAGGGGAGATTTTTGGGGCAAGGAAGGGATGTCTTTGTGCCTCTGGCGCAGCAGCGGCTTCAGGATAGGAGGTGTGGAACCAGGATAGTAGGTGCAATCCTGGCTGGAGGGGCAGGAGCGTGTGCGCTGGGAGCTTCCCCCACAGCTTGTCTCCCCTGGAGCATGGCCAAGGACTGCAGAGGTCCTGGTGTGTGAGTCTGGCTGAAAAAGTGGTAGCTGGAGCTGTCTGGGCTTCCACTCTGAGTGCGCAGGGTTAAAAGCAACATCCCCCCTGACTTCCCCGGAGGGATTTCCAGCTCCTTTGGTTGGGATGAGGATGGGAAATGGCTGGGTTCTCCCTGTTCCTTGAGAGAATGGATGAGCAGGACATCCCTTCGCACCTCACCCGCTGGGCCGCTGATCGCCAACCCTTTGGGGATTAAAGGTGCCGTTTAAAAAATAATAACAGTAAATCAAACCTGCCTGCAGTGTTACGTAGGGACTCCAGTATTCAAATGAACTCATGGTAAGTGGAGACACTGGCTCATTAAATATTGCTTTGGAGTTTGTCCTTCGGAGGCTACAGTTTCATAGTGCTTTGAGATGATCCGAGTTCTGCTTTGTTTTGGTTTTTTTTGTTTGTTTGTTTGTTTATATTTTCCTTCCAAGGCTTTTTCTGTGTTCAAAGCTGCTTTCAGTTGTGAGCTGTTAAAATAATTCCCGGCAAAGTGTCGCTGCCCATCCTTGTGTGATTATGAAATAGAAAAACTGCTTTTATTTTGTTTTCTACTGTTGTAGAACCAGGCCTGGGTGTGACATTGGGAAGATCTGCTCTTTGCTTTCTCCCGTTTCCACTGAGGAGCGTGGTGGGACTCCTGGAAGCTGTGAATGACGAAGGCAGGCTGTGCTAAAGCCCGGCTTAATTTAAAAATAAATAAATAAATAAATAAAAATACAGCAGCTAGAAAAACACATCACCTCACTCCCATTTTTTTCCCCGGCACGTGAAGCGGTTGTATTCTGAATGAAAAAAAGGGGATCAGTCTGGGTAAATCCCATCTATTTCTCTGGGCCCACGGAAGGGGCACCGCTCCTGTCCCAGCCGACCAGCCTGCGTCCCCACTCGAGGCATCTTCTTTTTCTTTCTCTCTGTCCCAAGGTTCCCATGAAGCGAATGGGAGGGAACGAAACGAGACCCTTGCTCTGGTGCGGAGTTAAATCCTTGAATTGCCTTAGTCTGAGGGGAGTTGGAAACCCGCATCCCGAAATTAAAAATAACACCGCCTTTATGAGGGAAGGGAGAACGCCCGCTAATCGTTGGTTTACGGAAGAAAAGCAGAAACATGCTAAAAAATTGGCTCACAACAGCGGTTGCTGTATCATAATCTCCTCGTTCCTTTCTTGCCTTGCTAATAAGAAGTAAGACTAATTTAATTTTTACAACGTCCCAAATCTATGGCTGTACGATTCGGAAACTTAATAAGATTCTCCTGCTGAGCCAAGAAAAGCTTAGTGGTTTTTAGCTTACTTTCTTCTTCTGGGTTTCAGTTTCAGGACGTTTATGCAGTGGCTGAGACTTCTCTTTTCTTTTCTTTTCTTTTTTTTTTTTTTTTTTTTTTTTTTTAAAAGGCTGTGTTTCATCAGGATTACTAATGTCTCTGTTTAAGTTATTATGGGTGCAAACTGGTTGTGTTGGAGCCGAGTAAAATCTTGGGCAAATTTTGGCAAAACGTAAACGTTTTACGTGTTGTTTTGATTTGGGGAACTTTTTTCTTTCTGGAGGGGAAAAGAAAAACGAAAAAAAAAAAAAAAAGCGGCACCCTCTTTTGTTTCAGCATTTTCCAAATGAAAAGCTTTGAGTTTTTTCTCATTGAAGCAACTTTTCATTTTGAGTGATCTTCAGTGCTGGCTTTTGTAAAGGGCTGAAGAGTCAAAGTGAAACATTTGTTTCGGTCGGCCCCCAATGAATATTTTAAAATTATTATTTTTTTTTAACCTTTTTTTGGTTTTTTTTTTTTTTTCAGGATTGCCAGCGAAGCGAAAAATCAGTTATTCACCCGGCTTTATATACCATATACTGATAGAAACTTCAGAGCACCCCAGCGACTGTTTATGCCGCGCAGCTGCTGCCAAGCCCTCCGTTTATATCTTGGGAAATTATTATGCTTCTCAGGGTTGCCCGAGAGAGTAAACCATCCGGAAGCGGCCCGGTTTTTCTCCCTAGGGTTAACAAGGAAGCAACGTTTTCCAAAAATCAGTTTCTAACTTGATTCTCCTTTCGTGGCAGGTACTAACTTTGCCAGTTGCAGGACCTGTTTTATGCAGAAGGCGTCGCGTTAGGAGCTGCTGTAGAGCGGCGGGGTCAAGCTGGGCTTTGGGGATAAGGTGTCCTTCAAAAAGATGAGTGCAATAATCGAGAAAAGACAAAGTCCCTAATTTTTAGGGTTAACCACAGTCAAAAACCACACTTAAAATGTGCTTTTCCTCTGGTTACTTTGCATGATGGCATATATATATATATAACACGAAGCTATTTATTTAAAACAGGTTGGTTTAACCCTTTTCAGCGGGGCATGTTTTCCCTGTATAAAGGGTTACCTGCAGATGGCACGGGGCATTCCGGAATGACAGGGCCAAATTGCCTGGTTTTTCTGAAGCTGATGGAAAAAAGTTCAGATAAATTCCTGCGGAACAGACACCGTAACCAGAAACTGTTGGTCCTGCTCACCTGGTACGGATTGCAAGTCTGCTGGAGGGAAAGGAGTTGTGCTAAATAGGTCTGTTCCGCCTGTTTTCATCTTAAATCCTAATTTAAGCTTAAAAAGCAGGCTCAGTGGGTCAAGTGCTTCCCTCTGGACCTGGCGAGTAGGGCCAGGAAGGCACTGGCTAGGCTGGGATTAACTGCAGAGGGGTATTTTTTTTTTATATATTTTTTTTATTTTTTTTAATCCCTGCCTTTAGAGAGCGTTCGGGTCAAGGCATGAAATGAAGTTAGTGGGAGCCAAAGCAGATTCGCTCCCCTCCCAGGAGCAGCCCATGGAAAGGCCAGTTTTTCCTCCCATCCCTTCTTGAGGACATCTCAGTTCAGCGAGTCCCGTGCCCCTGGAGCCCTTCTCCTTCCCCGGTCTTGTTCGCTGCATCCCCTGTGCCTCTGCTCCCCACGGGAACCTGTTTTCTAGGCTCCTGCCTGCTCTCTGGGTGCCAGCTCTTGCCTGGAGGGAGCAGCCCTGCCGGGAGGAGAGGAAGGTCGCAGCAGGAGCAGGAGGCGTGGGAGGGGAGGCAGGAATAAGAGTTTCTGGCAGGAGAGAGCAAGCTGGGACTCGCCGCCTTTCCCAACTCATCCTCAGGGCCACGTCGGAGAGCCCATCCCTCCTGCCCGGCACGTTCCTCTCCCTCTCTCCCCTACTCCTTTGCCTGGGATTACACAGTCCTGGGGTTGTCTTTACTTTGGGGTGTGGGACTGACTTCAAACTGGTCGAACCGATTCGTAGCGGATGATTCACTGGACACGTTTTGCTCCTCGCTTTTGTTGCCGCAGCATCTGTCAGCGGCTCGCAATTTTTAGCGCCGTGCGAGCTGTCGTTCTGTGCCGCTGCCATCCCGGGAGCCCTCGCCATAAACCGGGTGCTGCCCTGTCACCCAGCGGGGATCTGCAGATCATAATCATGCTCCCCGCTGCCAGTAATTCTGGGTGTCCTGGTGATCCCTGACCCATTAAGTCGAGGCTTTTCAGTAACCCAGATTGAGTGGCAGAGGTGATTAGGTAATTTTTTTTATTTTTTTTTTTTTTGGGGGTTGCATTAGAGGTATTAATTTAGATTGCACAAATGTAACCATCCAGAGTTGGGTTTGTAGCAATGAGCAGTGCGACTGGCGAGGCCAGGCAGCGTGTGTGTGGGGAGTAATCTGTGCCGCTGGAGGGATGGAGGGGGTGTTTTCAACTCTGCTGAGAGCTGCTCTACCTGTATTTTGAGGCTGTTGCCAAGCGGTGGTGGGGAGTTGTCATCCAAAACAGGGGTAGCAGCGCTTCTGCCTGGAGCTGTCACCTGCATCTAAGACATCAAAGAGCAAACTGCAAGCTCCTCGGCTCTTCCCTGGCTCCCCTGCCCCGTTGCTTCCCCTGAACCCCTTTCCTTCGCAAAGTGGGAGCAACCTGGCTGCCAGAGCAGCACAATCCAGTTTTCCCTCCCTGGCTGCGGCGGCCGTGAGTCAGTGTGTGCTCGTGAGCCTCGTCAGCGGGAGGAACTGGTCTGAGGAGCCCTGATGCCGTTGGAGCAGGGCCATCTTGGGTCTGTGCTGGTGGTGCACCCCGGGCTCAGCTTCCCACAGCATCAGAGGGCAAGAGACGGAGCGGCTGCTGCTTGTGGAGGCCGCTAGGATCCACAGGTAACCCCCAAAGGCTTTGGAGATCCTGGCCTGACCTCCAAGCCCCTCCTTGGATGAAAGCTCCATAGCTGGGATGGAATCCTGCTGCTGAAGCTGGATCCTCTCTGGGCTGTACTGTGGGCCAGCCCCTCTGTGGTTTTTGGGTATTGCTGCTGCTTCCGTTTGTACATGTTCCTCCTGGTTGGGGGATATGATCTGGGTCCAGACCCCGCTGCTTCTTGCTTTCATCCAGGGGAAGCTGAGGGCTGGCAGCTCGGCTCACCAGACCTTTCTTAACCACTGGTGTAGCCTAAAGCTGTGGTCCTTGTAGCTGGATCCACAGAGGTGGCTGTAGCTTGCTCCGATACACTCACACAGGGTGGTCTCCTGCTTTAAAAATGGAGTTAGAGGACAGGTGTTCTCCAGATTGGGAAAAGGTGCTGCTCTGCCCTGAAATGAGAGCATTAACTTGCCTGTCTCCTCTGTTTGGGGGCAGCCATCAGGGGCTGAAGTGACCTTCAGTCCCCTTTGGAGCAGCAGAAGCATCTTCTTCATGTTGGCTGGATGTGGGAGATGCCACAGAAGCCGTGCCCATTCCTGCAGGCTGGGCACGGGCTGGTGCCACCATTAGGGGCAAGGTGTCCCCGTGGCGTGCAGCCCTCCTGGCAGCCACCCCAGGCCTTTTCCCGACGGAGGGATGCGCTTAAAAATGGCTCTCTTGAAATCGGTAGCCCCTCATCTTCGCCTTCTGAGCTAGCTGCCTGGCCTGGCTTGAAAATGCTGCTGTGTCTGCTAAAACAGTCGGGACTCGAAGTCAAGTCCCCCTCCGTCACCTGCATCCCCCAGGCCCCTGGGTTCATGGCCCTGGGGCTGGAATTCCACTCCTGACTTTTCCCAGTGGGCTCTCCTGATCTCCCCACCACCACCATCCCTTCTGAATTTAAGGTCATATCAGGCAGATCTGCTTCACCAAGGTTTCCCAGCAAACAGGGCAGGGGAAGAGATGCAGATGGCTTGGAGTGACAGCGCCGAAAGGAGGGGGACGGTTTTAGACTGAAAGAGGGGAGATTGAGATGAGATCTGGTGAAGAAATTCTTTGCTGTGAGGGTGGTGAGACCCTGGCCCAGGTTGCCCAGAGAAGCTGTGGCTGCCCCATCCCTGGAGGGGTTCAAGGCCAGGTTGGAGGGGGCTTTGAGCAACCTGGTCTGGTGGGAGGTGTCCCTGCCCAGGGCAGGGGGTGGGACTGGATGTTCTTTAAGGTTCCTTCCAACCCAAACCATTCTGTGATTGTATGAAATAAGATGGCCAGGGAGGGGGAAGGAGCTGTGGACCCTTCAGGAGCCAGCATCCCTAGGGAACACGGCAGTGGGCTAGGCACACCTGCCCACCTCCAAAACTCATCCTCAGGGACCAATGGCTCCAGGTACAACCAGGTGCTCCAGGATCATGGGCAGGGAGGTTTCTTTCTAGTCCTCCTTCCCTCTCCCTTTTCCAACTGATGCATCCCCCAAAGCCAGTCAATTCCTCCTCAACCATCTCCAGATCTAGAGCATCTGCCAGGGAAGGCACATCACGGAGCACAGAAGGAACAGGTTTTAAATTGCCCGTCTCTGTAAGGATTTCCTTCCATTCTTCTGGCCCCGCCAAACCCACCTCATGCTACTCTCCCCAGACTATTTCCTCTCCCACTTCCTCTCCTTTTCCCCCTATTCACTGGGTTTCCTCCCCGTTCCTCCCCCTGTGCTGTTTCACCTACAGCCTTCATTACTTGCTGCCTTCACATCTCCCTTCTTGGTGTGAGTGGGGATGACATGGATTTTGTGCTTGTGCCAAGCTCTGCATTTGTTAGAGAGGGGAGGGGGGAAGATAAAAAAAAAAAAAAAAGAGCTACAAAACTCTGGAAGTTTCTAGAAGACAATCCTATAACATCAGTCTCATTTTCCCTGCCTGCTGCCTTGCAGCTTGCCTGGGGAAGGGATTTTCAGGCTGCTCCAACTGGAGTATATGGTGTCGCTCGTGGCCAGCCAGTCCCTCCTGCCCCTGCCCTGCCTGTGGGTGTGTTGGAAGAGACCTTAAAGGTCATCCAGTCCCACGTCCCTGCCCTGGGCAGGGACACCTCCCACCAGACCAGGTTGCTCCAAGCCCCCTCCAACCTGGCCTTGAACCCCTCCAGGGATGGGGCAGCCACAGCTTCTCTGGGCAACCTGGGCCAGGGTCTCACCACCCTCACAGCAAGGAATTTCTTCCCAATATCTCATCTCAATCTCCCCTCTTCCAGATTACGACCATTAGCTAGAAGACTGGAGGGGTGTTGTGACCAGGCAGTCACCCGCTTGCCCTTGCTGAGCTGGAGAGCTGAAAGGTCTGGAGGGGGTGACAAGCCACTTCGCTTCGGGGACTCTGCATTTTGAGCTGGGGCTGTCTCTTACTAACGAGTCCCCAGTGAGAAAATGAGCTCTTCAAAGGTAGGTGGCCACAAAAAACGGAGCAGCTTTGGGAAGGTAATGGCGGCATCTCCACGTGCCCCGCATCAGGTTGAAGCACCGACGACTGGAAGTGTCTGTGCAGGAGCCAACGGTGCGGCACGAGCAGCCTTGGACACTGGGTGGGAGCGGGGACACCGGGCACAGCCTTCCCACCATCGTCCCGGCCGTGTTTTTCCCCTTGGAGCTCCGTGGCGCTTGCCGAGCGGACAGAAATCCAGTCCCTAGGGCTGGCTTGAATCCTTCCGCTTCTCCTTTTTTGGCGTTTCCCCATGTCCCCACAGCCATTTGTCCCCGAGCAGCAGCTGTCCCCTGTGTTGTCCCCTGTGCCCCATGCTGGGAACACCAGCCAGTTCCTTGCAGCCGAGATGCGTGGCGGGACGGGGGAAAACCTTGCTGCTTTTCCCTCTGGTTTTTGGTTCACCATCGATCCAAAACGGAGCGGTGGCTGTTCTGTGGGTGCACAGATGGGGAAGGGGGACGGGGGACAGGACGGGGAGGTGACTCATTCACTGTGCGTGGCAGCTGGGGCTGGCCCGAGGGACACTCCTGGGCTGTGCTGGCTGCTTTTAGTGCAGCAAAAGGCTCTGGAGCCGAAGAACGGGGGGGGCGCGATCTCCCCCCTGGCTGGCCCTGAAAGCAGCCACCCGTCCCCTGGGGCTGGGGGGAGAGGGCACCGATAAATGGAGCCGTGGATTAAGGCGTCAGATGTTTCCTGCTGGGATTTAATGCCACGAGGGACGGTGCATTATATGTATTAAAACTTGGCCGCATCCTGCTCTCGGCCGGCCCCGCGGTGCCCCGGTGAGCTGTGGACAACGCATCCCTCGGCACTCGTAGGCCCGGAATGGCAGCCCCCAAGGGGATGTCCCCGTGTCAGGGACGGGAGCCCCGCGCCCCCCAACAAGGTGACATTGCTCTCCTTCCATGAGATGGAGCGGGGACCAGACCGGGCTGTCCCTCCCTTCTCCCCCCTCCGCCCCCCCTTACTGTCCCCTTCGGTGGAGGGGGAAAAAAAACCCAAAAAAACCCAGGAAAACAGGATTTATTTTAATTGTTTATTGTATAATATAAAACTACAAAAGTAAGACTGCTCATTTCCATGTACATTTGTCCAATTGGTTTTTGATTACAGCCCATACCTACATGTGAATACAGAAATCTGGTTTCAGATGTATATGTCTGTAATATTGCATAGAAAAGGCACAGCTCTAAGGTCTGTGGGAGGGGAAGGGGAAAAATACAGCTTTTTTTCTTTTTTTTTTTCCTTTTTTTTTCTTCTTTTTTTTTTTTTGTTTTTTTGTTTTTTGACAATAACAGGCCCTGTTCAAACAACCATGCACCGAACACGTCACGCTATTTACACCGCTTCCAGACTCTTGGCCTTTGCAGGCGCTGGTATGGATGGATTACGCTCGGAACGAGACGGGAGTTGAGGGTGGGATTTATTTATTTATTTATTTTTTATCATCTGCAATTTGTGGGTTGTTTTTATTTTTTTTTTTTAAAGAGATTCCAGAATTTGCATTAGGCTTATTTTCAGGAAAAGGAAAAAAAAAAAAAAAGTGCTTAAAAGAGAAGTGGTTTAGTTAAAAATATTCGGTCTCGTTAATTTAACAGAAGCACTGAAAGCGACTTGCACAAAAGCGGGGTACTGAAACCTGAGGGGGGGGGGGGAGACCCCCCAAACCAAAAGCAACCCTGTAAGAAGAAGTTCGCAAGGAGCCGGAGTGAATCAAAGCGTTTGTCAGACAGGACCCATCACCGTTGACTCGGTTTAATGGCGATAAAAGCGTAAACTTTGGATTCAAAACATCGGTGGGGTTGGTTTTTTTGTGTGTGGGTTTTTTTTTTTAAAACAACCCAGGCTGTGACCACACCACGTGGAGGGGGAAAAAAAAAAAACACCAACAAAACCCAAATTACCGTTCACGAAGTCCCGATTTATTCTTACGGCGATGGCTGCGGACAGTGGCTTCGCCGTCAACCTGGAAGGTGCCAGCTTGAGGCATCAGCGGGTGATGCTGCTCCACGATGTTCTCCTCCGGAGGGAAGGTGCCCTTCCTTTGTATCCAGGGCTGCCTGGTCCCCTCGGGCTCTGGAGGGGACCCGTGGTGGCCGAGGAGGGGCTGGTGGGACGTGGGTAGTTGGAACTCTGGCAATAAACCCTCTGCCGCAGGTGCCGAGTGAGGTGGTGGCTTCTCATCCGGCTTTACCTTCCGGTGGCAGTCAGCTTCTGGGGCTGGAGGGCAGAAGAAGGTGGCAGGATGTTCCCTCCAGCCCCGGGGGATTTCGGGTGGATTTCCCATGTGTGTTAAATATTAAAAAAAAAAAAAAAAAATAAAAAAATTCACCTTTTTTCCAACCGTTTTCACCAGCCCAGCCCCACGGAGGTAACAGCGGTGGCTCCTGTCGCAGAGTCCAGCGCTGGGGAAAGGCCCAACGCCAGGAGCTGATGGGGTTAGGAGCCAGGACTAATTTTGAACATAAAAACCGTCCCTCATCCATACCTTTTTTTTTTTGTTGTTGTTTGTTTGTTTCTTTTGCATATTTCAAACATCCAGACCCATGTTAGAAAAAGAGAGGGGGGGGAGGGGGGATGGGGGGGTGGGGACGAGTCGTGACCCATGCACATCCCGACTGGAAGGCGATTCTTTTTTTTGCTCCGAATCTGGCTCCCACACCCTTTTTCATACAGATTTACATTCCTACAAGAGAATACATTCCTACCATACATTCTGTACATGTTACAATCCAGATGTTGTTAGCTTCACAATAAAATAAATATATTTACAGAAAGAAAAAAACGAAACAAAAGAATAAATAATTTATGAAAAATGAAACGAAACAAAACAAAACAAAAAAAATCACTTCAAATCCAAAGCTCTTTTATTCTGCTCCCATCTTGTCACTTCATTGCACATTAATGTCACTTCTCCATCCCTCGGGGGGGGTCGGTCTCGTGAGATGTTCCAGCCGTGGCTGCTGTTGGGACCACGGCAAAGGCCACCACGCTGGAGACCTGGTGGTGTCAATACGGGGAGGAAGCTGCGGCTGGAGCCCTGCCCTCCTCCAGCCCAGCACTAGCCTGGCTAACCTTTTCCTAGCCCAATCAGTCAGTTAGTGGCCCCCCCCCCAGGATTCCCGACAGCACCAAGAGGACACAGAACATGGTCCTCCCGGTGGTCAAGTGGATTTAGAGCTCAGCTCCTGGTCTCTGGATGCAGAAACCACCCCCCCCAGAGCAAGACAGCCCTCCAATCGCTCCACGCGAGCTTCTGCCCGGCGTACGGGAATTGTTTAAATGCATAATAACCCCCCCCCCAAAAAAGGGGGTGGGGGTGGGGTGGCAGCTCCAGCACATGGTAATTCAGTGTTTAACCGTGGGGTAAGTGCTCACCGCGGCACCCCGTGACCCTGCTGATGGTGCCGCACAACCTGCGCACAACTGACGTCCCCCCCAGGTTACCAGAGATGCTGAACCCGGTGTTTTTTCCCACGAGAGCCGAGGACTGTGGCTGAGCAAGGGTCAGCCGGGGGGGGGTGGGGGGTGTGTGTGTGTGCAATGGGCCCCCCACCCCCCCCCCCCCTCCTTCCTCACCCCCACACTTCCGATGGTCCCTAAAGCTACGCTTGGTCAACGGTTTTCTGTCTGAAGCATTAACTTTTTCCTTTTTTTTTTTCTTCTTTTTAATTTTAGTCCGTGTACGGGAACGACTGCAAAGCCCTCAGCATCACGCAGCTCGGCTTGAAAACATTAGAAGAAAGCAAAACCCACCCCCCCCTCAGCCAGTGTGTTCCCCCCCCGCCCCGGCCTCACCCCAGCGATGAATTCGGAGCCCGAAGCGCGTTTCGGAATTGTACGTGAGGCGTTTCATTTCGCTGAGGGGGGGGGTTCCTTCATTGCAAAAGGTATTCGCTTTCCTACGGTGTCCGTGTGCATTTCTACGTATGTCACATCTATCCAGCTATATACTAATAAATATATATGGCCTGGTTTAAAGTGCCAATTTCTAAAAAAAAGCCGCCTCCTGAAAAGGCAGGCAAGACCCAATTTCATCCATGACAAGAAGGGAGCAGAATGGACTGAATATTGCCAAATGACATAGAACATAATTTAAAATTTCTTAAATAAATATAAAAGTTATTCCTAACGAAGCCATAGGCGTGTCAACAATACAGGTTGTAACCGGCGCTCAACAGCTAAAGTACCATTGAAAGAACTAAAATGCCGTAGCGACTTCAGCAATAGGCATGATACATTGCAAACATATTTTTTTTTTTTAAATTAAATGTACACCACAATGAACTCTTTTTTTTTTTTTTTTTAAAAATAAAAATAAAATAAAATAATATAAAATAAAAAAATGCTCTTGGTGCAGTAATGAGAAGACTTCTCAGGTGTTACAGGGAACGGGACCATGCATAGAAAGCTGTGTCTGTCTGTCTGTCTGTCTGTCTGCTCGTTGTAAAACGGGTCCATAAAGCGTAAAGCAGGTAACGCAGCCGATTGACAGAAGCCCCCCCAACCCGAGAGGAGATGCCGAGTGCCGCCACGCGACGGGCTCCAGTTTCCACAGCAATGGGTATTAAAGCGAGTCCATCCAGTGCAGGTAAGAGATGAGCTTCACCGCCGTAATACTGAAGTTGCCTTTTTTTTTTTTCCAGCACTCGGCGCAGGGAGGCGGGGAGAGGGAAGGAGAAATGCTCCAAGAAAGGGCCAGCGGAGGCTGCGGAGGCCAGTTCTTCTGCCCGCGGGTCAGGAAGATCCCCTGCCCGTGGGTCTGGCTCTCAGTGGGACACAAGGGCACGTTTCCCCCCTCCAAAGCGTTCCCGGGAGCGTCGGGGTGAGGAAAGCGCTGATGGGCTCTGCCGCGTTCAAGGCGCTCCGGGGCGGGCGGGACGGACTCCAGCTCCTGGGGTGAAGTTCCACAAGCGTTTTCCTGCCAACTGCTTCGCGTAGGTGTTGGAGAAAAGGACATGGCTCTGAGTGTGGGGAATCACAGTAGTGCGCAGCAGGGACAGCAGGGAGCAAACGCTTGTGACCACTCCTGGGGAAGCGGCTCCCAGCCCTTTCTTAAAGCACTTCTTTTGTTTGTTTGTTTGTTTGCATTCAGGGAAACCAACTGCAGGCTTATTTGATCCGATTTTCTCTTTGCACCATACACATATAAAACATTACAACTCTGTATAAAAGTACAAGTGGTTCTTGTACATCTGAATTATGCAGGAACTATGTGAGCAAATCCTATCAAAATAGCTATTTTTTTTTTTTTTTGTGTGTATAAACAGCATTTGTTTTTAGAAAAAACAATATCATAAACTGCAGAATCTGTACAAAAATATAAAATAAATTTGGGCAGCAGTTTCTAAACAGCCATGTAAATGCAACACTTAAAGAGGAGCAGGTTAATGCCTCCCAAAGGCTGAATTGCTAAAGTCAACCTATACGGGGCTAAAATGGTATTGAGATTATCTAAATAATAAAACTTTTTTTACCTCTTGCAATAAAACTTATAGAAAAAATAGACAAATATGCACATGCAATTTACAGCTTTCCCCAACATAATCCTTGTGCTTAGCTTTTACAATTTTTTTTCTTTTTTTTTTCTTTTTTTTTTTTTTCCTGGTTTTGTAATAACGTAACGTTGTCTACAATACATACTCTTTCCTATACCAGGATATTCGGTCTTCTGTGAGGAACCACTTTAAAAAAAATACATTAGAAGTGGTCATACATGGATGAAGGCACTCCAACTCTGCTCGAAGCAAAAACTAGTGTGTGATCCTTTTCTTTTCCAAAAAGGCAAGCAAGGACGCATGCACAGTGCTGTGAATCGGGGCTGGGAGGGACTATGGAAATCCTACTGAGTGTATATACTGGTACTTAAAATTTAAAAAAAAAAAAAAAAATTTGCTGTATTTCTCTATTTTTAAGACCCAACGAGCACCTCCATGATGTGATCCAGTTCTGTGAGGTCCATTTTGAAAGGCTGATTTGGAGTTACTGGTTGGCTGCTGTAGGGAGCCAGGGTTTTTAGAAGCTCATCCGCCGAGACGGGAGCCATTTTCGAGGCGGCCCCCGTGGCGGACGTGCAGGGGTCAAAATCGTACATGGACGTATCGATGTCGGCGAAGAGAATGTCATCCAGGGTCAAGTCTGTGAGGAAACCCGTGGAAGTCGTTATCTCGAAGTTGCCGGGCAGCGGGTCCATGAGTTTCGACTCGGCCGTTCTGCTCTCCGAGAGGCCCTCGGCCTTTTGGACGTTGGACTCGCTGGGGTGGTCTTTAGAGTCACCGGCGGCTGCTGGGGCTGCTACTGCCTCTGCGGAGGTAGGTGCTGGACAAAGCTCCTCGATTTCGTCCAAGGCTGATGAGAAGCTGTCCTTTACTGGTTGGAGAGCAGGAGGTGGCGGTTTTGTCAGACCGTCGTGCTGGACGGTCAGGGAAGTGCAAAAAGTGTCGTCCTCGAGCAAGGAGGCGGGGGTGAGGCAGGACTCCAGGGGCGTAGTGCTTACCAGGTCGGCGGGAAGAAGGGGCTGGGAGGCCAGATGGCTGAAGGCCGGCTGGGCTTCACGGAAGTTGTCCCCCAGCGGGTCGGCAGGCTGGGAAGCGGTGACGAAAACGGGCCTCAAGCTGCCTTCTTGTTTGAGTTCTTCCTGGATTCGCCTCAACATGTTGTTAATTAAAACTGTCTTTTGCAAGCTGGGCTCGGTTAATGGCCTGTGGTTATAAAGTTTCATAAGGGAAATGTTGAAGATAGTCTGACGCTGTAAGGTGTAAGACACCTTAGAGGGACCGTCAGTGGGAGACACCACTTTGCCTTCCAACCCATCTTCATGCTCGTCAAACTTCCGCTTTCCTCCTTTCCCCAACATATATCTGGAGAAAAAAAAAAAAAAAGAGAAGAGACTGATGAAGCCAGCAAAGCCTGAAGCCCGTCCTTCTCACTACCCCAGCCCACCCACTTCCTTCCACAGGCGGTGGGGATGGATCGGCCCCTCTGTCCCCTCCTCGCCTGCCCCTGACAGTCCCGAGAGGAATTGTGGCCACGTGAAGAACTCATTCCTGGCCCTCAGCAGCGTGATGGGGAAGGAGAAGCATCGTGTCTAAGCATGGCTACGCTGGTAAATTCCCAGCAGGAACTGCTTGGAATAAAACGTGGCAGCAAATTTCACTCTTGCGCAGGTGAAGCGTGTGGTCCCCAAATATCTGTGCGGAGGTGCACAACCCACAGGTACGATATGGAACGGTCCTTTAAATTTCCTGACCGCTGCAGTGCTCTGCCTGGGAATACAAACATAACACACCCAGGCCCTTACAATGAATCTCCCTTTTTATTCAAAAGGCTGTTCGTGAAGCAGCTGTCTACTGAGAGGAACCTTCCTGGTGAAGTCGGGAGACTCAACCCTTTGGCACAGCAGGATATATAGAGTCACAGAATCACAGAATGGTTTGAGTTGGAAGGGACCTTAAAGACCATCAAGTTCCAAACCCCCATGCCCTGGGGAGGGACACCTCCCACCAGACCAGGTTGCTCCAAGCCCCCTCCAACCTGGCCTTGAACCCCTTCAGGGATGGGGCAGCCACAGCTTCTCTGGGCAACCTGGGCCAGGCTCTCACCACCCTCACAGCAAAGAATTTCCTCCCCAGATCTCATCTCAATCTCCCCTCTTTCAGTTGAAAACCATTCCCCCTCGTCCTATGGTTCCCCTCCCTGATCAAGAGTCCCTCCCCAGCTTTCCCGGAGCCCCTTTAGGGACTGGAAGGGGCTTGAAGGTCTCCCCGGAGCCTTCTCTTCTCCAGGCTGAACACCCCCAACTCTCTCAGCCTGTCCTCACAGCAGAGGGGCTCCAGCCCTCCCAGCATCTCCATGGCCTCCTCTGGCCCCGCTCCAACAGCTCCATGTCCTTCCTGTGCTGAGGACTCCAGAGCTGGACACAACGTTCCAGGTGGGGTCTCAGCAGAGCAGACCTTGTGGGTTTATTTAACTGATCACCCAAGGACTAAACTACTAGAGCAGGAAATGCAGTTATTACACTCAGATAAAGAAGAAGATCCACTGGGTCTTCTAGCCTAATCTCCAAGAGCATCCTCTGCACTACGCTCTGCTGCTGCAGCCAGGGCCTCCAGTACTGACCCTGCTGGGTCCCGGTGTGAGGACAGGGGCACCTGCCTTGGAAAGCATCACGGGAGTGTGGTGTCTCCTGAAGTGCTCCAGTTCCTCCAGGAACTGGCTCCCCAGGAGCACTCCTAGTCCCACAATCCGCGTCCATCCGGGTGGGAGCAGGCGCCCTGCCTGACCCTTGCACCGGGCCGGGGGGGATGCGCTGCATCCCCATCTGTGCACGCAGCGGTGGCAGCTCTGACACACACACACACACCCCCCGCTGAAGCATTTTCAGCCAGCGGTGTTGGAAATCCTTCCCTCAGTTTCTGCCTGGCCGCGGCTTCCTCCGGTGAGACTTTCAGGAGTTTGCCGGCCACAGACCGAATAGACATCCCTCCTCATGCACTGTTTGTCTATGCTTCTCCCCCCATCAAAGCACGTTCCTCACTCGCTCAGGACTACATCCACGGCAGGTTCCATTCCAGAACAACAGAATGCCCTAGGGCTTTCTAAAAAACCAAAAAAAATCAGCATCAATGCCTGTGCTTTTCTCCTGGCCAGACGGTGGCAGATTTTGAAGAAGGAAACCGAGGGAATTTTACCAAACTTGCCCTCGTGTCATAAATCATTTCTGAGCTCAGAGTAAGTAGGGCAGTTCGTTCCCCAGTGCTGCCTCTCTCAGGATGTCTCAGAGCGCCTGGAAACGTTCCTCGACGCAGCGCAGTCCCAGCCTCATTTTGTCACCATTATTTTTGTGACATGAAGATCCCTCCCCTCCCTCCCTCCCTCCCCACCTCAAACGCAGAGGAACGAAGGAATCGCTGCGCTGTGCCGTTACGCATCTGAACGGGGAGGGCGTCAGGGTCATCAACCACCACCATCCATTTAACAAAACACAAATAAAATACCATGAAGATTTCTCCCTCCTTTTTTTTTAATTAAAAAAAAAACAAAAACAAAAAACAAACAAACAAACAAAAACCCTAAAAAACCCCAAACAAGTGGAAGATGCTTTCCAGCTACTCAGAGAGAAGTTGCAACAGGGATATAGATTTTTCAACCCCAAACCCGAGTCCTCTCGTACGAGCTTTATTATGCGGCCATTGTCCGGGAGACAAAACTCGCTTTGGTTATTTGAGTACAATGCCCGGTTCCCTCACGGGATCCATGACTGCACCAGGCAGGTCCAACACCATTTTGATGGCCATCCACTGGGCCTGCGGGCGGACAAGGCAGCCAAGGACGTACAAACGTCCCCAAGACAGACATTTAAATGCAAAGAGCCCCTCGCAAAGCGAGAGAGGGGGCAAAAGAAGTCAGGGTGTCAGTGCAGAAACAAAAGAGCTTCAGAAAGCATTTGCTGGATGTTAAATCCAAAATCAGAGTGGGAGAAGTGAGCCTGTTCTGGTTAAAAATAAGTCCCAAATCCAGATCATTTTCTAGCATATTATGCAATTAAAAAAAAAAAAGAAAGGCGGGGGCCAAGGAGCAAGCGGAGCGGAGCTGAGGAACAGGTCGGCTGCCATCCAAGCTCCTTGGCCGGCTCCCAGCGATCCCCACGCCGGGAATCTCGGCGGAACAAAACCGCAGAAATTCAGCCCTCACTGCCCAAGCCTGGTTTCTCTCTGCTCCCTGGTGTCGCTCCCATGGACTGCTGCAGAGCTGCGCACGTGGGTTTGGGGGCTCGAGGGGGGAGCTTTGCTGGTCAAAGGCTCACCACGGACGCGCTTCCTTCCACTTGGGTCAGGCAGAGCCAGAAAAGGAGGATTGAGCTGGCAGGAATCAAAACCCCTGCCCGAGTCCAGCCCGTTTGTTTTCAAAGCAAGAATGGGTTAGGAGGAGAACGAGCGGCTTTCTGTCCCTTCCTACTATCTCCTCCCTCTGAAAAGGGACGGTGTCTGTCCTAAAGATATACCAGTGCTCCTTCCGCAACGCTCTGTTTAAAGGCTAAATTTTTACGTGGCTTGGGGACGAGGAGAGTTTTGGAGTTTTTCAGGCTCTGCGAGGAACGTATAAAAATACTCACTGCGCAAAGCAAACCCTCTTCCCCCCAAGGTAAAGAAAACAGAGCATTGGGGTAGCCACACTCTGTTCCCTGGGCTTGATTATTAACTATTATTGCCAGGGGACATCGGCAGGCGTTTCAAATGAACCCAGTCGAGCCCGTTTGCATCCGAGACTGAGGTGCTGGTAGCGAAGACATTTTTTTTTAAGCTGCTCCATAAGAGCAACGGGACGATCATTAGTAAACACGACGATAACCCCGCCACGTCATTTTCCAGGAAGCTGAGAAATGATTCAAGGTTTCCTGTACGTATGACTGTCAAGCTTTCGCATCTCGCTCCATCTCCAGAACGCTGCGTTCAGAGCTCGTCCTTTTAAAAGATAAAATAGAGCAGGCAACTCCCCCGATTTCACCTACTGGCTTTTCAGCACAGCTTTCGGTTTCCTTTTCCCCAGAAAGGCTCTCTGAAGCCAGTTCAACTATTACAGCGGCAAAGTAAGACGCCAGCCTCAGCCCAGGAGGTTTTATTCCCCAAAACAGGGGTTCAAATGAGCCCCTCGACTCTCAGCTTTATTATAGGGGTTTCTTTTATCCCCTTCTCCTCTGGCACGCAAACGGGAATTGTAAAAACCTTTTCCTCCGGTTTCCATAAATCGCTTTATTCATTCTAACCAAAGCAAGGAGGCGGTATCTTTTTAGACCAACTGATGGGAGTGGGTAAAAGCAACCAGGTTTCAGGCTCGCAAAGCTTTTCTCCGCATCTCCACAAAGGAATTTTATAGTTTCTGACCACCGCAGCGTAAGACAACGTTTGCCTGGTTGTTCTTTACAGTTCAAACCACCTCTTCAACCAGCAGTTCCATGCCTACATTACATTTGTGCGTCTTAAAATACTGAACAACATTTAAAAAAAAATAAATAAAAAAGCAAGCTGTACAATGCCAACATTTCATCTCTTTCAGTTCTGTTCAGCTCAAAAACTTTGCTCCTACCCTTTCCCAGCCAAAGCTCCTGCTGGGAAAATGAACATGCCACGCTTAGGGATCAGCTTGGCCAAAACCAGTACAAAACGAGATGTACTCGCACCATCCCAAGCGTCAGAAGGTGGGGTTGGCCTTTACCAAGTCCCACTGCCAGAATGGGGACAGCCAGACGATGGCAGCCCACCAAAAAGCAAGGCTGGACGGGTGAGCGACAAAGGGTCACGTCCACGGAGGGCCTCCCGTGCCCGGATTTTGGCGGAGCAGGGATCCCAGCCAGATGTATTTCTGCTGCCTTTCCATCCATCTGCCAGGAAACATCATCTTGGGGCCAAGCGTTAAGAGTCGAGATGGGATGTCGCTTTGTTTTTGTTGTTGTTTTAATAAAGGGTGTTGCAGGACTTTGGTATGTGAGTTAGTTTTCAATGTCACTGAGGTATGTGGAACCAGAAAGCCGAAGAAAGGCAATGGAAAAACTGCATTTATCCAGGGAGTCGGGTGGGAGGGGAGTTACTTGGAGATCTTCCCCAATATTATCCCCAGTTGGCTCCAGTTCTGGAAGACCCCGACCCAAAAGCTGAACCATTGTTGCCGAGAAAGACTTAACTTGCTTTTTTGCCCATTTAGGGCGATTGCACGCGCCTCAGATCCAGAGAAACCCCAGCATTGTTTGGGAGTTGGCTTTTCTTAATTGAAAAACAAAAGTAATATATATTTTTTTCATTTGCATGTCATTTAGCTTCCTTTTATTGGCTCTGCACGCTCTTCAGACAGAGCTGGAAAAAAAAAAATGCAGTTGGGGCTCGGTAGAAGAGATAATCAGCCTGGAGCGGGTGGTTCTCTGGAGTCAACCATCATCGACTAAGCTCAGAAAAGCTTGTGCAAGGCCCGACTGCGTCTCCGAGCCCACTGAGTGACGAATCCTCCGCTCTCCCGAGGGCAGGGGTATGCGCACACCGCGACAGAAGCATCCTATTTATCGATCGTACTCAGGACGTTACACCTTGTCACTGAAGAGTTTAATTATTGGGAGTTTTGGTGTAGGGAAGCACTGGATATATAAAAATGGAGGGGAACAAGTGATACGCTCATCTCACCAATAATAAAAATACCCTTTAATGTTAATTCTCAAAAGCTTCTAACAGTTTAGTTTAAAACAACCTCTCAAGACTGAGGGCTTTTCTTGGAAATCAATCCCACAGCCCCACAAGTCCCTCCCCGCTCATCGGGGCAGCCAGGGAGGAGAAAACAGAAAGAGGAACGGAACACCAAGAGGGACGGCAGTAAAGGAGCTTTAAGAAGACACATTTCCACTCGCGTATTTACGCCACCCTGTCAGTTGGTCTAGAGGATGACCAGCTAAACAGAGCGAGGTTCATTTCTAGAATGAAGGCCACGTTGGTTCAAAAAGGTAAAAGCATGAAATCCCTGGATTCCACAGGTCCCATTCCACGGAGTCCCCATCCCTCCCCAGACAGCCGAAAGCCGAGGGAGAGCTGTGAGCAGCAGGGATTCATGCAAAAAATTAAGGCAGGACCAGTTACTTTCTGAAATCTTGGGTTATTAACACCACAGGGGAGAGGAAAAAAAAAAAATAGAGAAAGAAAAAGGCAACTTGGGGGAATTAAAATAAAACACTACTTCACACACATGTGCGCAGATAAAAAAAACAAAAACAAACCACAGAACAGAAAAGCCCCCCAAACTGCAAAGAGAGTACTGAATTTGCACGTTTCGTTCCCAAAACAAAGTTTCCAAACCTCAGGTGTAAATTAACCTCAGCAGGGTTTCTGGGAGACTCTATCCAGTAAATTACGCAAGCGCTTTCTGTGTCACTTCTGGCACATGAAATATTATTTTCCTCTCCTCCATCCCTCACCCCTCATCCTTGAGGGTTGCATTGGCTGTTTCCTGGCCCAACGGTAGTCAATGAGTGTTTTGTTACTGACTTCAGCAGGATCAGGGTTTGGCATAGATAGCTGCGGGACCAAAATAAAAAAGGCCTTTTGTGCCAACTGGGTTCAACTGGCAAGAGGAAAGCGAGATCCTCTGAGGGAGCAGGGGCAGGCTGGGCTGCCACAAGGCATCTCAGGGCTGCTGGATCCAGCCCGAGGGACCACCTGAACTTGTCACCAGCCACCATGACTTCAAAGCATCCGTCCCCTAGAGCTAGGGAGGCAAACAGGTAAAACTCTCTCTCCCCGTCCCCGTTTCCACATCCCCAAGGCCACAGCAGGGAGAGGGAGAGCAGCCGCCTCTTGGGAAGACCCCTCCCCGGGGCAGGACCATGGGCTCACCCACCGCTGGACGATGCTCCTTGGCCTGCAGGATCCTGGCAAAGTGGAGCAAACCTGGGAACCGTCCTGCCCTCTGAGAGCACAGGCATCCTCCTCCCATTCAAAGCTGGAAAGGAAGGGGACCAGTTGAGAGGAATGCCAGTATAAATCCGGCACCTTTCTCCCAGCCTCATTAAAAACACGGAAGAAAGCCCAGGTGTCGAGGTTTAACTCCAGGGCTGGAGCAAATAAGCAACACGGGCTTTCAGAGGCGACAGCCGCCGTACGACGAAAATCAGCCCGCCCTTCAAGATTTCATCCTTGTTGGACACCGGGGTCTATAAATCCCGGCAGGGTAGCCTCTGCACAGGGAACCGGCACAGCACGTACCACGCCGTAACGCAGGGCGACCTTCCACGTGCCGCAGTCTGGGTGCTGATGGGTGGCACGGGGTTGTGTCGCGGTGAGGGTTTTTATTTTCGCAAGGCTGCTCCTCGGCATCCGATGCAGATTTCCCTTGTTCGAGCGTAACGCGTCCACGTTGCCCAGCCAGAGAGGGCTCCTGACAACCGCTGCCCGGTAGGAACTGGATCTCACATCACACCTGAATTAGAAACCAAACCCCTCAACCCTAGACAAGAGGTACAGGGAACGGGGCTGCGCTGGGGTTTCTGCCCTCTTCAGACCCACTGCTCAGACATTCCTCATTTACAAAGTTTGTTTTCCCCGATGATTAAATTTTACATTAATTCTGGCAGCATTTTTTTTTTTTTTTTTAAACTGAGTGAGGTTTAATAAGCACGTACAAAACTCTCCTTTAGAGCTGTATCAAAAAATTGGCCTCCTGGGTAGCCCTGTGCTTCCAGAGAGCACAGGGAATTGTTTTTATGTTCGCAAGCCTTCACGGTGCCAGCAGTAACTGTAAGCGGCAGGTATTTCTCAGGTGTGTTTTATAGGGACCAAACTCTTCCCGTCTCCTGTGGTGGATGGGTGAACCTCGGCTCTTCCAAAAGAAGCAGAGGCACAAGCAGAGCCCGTCGGGATGCACCCCGCTCCTCCTGCATATTTAGCAGCTTCCCTCTCCCTCCACAAACACAGCCCTAGCCACACACACACACACCCCCCCCCCGCTGCAGGCACCTACGAATGAAGATTGGGGGAGAGCAATTAGCAAGCTGAGTGACAGCAGTCTTTTCTAGTCTCAAGTTAAAAAAAAATCAAAATAATAAGGGAAGCCATAGAGGGTGACTTTCAGAGGCTAATCTATGCAGGAATTAGCTGGGGACCGCGCAAGGAAACCTCCTGGCGAACAGGAGACATCAGAGGAAGCTCAGGCTCTCGTCTGAGGAGCATCTGAAGTCCTGCAGCTCTCCTGGGGCTCGGCTTTGGTACCGGGAGACCGGAGCCCCCGGGCTCCCAAAGACGGAGCATCCGCATTAATCACAAAGCCAGGTGAAGCCTTCCCCAGCAAATCAGCGAGGCAATTACGAAGGCAGTCGATAGGGTACGGCCGGCCACCGCATCCCGGCGATATTTTGAAGCTGTAACGTGATCCGGCTGTTTCCATCCCTCTCCTCCTCGCCGACTGTACTATTTGAGGCCCAGAGGGCACAGCCAGCTCCGGCTGTTGGTTAATGATCAGAAACTGCCTTTTCCACGCGCGCCGCCCACACCACTCTCTTGATGGTTTCTCAAACTTGCAGCCCCCGTCGAAGCCCTGCTAGAAGGCTCTCTGAAAAACACAAAAGCCAGCAAAACAACCCAAAAAAGGCGACTGCAAACTCTACTTCTGCCTTCAGTTTCCAGCTCCTTTTTTACCACGCTAAAAAAAAGAAAAAAAAAAAAGAAAAAAAAAAAAAAGGCAAAGCCATGGTCTCGAGTCTACAATCTCCGACTCTGCAGTGTGTTAAGTCTTGCAGGAAACATATGCTCCTATTAAATTGGAAACAGTTTCTAATGCTGTCAGTTTGCTAAATGTAACATGTTCCGGAGCAGTTTTAAGGTTTTTGACTAAGCGCACACACCAAACAGAGCACGTCTGATAAAGCGAGAACGGACTCCAATAAATATAGCTTAGAATAAATTACTGCCTCATTAAGTAATTGTTTGGAAAAAGGAGAGCAGGTTTTCTCGATTATAGCCGTGTTATTAAGGGTGTTTATAATATTAGGAATTCTATCAGGGTAGCAGAACGTAATGCAAGTTTAAATCAGACGAGCACTCGTTAGCTTGTTAAACCATTAATAAAGCCTGCCCTGGCAGAAGGAGAAGGTGAACAAGACGGCACAGGTTCTGTGCCTGGTGGAAAGCTTGGCAAGACCTATTTCAACCCAGCCACTGGGCCGAAGTCAAGAGCAAAGGGCTCCGAGCAACTCCGACAACTTCTTTGCAGTAGGAAGCAAGAGGAGGAACAGGGCTTTGTAACATACCGAGGCTGAAGGAAAAAAAAAAAAAAAAAAAAGAAAAAAAGAGCAGGTTGGGATTTCCCAGCAACAGCCATTTCTATGTCAGAGGCCTGACACAGTCAAAATGTCAATTCTCACATGTTCTGCTTCAGACAGGACTTCCCACCAGCATCCTTCTGACAGCACCCAGCAGATGCAAACAAGACCCCAAGCCTGCCCTTTTTCGGTCTTGCCCTTCACTGGAAGTTTTCTGAAACAAGCCTTCCACCATTGCTAAAGCCACCTCAGCCCTTTGCAGGCCCTGCTGTGGACATGGCCCCGCTGACCACCCACCCCAGCAGTACCTGCTGGAGGGACCCCCCCTTCCCCTCAGCTACCGGGAGCTGTGTCATTAGGGTTAGCCACGGCAGGGAGAGAAGTTTTTCAGCAAGACCCTCTCCCTGGGGTCAGAATCCTCTTTACATCCTCCTCCAGGACCGTCTCCGCACAGGAGTGCCCATGCCACCACCGAGGAGGCCTCCTGGCCAGGCTGAGACTCTGTGCTTCCACGAGCCACCCCAAAGAGCTGGGACGAGGCGATTCTGCCATTTGGGTCTCCCCGTGGCAGCGTTATGGAAGCAGCCGACCCTGCCGAGCATGAATCAAATCATATCGTGCCGAGCCATTCTGCTGCCAACATCCAAAGCTGGATGGACCAGGAGGCACGTTACACACCTGAGCATCAGGAGCAGGAAATCAAGAGCTGCAGGAAATCAAACCAGGCACAAGCCCTAAGCCAAGCTCATCAGACTTTACTACACGATTAGCTGGTTATTCAGCAGACTCTGCTTGTTGTCACCCGAAAAATATGCAAGGGCTTCTATGCACAAGCCACCCCTGGATCAGCCAAGAAGCTCCCCGCCTGCTCCACATCACGGATTCTTTTCCCAAGTCTGGCAACTCTAGTCCTCCCTTGCCTGGAAGCAGGAGATGCCGGTCCCAAAAGCAGGAGCACGGCACGGTGTCAGCACAGCTCCATGCTGGGAGCACCAGGGCCATCATTTGGGGAGGGACTCTCCATCAGGGAGTGGAGCCACAGGATGAGGGGTAACAGTTTTAAACTGAAAGAGGGGAAATTTAGATGAGATCTGGGGAAGAAATTCTTTGCTGTGAGGGTGGTGAGACCCTGGCTCAGGTTGCCCAGAGAAGCTGTGGCTGCCCCATCCCCGCAGGGGTTCAAGGCCAGGTTGGAGGGGGCTTGGAGCAACCTGGTCTGGTGGGAGGTGTCCCTGCCCAGGGCAGGGCTTTGGAACGAGATGGTCTTTAAGGTCCCTTCCAACCCAAACCATTCTATGACTCTATGATCACCTCCTCAAGCGGTGGAGGAGCAGCAATTAAGGTGGCTGTAGACCGCTTCAGGGCCAAATTCAACAAAGGGCTGAGTGCCTTCCATTTCTTCCCACTGCAAAGCCGGTCAGGCACCGGCACAGCCAAAGCGCCAGCTAAAAAGTGGCACCCGACTTGTAAATTAAATTCAAAACAATCTGAAAAGAGCTAGCATGGTCACCAGAAAGTGACACGGGCCAGCAAACACACCTTTTCACTGTTAAAATTACGCGCCTGTAATGACAAGATGCTGCTGGTCAGAGTCTCGAGGGGGAACGACGAAATAGCAAGACGGGCCCTACATCCCTCCTCCCCTGCAACGTGGCTCTGAACAACAGACCACGGCAACGGTGTGTTACATCGTACAAGACAACCTCTATTGGCACAGGCACGTCAAAGCCTCGCTGATATTTTTAGCGTACGTAAGGGACCGAGCGTTGCGGACCCATCTTCACCGGATGCGCGTGATTCCTGCAAAGGTTAATGAGAACTGTGCGCGCATCCAAGAGAGACGAGACCCCTTTGTGTATAAAGAGGGAGTTTTTCTCGCGTGTGTATAATTACTTGGATTGAATCCTTGCTTTCAAGCGTATCGTGGCATCTTTTCCCCAAAGATACCTTGTTTTTCCCCCTCGTCAAAGACCCTTAATAAATAAATGGGGGAAAAAAAATACCCATGCTACCGTGGAACTCAATGGTTTGCCAAAAAGTAGGTTATTGCTCTGAAAACACTGTTGAATAAATTATCACAGTCAAACTGAAAAGCAGCAAATGGTGGGGGAGAAGGAGACATAAAAAAAACCACCAACAAAAAAAAAAACCCAGAACTCTAAAGAAATGTATACTGCAAAATGCAATGTACATCCCAGCAATGGCAAGTCATTTTTGTTTCTGGCCTGCAGGTTTTATTTGTTAACCAGTTTCTGGATACTGAAAGTTAAAAGGGGAGAAAAGAAAGAAGGTGTTTCCCCGGCATTTTTAAAAGCAGCTCTACAGCATGAGTAGTTTTCAACATTTTTGCTTAAATGAAACGAACACAGCCCTGCAAAGGAGTGTATTCTGTGAAAAAGCACCCACCCACCCCCAAGTTTCTCTTAAATAGGTGGTAAAGCTCTTTGGCATTTCTCCAGGGAAAACAACACACACACAAACAAATAGTTAAAGTTTGACATGAAAGTTTGCTAAGATGGTGTTAAGTGATGTTAGATGAGATGATAACTGTTGGCCTTTCAGTCCAGTGTACTAAAGCTCTTGCGGCTGTTGAAATAAGGCAAATAAGGCACGTGTTTCCAGGTCCAGCGGCGGAGCCTTCTGAAAACTGATAAAAGGAACTTTGGCCAGCCTTGAACTATTCTCAAGCTGTAACAGCTACAACTTGGAGATTGAGAGAGATCCCATTTTTCATGGCACCTGCTCGATTTCACAATAAAAACTACTATGCCGAAGCCATACCCTTTAAAACAGGCACCGTGAGATCCACGTAACTTTTATGTGTAGTCACTTAAATCTCAAATAAATCATTTAAACTTATATGGGGACACCCTTTTAAAAGCATTTGTATCAAACCAGTATTTTGAAGCAGGCTTAGTACAGGTCAATTAACATGGAACAAACAAACCTAACCACAAACTAAGTCTTTGAAAATTGGGAGTGGAAAACACAGAAGGAGAAGAGAACAGGAAACTGAAACTAAATGTCCTAAACTTAATTTCAGATTCAGTCAGGCACAACCCACTCACCTCACCCGAGACAGTATTACACTGATTTTCCCCACAATTAAAAAAAAGAAAACAAAACAAAACAAAAAACAACCAAAAACCGACTGTCAGAGCACGTATGTACCACTTATGTTCTGCTGCCAACACGGGGAAGCAGAGCAGCAACAGGAAGCTTCACGCTGTATGTTACACACACAGAAAATATTCCCTCCTATTCATTTGTGAGTTATTTGTGGAATACTTTACTTGGGGGAGGAAAGGGGAAGGGCTCTTTAGAAGAGCCAGTTTTGCCAAACAGATGGAGTAGGAGGGTAAGGGAGAAGGTGAGCCGGATCACAGGAGGGTAACCTCGGCAGGTTATCGTCCCCCTGGGACAGCCAGCGTGGAAGTGGTCCCGGTCAAAACCCCTCTGGCCACAGCCTGGACTAATCGTGTGAGGACACAGGGACAGGCACAAGAACCGACCGGCAACAAAGCGTGGTACACACAAAAATGCTTCAATAGAGTGGCTTCTCTCTCACAGGGACACACAGAGCAGCAAAGCAAAATATTACCACCCTTTAAAAAACCCCAAACACTGTGGTTTGTGCACGAACGCCAGCCTCCTATTCTTGATGAAATGCATATTTTAAAAATACACAAATGATATGCATGCATGTGTATGTCTATCTATTGAAGGCTTCTTCCAAGGGTGAAAGACTGCCTGTAAAAACACATGAAAAGTAAAGAGTTTGTGGAGGCACCGGAAGATGATGATGTATTTCTTAAATTAAGTTTTAAAACTTCATTTCGCAGCTACCTGAAGTCAAGACAAAGCTGCCTTTAGGCATCTCAAACTAGTCAGACCTGCTGTAGCAGTTGCACAGTCTGCTTCAAATATGCCCTCCACGCTCCTTCCAACCTCCACCCCAACATATATCCGCATAGTTTACCTCCAACCATGGGTGGTTCTTGCTATAGCGCAGTTTGTTCAACCTTATTGCCTGCCTGGCACGACAGGAGGCTTTTTTAATGACTAATGTTACCGGCTACTATAAGAAACTGTAGGAAAACGGCTGATAATCGTCACGTTCCCATTAAAGGTGAATGTGGCTCAAACAGCACAAGGGTTTTCTCAGGGTGATGGAAAACCTCGAATCGAGAAAACAGTTTTATTTGTTATGGATCATCCGAGCAAGTTTTAGGGCGACTTTAGATCTTTCCACCAACTTAGGGTTCCTTTGAAAAGGGAACTTCGTGCTTCTGCTACTTCCATATACCGCCCAGTTTTAAAAATAACATTAAAGGAAAACAACCCACATTTGCACTTTTTGTATTCCACTATATTAAGAATACGATTTTTATCCTGACTTCACTGGAAGCAGAAGCCGTCAGATGAAACCCAATACATCTCACTGGTGTGAAAGCAAAGCAAACAGGCTTTGGCTCCTCATAATTATACAGACTGAGACTCGTGTCATTCAACGCCACTTAAAACTCAATTCCAGAGGGGTATTAACAAGAAATTCCTCTTTAAGCCCACTGCTCCTCAAAAGACTGAGGAGCCCACTGCTCCTCAAAACACGTTGTCTAGGTTGGGAGCTTCAGACGTTCTATGGCAACACCTACGGTTTTACGTATCGAACAGAGCAGAGCACTGAACCCGGACCCTTATTTGGAAGAATAATGGGTTGAACTCGCCCAACGCAGGACTCTGAGTATGGTTTTAATATCACTGCAGCTGCCTGAATCCACACTCACTCTGATGTGGTGGCGGCTGCTCTCTCTCACTTGAGCTCCGTGAGCCTCCACCCTCAAAGATGGGACACGTGAAAACCAAAAAACTCGCTCCCTGGTGACCTCACAGCTTCTTTGGCCCTTTCAAACCACCCTGCTCCTTGTCACAATCTAAAGCCATTTCAGAAGATCCATAAGGTGGATCTTCAGAATCCACCAGCTGCCCCAATGTCCCTGGAGACTGTCCCTGCTCTCCCTTGGAAATACCCCCAAGATCAGGCTCTTCCCCACCCCAGGAATCCCCCTTGGAGCCGGAGGAATCTCCCAGCTGCAGGTCCAGTGCCTCTTCGCGGCTCCTCCTGGCCCCTCGGCAGTGACACCCGGTATCTGACGCAGTCACCGGGAGCCACCGTTGAAACAAACGTCACCGTGCAGCTTCTATTCCGCCCGAGGAGCCACGAGACAGAGGGCAGGGACCCGGCTGGCATCGCTGCAGAACATACAGGCCCATTTCTTCCACAAAAGCCCTGCCGTCTCCCAGCCACACACTCCCATTGGACTCTGTTTTGCTCGACTTCGACCCCTACGCTCCCAGGGCGGGCTTTCCCCACTTGTGTTGAGCTGTCACCATTGTTACCTTATTTTTTGTTGTAGCGTTTGCCCTGGTAATGCTGAACAAACCTGAAGCCTCCACTACAGCAAACGCAAAAACTTACTCTGTTTATAAAAGAATTGAAGAACTAACGCATGTTGAGGGTCTCTCTCCGTTTACAGAAAACGGGCACCACTTCCCGATGGCACAGTTTTCTCTGACCAAGGGAAGCTTAGAAATAAAACAAGTGGCAGAAAACGCAGCAACTATATCCCCCCTGAAGAAAACGAGCTCTGTTCTCACGCTGGCAAACCCCCTTTTCTACAAACTATTAATTAGCAAAAGATTCATCTAGGCTGAAGATCCGTGCTTACCGCCAGCCCGCCTCACATTGAAGCTGGACCTTGCTCTCTCCTTTGGAACACTCCTGATCTTTGGACTCGGTAACTGGGAGCTGAACGCTCTGCAACTGGAGCTGCCTCCTCACCAGCCGGTTACACGCATAAAGCTGAGTTAAAAGAAGGTGTCTCTCTTGCCACCCAGCCCTTCTAAAAAGTAGATCACCAGAAGACTACTTACACTTTCAAAGCGCTGCATTCTCCTTGCTTGACAGATTACACTTTAAGATGTTACATAAAAGCAGAAATAGTCACAAGTATTTTGGATCACCTGTCTAGCGTTAGCACTGCCGGAGACAAACTGTGCCAGCAGTGTTTTACATCAGTGGGGAAAAAAAGTCAGAGTTCCTAAAAAAAAAAAAAAAAATATATAATTTCTTTCCCTATGAATTATTTATTGGAAAAATAAAAGCAGCTTGTGTAAATGATGGTAAAATCCTTCAAACTAGGTATTGCATAAGATCTGTTGTAGTTCACAAAAGCTAAAAAATAAAAAATTAGAACATGAAATTTGAGGTTTTTCTTGATATTAGGACATTATCTCAAACTCCATGATGCCTCTCAGGCAGACAATTCGAGTGCCTGGATTATTTATATCATTGTTTCCACCAAAACACTGAGAAACTGTCATTATTTCATCTTTTCCGTTCAAAGGAGCAGGTGTATAAAGGAATACAATTACAACTCTTAATAATCAGCACCTACAGATGTGTTTAATGCTCTTTAAGACTGCTTCATCTACAGACAAAACCTGAAGTACCTACGGCTAGCGAGTTTCTTTTTGTTTGGTTTTAATCAGCTCCAGAGAGAAAGAGATCAGCTTGACACGAAAAATCAAAGCAGCATTTTAATATGCACAAAGTCTAGCTTCATTCGTTAGCAGTCCCATCCAGTTCCTGCAGAAAAAGGAGTGGGTGGCTTTTGCCACCAACTTCAACGGAAGCAGGATCAGTCAGGGAAGGAGGAAGAGCTGCCGCTGCTACATTCGATGCTGCAATACTTGCCTGGACAATGGAAGTATTCCCTGGAACACGCTGTCAGATACCTGTCTGGCAGCACAAACTGCTAATCCTCCTCCCATCCCTACCACCACCTCCACCACTGCCACCAGCAGCCCATTGCCTTAAATCAGATTCCAGAGATACCACCCTTATTATGTAAAACACCAGAAAGGGCTACCTTCAATTTACCCTTGCTTAACCCAACTGCTTCGTTTCTACAACAATGTTAAGCACGAGCAGCAGCGACTGGTAAGAAAACATAATTCATTTCTACGGTTCACTTTACCACGTGAAAGCTTCCCCGGCGCTTAGATGGAAACTGAGGTGTCTCTGTCAATTCTGAACCCTGCGAGAAGCCCGTTAAGACACGGGCACCTTCCTCTGGATCGAGTATTTTATGCAGGTGAATCCCTTAAAAAAAAAAAAAATCAGAATAAAAAGGAAGTTGCCGTTTCAACTCACACAAATAGAAACTGTTTACTCCGTTTGAGGCTCAGACACGAGCATAAAACTGATGTTAGGGGGCAGCCAAGCCCTCTACCACCATTGTTTGAGTAACAGCGTATTTCTGCGGTGGCCAAATCCAGCACCCACCGCCGAGGGCAGCCAGAGCCACCCTTGTGACTTCACCGGGCACCCGCTTGAAAAAGCCTGGACTTTCCCCATCCCGAGAGCTTTGGACTTGTCCAGACACAGCCTGCCACACGCCACATCCCGGCGTGCTGGGATGAAGTTCGGGTACGGGGCTGACAACCCCCTCCAGCCTCCAGCCCCCCCCCCCCCCCCCCCAATGGAGATGAAATGGGCAGATTCACTTTATTTTACACCAGCAGCTGACCCGGAGCTGTAAATCAGCCGCCGAGGCTCCCAGGGGAGAAGCACATGAACCCCCTCCATAGATTTGCAACAAAAGTGGCCCTGGCTTTTCCAGCTGTGCCTCACAAAACGCAAGAAATGACAGCACCTTAACTGCGCTCTTATTTTCACGCTTAAAGAGAACTTATCTTTCCAGATCCCGACAAAGTAAAGCAGCAAAACGTTTTAAATTAAAGCGGCATCGCAAAAGGAGTGGATTTTTTTTTTTTTTCTTCCCCAAGCGTTCCCCCACCCTGAAGGAAATCCCAATAAACAGGTTTTTTTCGCCACCGCTTCCACCGCCCTACTCACAATAGCCCCCCCCTCCCCCAAACCGCCTGCGTCTCCCGTGCTGGCGATGCTCCCAAGGAAGACCCGAGACCAAGGGAAAAGCCAGGCTAATCCCTAACCCCAAAACCCTGGGAAGGTCCAGCCAGGGGGGTCCTGCCCAGCCATATGTCACCTTCGCTCCGGCGGAGTGAAAGTCTCCCCCTTTTTAGCTCTCCCAGCACAAGACTTTTTTAGGGATACCCTGAACTCCCTGCTCTGTCCGGGAAGACGGGGGGAGGGGGGAAAGGCTGTGGGATCCCCCCCCCCCCGCCCCCGGCCTGGGGCAGCGGGGTAACTTACCGGAGTAAAGCCGGTTCCTTCGGGCGGGAAGTAGCGGGGCACAACCGGCCGCGCTACCGGGGCCCCGATTAAAAAGAAAAAGTATATTCCAACTACACGCACGCACCTGCTTCTGCCCGGGATCTCCGCGCATCGACGGGGCGGGAGGGGGGGGGAGGTGGGAAGAGGTATTTTAAGAGCAACTCCGCCGCTCTCCCTCCTATGCTCATCTCAGCACGATTCCCCCCCCCCCCCCCCCCCACGCCCCCGGGAGGAGAGGAGGAGGAGGAGGAAGAGGAGGAGGAGGAGGAGGAGGAGACCCGCCCAGAGCTCTTCTGCCCGGGCACAAATTTAAAGGTAGAAATAAAGCCCCGATGACTCGCAAAGCCGGGAATGGAGGGGGGGGGTTGGGGTGGGAGTGGGGGGTGTCGCGGTCCCCTGTTTTCCCCCGCCCCCCAGCCCCACTCACCACATGCAGCTCCACCTGAGAACTAACGCATAGAGGAGGTTGGGGGGGGGTGGGGGGGGTTGGGGGTGGAGGAAGGTCGCAAACTCTCGCCCTAGAGCAGCTCCATATGTCGCTCCCTCGCCGCGCCGCTCCGGGGAGGGGCCGGGTGGGATGCGGAGGAGGAGGAGGAGGAGGAAGAGGAGAAGGAGGCAGGCGCAGGCGGCGTGAGGATTTAAGCCTCCGCTCTGCGCCGGCGGTTGCGATCACGCAGCATTATACAATGGAGGAGGAGAGGGAGAGGGAGGAGGACGAGAGGGAGAGGGAGGAGGAGGCACCAACCCCGCTCCCAGCACTTGCCGCCAGCACTGACGACAGGGGCGGCTCCGGCGAGCTCCTCGTCAAAGCCCCGCCTCGGCCTTCCTCTCCTCGCTCCCTCCCTCCTCCTCCTCCTCTTCTCCCCGCGCTGCCCACGCGTGTCTCTGTCCCCGGTGTGTGTGTGGGGGGGGGGGGGGATATTTCCCGGGCCCCGCGTCGGGACAAAAGGCGGGTGGCCAAGGCGCCCCGACCGCAAATATGACAAGTATCCCTGCTATCCGGCCGGGGGACGGGGCTCGGCTGCCCCCGGCCAGCCCTGCTCTCCCCCCCCGCCCTCCCCGGGGCTCGTCCCGGTGTCGTGTCGTCCCGTCCCCCCCCGCCCCGTCCCCGGTGAGGCGGAGCGGGGCCGGGCGATCGCCCCCCGCCCCGGGAGCCCACGAGGGAGGCGGCGGCCAACCCCCCCCCCCCCCCCCCCCTCCGTGGGATGCTCGCTGCTAATTTGGGCCGTGCAGATACCACCGAAGCACAAAAATGAGGCCAAACGGAGATGTTCGAGCGCACGAAGACTTGGGGGGGGGGGGAAGAGCTTGGCACCAGGCGCTAATCTGAAAAGATGATGATTATTTTAAATTCCCTCAATTATTGTATTTCGAAATGCGATTCGAACACCTTGGCTGCAGCCCCGGCGGCACCTCGGATCATTCCAGCCTTTCATGTTCCACTAAACCGGTTGTACTTCGGGACGATAAAGCTTTAAGACCGAACATAAAGGCGATTATTAGTCATTAATATCACGACTCGTTTAGGTATTATGCTCAAAATGGTCCGTAATGATTTGCAATCAATCAAGCTGATGGTCTTGTTAGAAATTAAGTTCCATTTTCAGCTAGAAAACCGAGGAGGAAAAGAAGGATACTTTTAGAGGAAAGATTTCGTTAAACTGGAAAATGTATCTATCAAAAATCCACGTAGGAAAAAAGAAAAACAATTAAAATAGCGAATCTGCCAAAACAGAAGGAGAGTAAGATGATTATTTTATGGATTCTTATAATTGTAAAGACTCCACCTAATCAGAGTTTAACACCAAGACTGGTATTTCATATAATACTCCCCTGACGCCACTAAAACAGGAGGAAAGACCTAAAAAACTGGCGTTTGACTTTGCCAGCTCTGGAGGCCTCAGCACACCTTTCCTCCTCCACCCGCTCTGTCAGCCATTCCTTTGAGGAGACTCAAACTCCCGCATCCTCTCTCTGCGGCACAGAGTTCGCCCCAAACCAGATCTGCGAAGCAAGACTGAAATTGTTGACTGTACAATTGTGACGAGCTGTTGACTGAAATTTTGATGAGCGACTTATGAATTGGCAAAAATTATAACCAGAATTTCTCCTTTCCAGCAGCCGGGCATTGAAATCTGGTCCTTCCACTTGGGAAAACAAGCCCCTTCTCAAAATTACAAGAGTCATAATAAAAAAAAAAAAAAAAATTATAAAAAATAAAAGGAAAAGCTTAATTTTCTTGACTGCAAAGTACCTGTATGGTAGGCTTCAGACTACTCAAAAGTCAGACAGAATATTTGTACGTTTTTCAACTGAGTTTGGTGGGGTGTTTTGCATGCCAGATCCAGCAGATTTCGGGGCCTCGTCCTGCCCTCCTTCACGGCGGCAGGGTCTGGCCTTGCGCAATGGTGCCGTGGATGCGGCCGGTCCAGCAGTGCCTGCCTTCTGGGGCTCAAAGTCCACGGCAGGTTTACAGTCCCCGGCGCCTGGGTGTGTGCACACTATCACCCGCACCGTAGGCATTAACCACAAACATGTGCTAAATAAGCAGCCGAGCTCCAGGACGATATCCACAGCCCTGATCTTGCCGTGTTATACGCAGCCTGTGCCTGCGTTCCCACTTTTGAAGGCTTCTGCCTTTGTGAGGTTGCTCCAATTTTACACCGGCAGGAGAAGAAAACTCACCGCCCCTTCTGTTTCCTACTGTAACTCCCCTGGGCCTTTCTTGGCAGGAGCTTGTAGTCACGCTGTAACTCGGATTGTTCCTCCGGACACAACTAGTACAACCCGCATCCACGCTCGGAAGCACTCTCCACCGAGCATAGGTCACGATACCAATCGATAGGAGCGGGGCTCCTTCCTACGCTTCGCACACAGTGGAGGCTCCGTCGCGGCGGGATGAGGTGAGGCCAGTAATCCTCCTGCCTGATTTAACGAGACCTTTCTGGCCAAGAAACTCGGCTCTGCAGCTCCAGAGCAATCTGACCAGAAGGTGTCTGCAAGGTTCTGAAGGCAGTTTTGCCCCAACATGTTGGTAAGCACAGAGAAACAGCCTGTAATCCAGCCATGAAAGGCTGCATGAAGGAGTGTGTCGGCAGAGAGGCTTCCAGAGCCTGCAGGAGCCAGGGGAAAAGTCTATGGCGCCTGCCAGGAGGAGCCACCCAAAACGCATCCCCATTTTGAAAAGGGGCACGCAAGGGCTTCCCAGAGGGGCAGTAGCACTGATGTCATCAGTGGGAGGTGATTAGGGAGGGGATTCTGCCCCTCTGCTCTGCTCTGGGAAGACCCCACCTGGAGCACTGCATCCAAGCTCTGGAGTCCTCAGCACAGGAAGGACATGAACCTGTTGGAGCAGGGCCAGAGGAGGCCACAGAGATGCTGGGAGGGCTGGAGCCCCTCTGCTGTGAGGACAAGCTGAGAGAGTTGGGGAGGTTCAGCCTGGAGAAGGGAAGGCTCCAGGGAGACCTTAGAGCCCCTTCCAGTCCCTAAAGGGGGCTCCAGGAAAGTTGGGGAGGGACTCTTGATCAGGGAGGGGAGCCATAGGATGAGGGCTTTTAAACTGAAAGAGGGAAGATTTAGATTAGACATTAGGAAGAACTTCTTTGCTGTGAGGGTGGTGAGACCCTGACCCAGGTTGCCCAGAGAAGCTGTGGCTGCCCCATCCCTGGAGGGGTTCAAGGCCAGGTTGGATGGGGCTTTGAGCAACCTGTTCTGGTGGGAGGTGTCCCTGCCCAGGGCAGTGGGTGGGTACTAGATGACCTTTAAGGTCCCTTCCAACCCAAACCATTCTGTGATTCTACGATTCTAATCGTGCAGTTGTAGCCTTGACACAGGCCCTCGAACTGCTCAAACGTGAAGATGACACACTAAAAAGAGAAGGAACCAAACTGCATTTTTTTCTACAGCGGTACTGACCTGATGTGGGGCACAGGCATCGTCTAAGTGCAGCTTTGTCTTTGAGCAAGGATGGTCAAAGCTTGCCTGATTGAGGCCAGGGCTCCTGTAGATCATTCAAAACCCCTCCCTGTGTTAAAGATAAATACATGAACAAACAGAAATCAAAGATTGGGAAGACTGGGAAGGGGGGAAGCGGACACCGAATTCATAAGGCAAATCATTAGAAATACTATGGACCGCCAGGTAGTCTCTTGTCTATCAACATGTGTGCTAATTAGGAGAGAGCAGCAACGTTTGGTGTTCTGGAACATCAGCATCCCTCACGTTTTTCAAAAAAAGTAAAAGAGGCAGTTAACTGCTTCCTACATTTCTAATTGCATCCTTGGCCTTTTTCTTTCTAATTGCAGTACATGCTAATACTCTGAGATTTCATCAGGTACAACGCCACATCTTTGTTTTCTCCCTGGATTTTTTTTTGGCTTCAGCACATGCAGGAGCAGACAGGCAAATACCGAACACTGCCCCTAGAGTGGATAACTTTTTGCAAATAAAGACCCCGTCAGCCCCTGTAACTTGGGAGAAGCTAAACAAAGGGCCAAGGAAGGCCCTCTCTAGCCAAGGATGCTCCTTCCAATGGAGCAGCGCTCCCCACCAAGCACGGTGGGTCTCACGGGCGAGAAGCAAGCAGGCTACAAGCAAAGGCGTGATTAAACACCCCTAAAAACTTGTGCTGTCTCCGTTCAGGCCAGCTCAGGGGTCAATACTGACCTTCCGGAGCGGGGCTCTTCTTGTGCACATGGCTCAGCCACAAATAAAAGCAAGCCCATCAAAAAAAAAACCAAACCAAAAACCAAACTTGGGGTGTGGCATCTATTGCTTTTTTTCTTTGTCTTTTTTTTTAATGCTGGTGCAACTCTTGCACTGTAACAAGGCTGCCCCACACGTCCCAAGGCACAGAGGAATCGGTTAAAACCGAAGGAACGCACACTCTTCCCCCTTTCTCACACCGATTTTAGCTTCCCCCCCCCCCTTCATTTTCTACTGTAGTTCATGTTTTTCTCCTTTAATGTTTTTTGTGGCAGTTGGAGAAACACTGTTCCCTAGAATGCATAATATGCTTAATTATCATTCTCTGTTAGTTCTCTAGGAAAAAAAAAAAATCTACAGGAGAAATCAGTTTAATTAATTAGTATGACCAAATGCAGCCTTAGTTCTACTGCAGTATCATATATTATACGTCCAGTTGGGCAGTTGATCTTACTTGGGTAAAATGAACAGAGATGCAAAAAACCAAGGAGCTCATGAATCAATATTCTGAGTGCAACTAACCCCTTTTGTAGAGTTATTCTAAGCCTTCCTACAGATTTCGATGCCAACGTCTGTTCCCAAATACTGCTTTTGGCTTCAGTAACGCAGGATCGGGCCCATACAGTCTAGTAATAGAAAGCTGTTGCTTGGCAGTACCAAGGGTTGTGCCACATGGTAAATGCATTAAGTAATTAAGGAAAAAAAAAAACAAAAAACCCACCCTTAACTCCACGTTAGCTTTTAAATAGTCATACTCAGTAAAAATTCCCGGTGCACATCAAGGACAAGGGTGGCAAGATTCCGTCTGAAAGTAAGACTTGGTGATTTAGATGCTTTTCAAAAGGGCTACTCTTCACATATTAAATTATTAAGGAAATATTATGGAACAGGATTATCAGGAAAGAAAAAAAAACAAAAAAAAAGCGCAGTGTGCATTAGCTGGCTTAGTCAGAGGAGGTTTTGCTGCATTCCTCGTGCAGGGAGATGACTCCCTCCCTCTGTAATTCCCTGTGCACTCCCAGTCCTCTGGAGACTGCTGGTGTGCATCATCCTGGCTCCAGCTGAAACACTCTGTCCCCTGACAGAGGCTGGGGCTGCCTCCCATCGCTGTACCTCACCGAGTCCTATCTGCTCACATCTTTTTGCCTGTTCAGAAACATCCATGCTTTTTCCCAAATCCCATTCGGGCTGTATCACCTGCAAGATGTGCTTCGTTTTTGACCCAGGCCAGACTGTTCACGCTGACGCCATCTGTACGGCACCACAGGCTCCTAAAACTGCCTCCCCCTTCCGCTCTGGCTTCTCGAGACACGCTGGATTGTACCTTGCATCGAGCTGAGTTTTAAACAATTTTAGGCTGCTTTTCTCTCCCTTTTCAGTGCTCGCTCTGCAGTCTCTATCAAAAGCACAAGTCATTCTTTTCTGGAACACTCGGTTACTTTTGAAGAGAGGCGACGCTGGTGTCCTGATACTCATCTCATACTGGGGCCAGGGGATCAGGAGAAAAAAAAAATAATAATCTGCAGATAAAATCAAAGGCCCTGCTTTACAACCAAGGAGGGAATACTTTTAATAAAGAAAAACCACAGAAACTGTGGAGAAAAATACAGAGAGGTGGCCAGTCTTCAGGCCTAATTAACCACTGGTGTAAACAGATGTCACTGCAATCAAGCCAGAAGACTTCGGCCACCCACTGGTCCTGAGCACAAACCCAACACAAGCCTGAAAATCTTAACACCACGGGGGGCTATCAAACACGCAAGCCACACACACACGCTTCGATCCAAAGGTGGCCATCATCTCCCTCATACTGATGGGTTACCTGCTCCTGGGTCACCAGAGGAGAGCAGCTCACTCAACCCAGCTGCTGCACGTATCACAACCCTCTTCTGAAGCAAAGCTGCTCCGGCAGAGCTCTACGTGGAGCCATATGTTTCTCCTCTGAAGCGCTCTTGAAACCTGCAAGAGGCCTGGCTACCCAGGCAGTTTGAGTGATGTTTAGCACTGCTCAACCCTGCTGAGATGCCAAAGGCCCGACAGACCAAACGGGGCCACCAGCAGGTTGGCTGGAGGCTTCTAGAAGTGGATGGTCCTGCTCAGATTTGTCACGTTAAAGAATGGTACAACCCTAGCCACGTGTTTGAGGCTGGGAGGGCAAAACCAAACCGGTGCTGTGGCGCTGATGTAGGGTGTTATATAGCATTGCAATATGTTATATAGCACTTAAAACTATGTCACTGGAGTTGAACTTGTTCATGTTCAGATGCATTACCTGGGAAAACACGCTATTTTCATCCTTATTTACATGAAAACATGAGCTAATACATCAACATCCAAATGAATGCACCCGCTTCTAGCTGCTTCTGCTGGCTGGAATACCACCTGTAGAGCACATTAATGCTCATATACTATTTGGGGGACTTGGACATTTTGTTTAAAACTAGTTTCTGCAGCTTCTAAGAGCCACTAGATTCAAGGAACACTTACCAAGTGAGATAGAGGCATTTTCAAGGTAATTCAAATTTGCAATGGTAAATCCTTCCTCTGACTGTCCCAGGTGCAGAATTCTTTACAGACCACGTTTATCCGTACTCTTTTCAGACAGACAGAGGTTTCTGAGGGTCTAATTTTAAGTAAACAGTGAGTGACCTACACCACTTCTTTAAAAAAAAAAAACCCAAACAAAAAAACCCACAACCGACAAACCCCTCTAAAACAGAAGTTGAATCTGCAGGGCCAAATTTAGAAGGGGGAGGAGAGGGGGGGAAGAGCTGGCAAAAAAACCTAGCACAAGAACATCAGATGTAGCATAAACTCCCACTGCCATTCTGTTCCACTACAAATAAATGAAGACCATATAGAACCGAACTCATTGAGTCAATGCAGCGAACGCACGAGTCTTTCCGCTTTAACCCTTTGCAAAACGTGTGATTTCTTAGATTATGTGCAAAGAAGAGAGGATAAAAAAAAAACAAAAAACAAAAAAAACCAAAGAAAAAGTGAATGAATACGTTGGATGATGCTTTTACTGACTCTGCCTGTGGTAATGATTCATTTTGTCTCTTTGCGTTCCCTCACACCAGCACAGCTAAGAGTCAGCAAAAGCTCCTGGTGTACACGCAGGTAAACAGACTGTGGGTGAAGTATGTATTTCTTAACTCTACCTAAAACCACCCTTGTAACGGTCAGAAAGGCATTTTAGCTTTTGGAAGAAAAAGGGAACTGCACCAGTTAATTTAGGTTCTCCTCTAACCTTTTTTTATGCTCTCTCCCTTTAAAGGAAGCTGTTCTTTTATAGTGACCATTAGCCAAAAGCTAAAAGAGGTTTACACCTAATTAGTATTCCCTAGCAAAGACGAAACACTAAATCACTGCAAAACCACACAGTATTTAGGATCTATCACCAGGACAAAGAAAAAAGCTAAGAATCCACTATTTATCATCAGGGTCCATCTTTGCCTTCCTTTCACACCTCTTAGGCGCTACTTTCTTCCTCCTATGGTGGCTTTGGGGTGATAATGTCCTTGAAGTGTGCCAGGGACTCTGGAAGAGGGCAGAGGCAGCTCTCCTGCCTGGTCACCCCCATCTCTGTGTCAGAATTTGCACTGGGGGCAAGGGGAGGGATGGGACAACAATGAGATTTGCCTACCAATATCTGAAGGGAGCCTACAGGAGAGCCGGAGAGGGACTCTTTGTCAGGAGATGTAGTGACAGGACAAGGGGTAATGGTTTTAAATTGGAAGAGGGGAGATTTAGATTAGATATTAGGAAGAAATTCTTTCCTGTGAGGGTGGTGAAGCACTGGAACAGGTTGCCCAGGGAGGTTGTGGATGCCCCATCCCTGGAAGTGTTGAAGGCCAGGCTGGATGGGGCTTTGAGCAACCTGCTCTAGTGGAGGTGTCCCTGCCCATGGCAGGGGGGTTGGAACTCGATGATCTTTAAGGTCCCTTCCAACTCTACCCATTCAATGATTCTATGAGATATGTTGTGGGCAGGATGACCTGGGGCTCGGGAAGCAGATGCTGCATGTGGCATTCTGCTCCCTAAAGCCAGCAGTGGCTTTCTGAGCCATAAGCAGCTCTCTCAAACAGTAATAATTCTCCCTTTTTTTTTTTAATTTTATAGCCTTGGTAGAGGAGCAAAGAAGAGACATGATGGGAGTACAGAGGGAAAGAAGCCAAGGGAAAGGAGTAGACCCAAGAAACAAGGAGGAAGAGCTGCATTCTCCATCGCTGGTGCTGCTGCTGAGTCCAAGGTGCCCTCTGGTTTGATCTCTGGAGAGCAGCAGAAGAAAATACCACAAGGAATATCCCTGAGGCTCTCCCTGCTGCTTCTCTCAACCACGGACTTCCCAGCACAAAGGAACGGCCGGAAGGCTCCCAAACTCCCTCTCTATCACAGAGAGATCTGCTTTCCTGCAGAGATTCAGCTTTACAAAACAGCTTCTCCGGCTTTTATTTGTAGAAGGAAAGATGCAAATGGCCGTCTTGAGCCATCAGCCCAGCAAGAGCGGCCACCAGCTGGGTACTTCAGCAGCCTATTCGCCATAGCTGGGCAGAAACAGGCCCCCTGGGCTGGCAGCCAGGGGCCGGCCAAGCCAAGGAGGGGTGACTGTCCATCTGCTCTGCCTCATGCCCCAGGGCATCTCCTCATCATCCACATCCAGGGGATGCTCCTAGTGTCCAGGGGACGCTCCTAGTGTGATTCCTGCTAAGCAAGAAAGTCATAACAAACCCCAGTTATTTCACTTGCTTACCTACACCTATGGTCCAGTAGTGTTAACCTTCAGGTTAATTATTTTTTTCCTATCCAATCTGGTCTTCTACTAACTTTTCTTAACTCTTAACTGGATGTTTAGCCCCTGCCACAAGAGCAAAAGAAGAAGTTAAGCAGATGTCAAAGTGCTGCTAATTTGACTCCCCGCATTTACACAAATACTATTCCCATGCAGGCCAGCGGACGAAAACCTCTTTTTGCTGGCAGCGCCCTTCAAAGGAAACTCTTTCTCATCCGAGCAGCCAGGAAAGTGCAAGTGCCCAACTCCTACTCTAGTTGTGGGGTTCATAAAAAGAGCTGCCCCCCACCCCCACCCCAAGAACATCAGGGTGTGCTACTCTTACCAGGCAGAAGGGAGGCCTGGCATTCAATGGGTTTGGGTTGGTTTTCAAACCAAAAAAAAAAACCACCACCACCTAAAACAAAGCACCTCTGACAGAGAAATATTGTTTTCCATGAGATGTTCAGGCGAAAGACCTCAGACTCCCAACATATTTTTGCTGGCTGTCACAGCTGATGTGGGCAAAATCATAAGAAGTAAATGCATTTGTTGTTTTGAACTTACTTTTTTTTTTTTTTCCTTTCATTTAGCAAAGATTCCCCTTAAATAAATGGAAGTGGGGAGATCTTGAAATAAGCCTTAGCAAGTTTTAATCACACTTTTTTCTTCTTGCGAGTGAGCCGTCATTCAGTAGCTAGGTGGTTCTAAATAAAGAACTCTAGTCAACAACAGGAAATAACTCCCACAGAAAAAAAGGGCAGAATACAAACTCTCAGCAACTCTCGTACATAGCTCACAACGGCCTTTTGTTCCGTGCACATTAAGTCTAAAATCTTTACTTTTCAGAACATGTTCTTGCTCTAAGTAATTAAAACTTTTTTCTTGTTGCAAGTACAGATCCCTTCCTTGCCTTTCTCCCAAAAGAGTCGCATCTAAGAATCCAAAAATCACAAGCTATTCCCATTTCATTTAAGAAGTAAGGACATTCTAGGAAAGATACATGATGTCCAGGATTTTCAAAAGTTATTGATGGTGGGTTTTTCTCCACCCTCCCCCCTTTTCTTTTTTTTTTTTTTTTCTTTTGGTGGGGGGAAGGTGCGTTGTGTCCTCAGCTGTGAATAGTTTACATCCTTCTTAACGTTCAGAAACCACTCGGTGTTCAGAAAGTACAGAGCACCTGGTCTGTGGGGAGGGGGATAAAGGAGAAACCACACACCTCTAGCCACTTTAAAAAAAGAATAAAAAATAATCAGGCTAATGTCTAGAATCATCAGCTTTTAAATTATACGAGACATCACGGGCCCGTGCCTGCAAACGTCACCAGCAAAAACCACCCATCTTCTCCTGCAAAGCTGGTGGGAGCTGAATGGGTTCAGCCTCTTCAGGCAGGAGAGTACAAGGAGATGCACTTGTTCTGCTCATTACAGGTGCTTTGACATGCTCTAGGAGGAAATCTTATCTAGTACGGATTCAGGCAGAAGGGCAAGTAGGACAAAAGCCTTTAGAAGATACTGGAAAGCAAGGCTGGAGACAAAAGCAGCGCAAACCAATTAACAAGAAACTTAGCCATACCAGTACTGGATGGATGAGAAACCAAGGGAATATAAACAGGAGGAGAGGAGGAAAAAAAACCAAAAAACCACACACGAAACAACACAGGAGTTTGTTCTGGTTAAACTTTAGGCTGTGAAACAGCACCTAAAGCTGCTTTGACCGGAGCGTGCCTAGCCTATAGAGCCCACAATAGCTACACAAACAGTTCTACAGTCTTGTAACAGGGCCTTCAGGAAAACCAGCATTAACAATCTGTTGGTTTTGCTGGCATTTTGTTTTGTTTTCTTTTTTTAATTCCTTAAATTTTCACTTCAAGTCTAGTACTGTCTACAACCAAGTTCTATTTGGTGTCATTTGGGAACATACCTTAGTCCTACCATAGCTTCCAGTTTATGCCGAGCAAAAATGACCCCAGGTTTCAGGAAAGGGGGTAAATTCCCATTTTAACCCTCAAAGAAACTTAATCTGTAATCCCTTTTAGAGAGGTAGGATTGCCCCCTCACTGGAGAAGTACAACTCCAGCGTATTGCAGACTTAAAACAGATTCTCTCCTCTTTTCCAGTCCCTAAAGGGGCTAGAGATGGGGAGGGACTCTGGATCAGGGGGTGGAGTGACAGGACAAGGGATAATAGCTTTAAACTGAAAGAGGGGAGATTGAGATGAGATATTGGGAAGAACTTCTTTGCTGTGAGGGTGGTGAGAGCCTGGCCCAGGTTGCCCAGAGAAGCTGTGGCTGCCCCATCCCTGGAGGGGTTCAAGGCCAGGTTGGAGGGGGCTTGGAGCAACCTGGTCTGGTGGGAGGTGTCCCTGCCCATGGCAGGGGGTGGGAACTAGATGACCTTTAAGGTCCCTTCCAACCCAAACCATTCTGTGATTCCACGATTCTCCCTATTAGGATGCAGCAGACATATCTGAGTTTATAAGAAACAGGAGGAGAACTATCTCCAAAACAGCCCAGAAGAGCCTGGCAATCCAATCAATAGTCCACAAATGGGTCCCTTTGGCTTTGCTGGAGAAGTAACAGGGTTAGGACCAGTGAAAAAGAAGCGCAGATTGCAGGACTGATCACAACATACAAAACCACACAGCCAAAATCCCTGAAAGAATACACTGGTTGACTCCATGTGGCTTCACAAAAGAGGGGTTTTGGTGTGCTGGGTGGGAATTTTAAGACAGCTGCCGCTTGTTAGCTCCCACGGAGAGGTCTCTGCAGGAGGTAGGAGAGCTTCTTTTGGAACGTTGTCATCCTTTGTGCCAAGTATCTTCTGGAGTACAAACATGTACATAGCAGATATTAGCGGCCAGTTGATTCCAGCATCTATCAAATCACCTGATGTGGCTCTGTCACATTACAACCTCACCGTAAAACCATTTTCCATTTTAGAATTAAGTCCTGTTTGAATTCTACTGCTGCAAGAATCAAGGTTACGCATCCAGACTACATGTTTCCAGCTGGAATATGTGAACTAGGTCAGCGTGCGCACGTGTGTACCTGTGTGTTTGTGTGCACATGCACCATCAAAAAGTTCACGGGAAGAGCAAACAGAATTCGCTTCCTAATGCAAAATGAACGCACAGGCTGAAGCAACTCCACATTCAAATCTAGCCCAGAATAAATCTTGGTGGTTGTAGTATAAAGTCCTCGGAAGTGGGTTCAAACCCAAACTTGCAATTACAGCCTTTTCTGGCTTAGAAAACAGATGTCACTGCTGAGAGGCCCAGACTCCTCTTGAACCTTCAGAAAGGAAGAAAAAGCAACGTAGCCACGCATCCTAGAGCATCTCTCCCCCCATTCCCCGAGCTCTCGCCCATTAGGTTAAATACTCCAGCGATTTCAGTAGGACCAGCGCGCTTTAGAAGATGCAGCCTCTCCATCTTTTTCTCTCTCTCTCTCTCTCTCACTGAATGATATTTCTGCCCACATGCACTGACACATCCAGTGTCTAACAAGGCTGTGATTCATTTTCAGTTCTAGTCATGCTCACAAGTGATGTAGCACACTTGCTGTGCCTTTAGGATCTGCGTAATTCAGCTCCATTTTCTCTGCCCCCACCCTGCATTAAGTGAAGTTCCAACAAAGCCAAGTCATCTCCCACCAACTCACCCTCCTACCTGCTGGGGGGATGTGTACAGCAGGAGCCTGAATAATAAATAATAAATAAATAATAATAATAATTAAAAAAAAAAAAAAAAGAGAAGGGGATGAGAGCTTGAGAGATACCGTGAATTGTTAGAAAGCTTTCTAACATCTACTGGGAAATAATAACAATAGTAATAATAATAATAATAGGATGTATACTACCAGATCACTGAAGAAGCTGTATCGGTCCTGAATCATCTCCCCTAACATGTTAAAAACAGCGATGTGTCTTGCATCCTGAAAGTCATACATGTTCATGCTCAAAAAAAATGATTGACACGAAATCGGAATCCCTGATTGACAAAGGCAAACACCCCCCCAGCATCCCCACAGTAACCTCACAGTGACCACTCCCTCGTCCTCTGTCTCTTCGGAGTGACTTTGACCAAGTACAAATGTCAGGGAAAGCCATCAGCGCGTCCCAGCTGCAAACCTCTCCTATCCAGTGGCACCATCCATCAGGAATTACACACCGTGGTTTTGTGACACAAATTACAAGCTGGTTCCGAGCTAAACTCCCTGTATTTGAGGCATGAGGCCAAGCTCATACAAAGTGAAAGACGGGCTTTTTATTTGATAAATCTCATTATCTCACTGGCATTCAAAATTCATCTCAGACGCGGAAATGCATCACAAAGTAGTTCTCTAGTTACTTGGAAGAGCCAAGATGCTTTAACATGTAAGTTGAAAGGGGTTTACACCCCCATCACAATAACATTTCTAGCTCTCCCCCACCTTCAGCCTGGAACTGTGTTTTGATGGAACAGAAATCTTGATTTTCAAAAGAAAAAACAAGGCAACTGCATTTCTTCAGCAAACGTCCCCAGACAAAAGTGAGTCACCGCAGACTCCTTCAAGCAGATCTTAGCGATCTGCATGATTTCCTTAATCCCTAACCGATGACACCGGGAAAGAAGAACCAGCATCAAAAGCTAGAAGGTACTTCAACATTACAGACAGAATGCCGAGAGGGTCGCTGTCACCTCAGAGCTACAGCAAACTAAGAGGACACACACGGTCTTTCTTCCTTGACATGAAAGACGTATGGAAGGCTCCCCACCACACAAGACACACACACACACCCCCCGGCTACGCAGCCTCTCCTGTTGCTGGCCCCCACCATTCGTGACCAACACGAGCAAGCCAGAGCCGAGATTAAATTCCCTACTTGCTGTAGGGACCCATCTCCTCCTCTTCCTCACTCAATGAATGCTCAGCTTGGCCACGCAGCTCACCGGACCACTTTACCTGCATGTCCCCAGCTTGGGTACGCTTAACCGTCCTGCAAAGGCAGAGCCCAAGAGGACAACAGAGTTTTGGGCCACCCCAGACTTGTCCAAGCCTAATGGCTGGAGGAGGTGGAGTATCTCTCTGTGCTTTCCCACCAACCTCTTCTTTTCTTTCAGGACAAGCCCGGGCTGGTCAGGAGCTGAAAAAATACACTGAAATTTCCTCATGGTTATTTGCTCCTGATCCCTTCTCCTCCTCAGAAGCTCTCAACTCTGTCAAAGAAATGGAGGAGTGACCACAGCCAGGGAAGGGCTGGTGTACATTTCTGACGTATACCAGGACTGGGAAGGAACTGGATCATCTCACAAGGCCGATATTCCAAAGGGCTCTAAGAGCTCTGAAACATTTAGAGGAGGATAGTTCCTGGGGCTGGATACTCGTTGGGAATAAGGGGTCAGGCAAAGAAAGCAGCGGACCGACATTTCAGCAGACAGACCACTGCTTCATTCTGCAAATTGAAGAAACGAAGCGCAGGGGAACTACGGGATGGCCAATTGGGGAAATGAAAGTCAAGCCCATGTGTTTTGATTTCCAGAGCGCTCGACACAAGTCTAGCCTTCCTCAGCCACCAAGTCACATTGTAAACGTCCTCAGGGCAGGCCCTGCACCTCACATTCGCTTTACGCCTGTGGCTTCCAGTCTTCCCTGGTTTGCAGATCCCTTCACGCTTTCCAATCAGGCCGTGCGTTTAAACCTGCTGACAACAGGCTTGCTTTCCCTACCTCGCCTTCCTGCACATCTTACACATAGCCTGTGGATCCTTGTGAGATGAAAACCACGGGCTCTCCTCCTTTGCTGCAGATTCCTCCGTGTCCCTCTCTTCCTGCTGATCCCTACACGCCACAGGAGACAGCAGCAGGCATTTTCGAAGTAGCCGTAATTCAGTCTAGTTTCTCTAATTCAAGGCGAAAGCGCAGAGCTTCCCTGTCATTTCAGCATTTCCCATCTCAAGGTATGGGAGCTGTTGATCTCCCACATGAAAATGTATTATGCTGTCAGCCCAGCCTAAGGGCTGTTATTTAATTTACTTGAGGAGGTAAGTGAAAGCCCCTTCATGCAAATGCTTACAATGTGATCTGGAAAACAGCAGGCGTAATTAGATAAAATGGCAGCAAAGCCCACCAGGGAAATAATGTTAATTCATGAGGATTTTCCTCTCCACCTCCCTCTCAGCAAGATTTGAAGCCAAGGAGGGGGAAAAAAAAATAGAAAAAAAAAATAAAAATCAGAATGCACCTCAATGATCTATCTCTTGGTGAAGTAGAAAAACAGGACAGCAGCCAGTGGGGTCATCTAGAAGATGCCTCAGCACAGCACCTCTGGCGGAACTGGCAGCCCATGCTCCTAAGCGATGAAGCACTGAAAGCAAAAATGGCTCTGTCACTGTCATAAGTTATTCTGAGTAGAGACATAATGAGCCAACATCCCTAAACTTCACACCATCTCCTGACCAAGGCCTAAGCAGGCGATGGAGAAGATCTGTCACATGATAACGTCACCACCGCAACCCCCTACCCCCCAGTAATAATGATAAAACCAAAACTCTTTTGCAAGTCTTGAGAGCAGATCTGGCATTTCCAACCCACTCACAAATTCTTTCCCTCAAAAACATTCAGGAAAGGGTTTGGACCAAACCATGTCAAAAGTCGGAGCACTGTGTCCAGTTCCAGGCTCCCCAGTTCAAGAAGGACAGGGAACTGCTGGAGAGTCCGGCGGAGGCTACTAAGATGGTCAGGGACTGGAGCATCTCTCTGCTGAGGAACGGCTGAGAGACCTTGGGGCTGTTCAGCCTGGAGAAGAGAAGACTGAGAGGGGACCTCATCAATGCTTAGCAATAGCTAAAGGGCTGGTGTCAAGAGGATGGGGCCAGACTCTTCTCAGTGGTCCCCGGTGACAGGACAAGGGGCAACGGGAAGTTTCATCTGAACATGAGGAAAAACTTCTTCCCTGTGAGGGTGGCAGAGCTCTGGAACAGGCTGTCCAGAGAGGGTGTGGAGCCTCCTTCTCTGGAGACATTCAAACCCCGCCTGGACACGTTCCTGTCCAACCTGCTCTGGGTGACCCTGCTCTGGTTGGACTAGGTGATCTCCAGAGATCACCCATATCATTCTGTGTCACAGCATCACTGGTGAAGGCGAGTGCTGGGGCAGCGATGCTCTCGCAGGGGTCTTAGGAAGCCCTATCACCCTTCTGCCGGCTTCTCCCTCCCACCTAGAAGCCAGCCAGGCAAGTCACCTCCTGATTGCTGACCTGCCATTACCAAAATGGATTCCAATTAGCCAACTCACTCACGGCTATTAGGAAAGAGAGACATTTTTTGTTGTTGAGTAATTACTCCTCATGAAATGGCTTACATCCCTGGTTGATTAGGTCACAACACACTGTGAACAAACTGATGTAACAGAGATATCTTTAACCTGCTAAATTAAGGCATACTTTCTCGATATAGAAAGCTTAATTGAAGCCACGCATGGGGTAGTTACCAAAGGCATCTAGACACAGAGTTGTAACGTGCACAAACAAACAACGGTTGAGACGGAAAGACAACCCGGACACATCCAACTTGCATATTAATTTGGAAGAAAAAAAAAAAGAGAGAGAGCTGGTTTGTTTGCTTACTGAGAGGACAGTAAATGACTCAAAGTGAACAGAGTAGTTTGAGGTCAGCAGTTAAATCTGTAATGGCAATATCCAGGTGGCACATAGGGAAGAAAAGAGATTTTTTTTGTTTCCCTATATGCTTTCCCCCAACTAACAGAGAGAAAACCTCTTCCTCTAGTCAGGGATTCACTTGTTAGAGCAATCAGAAATACACAGTTATTTTTCATACAAAGCCTAAACAACCATGTAGGAAGCGCCAGCCCTGCCACAGCGAGGGTTCCCAAAACACAGTCCACAAAGCCCCCCCTGGAAGAATCTTGAAGCGCAGTCATCCCGGGTTGCGTTGCGAAGAACTTGGATTACATTTCCTCTCCCTTCACAAAATCTCAACCTTCAGTGTCCCTCCACAAACCAACCTTCAGCTGCCTGGAGAAAAGCAGCTCCACCGCCATTTCTATGGAGTCATCCATCGGCGTACACTGGTTTACTTAAACCCAAACCCAGTTCCCCGAACCCGTAAATACCGATGACCTCCTGATTTGGGGACTTGCCTATCCCTTCAAAAGGAAGCCGTTTGCTTTAGGGATCGTGGCCCTAATCCTTCAAACAGCTACGTCTGCGCCCAGCAGGAGCACCCGAGCACTCCAGTCCAACGTAAGCGTTTGTCGAAGCGAGGCCAATATTTCCTGTTGCTGTTAAAAACTCATTATACAGTTAGGATGGAAAAATACGACTGCGACAGAAAATCAACCCTTCTCTTCTCATTTGGGGGGGGGGGTGGTGGTGGTGTCGTGGAAACACTCGCAACCTAAATATAAGTGACGAGGGCCCTGGAGAGAGTGAGCACCGTGACCGGCTTTATACCCTGCTGGCTTTCTAAGTCGGGAAACCGACTGGGTGTCATTTAATCTCCCAGATTAAAATCACTTAGCAAATATTGTATTGTTTCGCCGCTCAGGCTGTCGTGTCGGTGCTGGGGGGGGGTGTGGGGAGGGATGAGCCTCGCCGGAGCTCTGCCGCTGGCTTGCTCGCCGCTAATGAAACCCCGCGCGGGAGCAGCTGCCGGAATCTGTGTCAAACTGCATCTGGCACCCATCTATCTTCCAGCCATCTAAATTCACCTCCGAAATCGTACAAAAGCCGCCACGGAGCTCCCTGCAGCCACTCCAACACACCAGGCTTTGTCTCATCAAGCCTGTTAAGCAATTTAAAGCAATTTATTTTTTTTAATTCGCCTTGTGCTTTACAGGCGCAGCTTTTTTTTTTTTTTCAAAAGAAGCGAAGAAGTTAAGAAAAAAAAATTGGTGGCAGGCAGAGAGGGGAAAAAGTACTTTTTTTTTTTTTTTTTTTTTTTTAAAAAAAAGCCTGTCAAGCTCTCAGTGGACTATCATTAAACCAGTTTTGGCTGAAACTGTATGTTTAGGGGTTTTCCAATGGAGACACTCTGGTGCCTGCAACACTCAGACAGGGAGGGGAGGCTGCTATACAATTGTTGAATTGTTGTCATGGCTATTAAATATGCTGTAGCACAAATACTCAACAGGGCTGAAGGTTTGCAGTGTATTGGCTCTGGAGAGGTATCAAAAACACTGGTATTAACTAGCAGATAACCGAGTTATACAAACACTGAATAAAAGATGAAGTCAAAAGTTTTAAAAGGTTTATTAACTTCACTCCAATCCCTTCCCCCCTTCCTCCCCTTCGCCCCCCACTTGGGGCTTAAAGTACCCTGTAAATTCAAAATATTTGACATTTACTGTAGCGTTAATTTGACTGAGTCTCCTTGAACGTTTGGAGTAAAACTGCCTCTTCTCTCTTTGCATTTTCTGCAGAGGACAGGAGTTTTGCTCCACCATCTCATTAGGCTTCCGAGCGGCAGTTTGAGAGAGTGGCACAGTAAAGCCACGACTCGCTGACTAAAACAGGTTAATGAAAAACAGGGTGGTGACTGAAATTGAAACTTCTCATTTCTCTCAAGAAAAGGGTGTATTGTCAAGATAAAGCAGAGCCTTGCGTGTCTATTAAGCAACTTTCAGAGAAGTGCTGCTCAAAACAGCAGCAACCACAAGCTCCACCATGCTTGGAGAGGAGGGGATGCAGCCGCCCTGGCCAGTCCCCGTGGGGAGAGATGCCGTCCCATCCCCGTGGGAGAGACGCCATCCCCTCCCCACCAAACCCCGGCCAACCATCGGGAAGCAGCAGTCAGGAAGGGAGCGTGCGGAGGGCATGGGATGTGCCGGGCTCTTCTCCCTCCCAGGGTGAAGTTGTCCATCCGGCCAAACGGGTCAGGAGCCAGGTCCCGGTGACGTCCAGTCGCACGGGCACGGAGGACTCTGGGTGAGCATGCCAGGACTACCGTAAGGACACGAACGGGCACATTCAGGAGGCGTTTCCTAGACCGAAGGCTGCTAACTGCGGCAGGAGCAGGAGAAACAGGATCTGTCAACTCATCTAATTAAGGTGCGTTTTTCCCCCACGCAGACTCATACACGTCTCTCCAGGCTATAGGCCCCTCATTTCTTGCCTCAACCCCAAACAGACTGAACGCGTTTTGCATTTCTATGACAATTTGTTCTCGGCACTTCTCAGGAAGGAAGGGGCACAACGTACGTGTGTCCTAAGAAAATGTTTGCACGCTCGCGGGGACCTCCGTCTCCGCTGCCGATTGCATTGCGTCCATCCCCTTGGCAGCTAATTCTAGCACACTAACCCCAGGTGAAAACACCCGAAAGCGTGCTCCTCTCCTGCGAGCCTCCCAAAGTAACCACCGGGATGAGAAACCACCTTCTTGCGCAAAGGCTACAAGTCCAGCTGCTAGCCCTGCTGTTCTTCTACCCAACTAAGTAAAAAGAAGATTTTTTTATGTCCTGCATAGGGTTAGGTTATAAGGATGCCTAAAATGAAGTCGTTAGTGCTTAGAGGCCGAGGGAATCTCTCGGGCAGCCTCCTCCAGCCTCCAGTTTTACTTTGCAGTAGGACTGATGACAGCCCCGCTACCGTGGCCACCAGGAGAAGCCACAGAGATCAACAACTCATTTTTTACAGGCCAACGGGCCGACCTCTGGGCGGCATTGCAACAAGTCAGCATAAAGGTGACAAAGCTCTATACACCATTATAAATCACCCAAATCAGCTAGCAGAAAATCTGTGCGTTGATGGAGTTAGCTTATACCTTTTCCTGGTTTGATTTTTTTTTTTTTTCCTCCTTTGTAAACAGAGTTCTCCCCCTGGCCCACCGCGTCATCTCCGATGGCCCATATGGCAGGTATCAGGAGGAGCGTTCTCAGAGAGCGGGGATGCGAGAAAGCCGGTCCCGCTGCCCAAGCATACTCCGCGTCTCGCCAGACGTCACACCAGGAGATGACGCAAGCCCTGCCCGTGGCCCAGGTGGCGGCGCTTGACCCATTTCTGGGCTACAGAAGTTGGGTTTGGGAGGAACGTGCGGTCTAGCGACGGAGCGGGGAGGAGGAGGAGGAAAGAGAATCGTTGTGAGAAAGTCAGGAATGAATCCTAAATCCTATGTATCAGCTCGGCGTTTTCAGAGGGAAGTAGAAAAGCCAAAATGAAAGCGCAGTGTCACAGCCTGGGGACCTCACCATCAATCTGGAGTGGAAGTAAGGAGGAGAAAGCATCCCCCTTTGTGGAAAGTAGGGACTTTTGCTGCTTGCAGAACTTATGTCCCCAAAATCTGGTTTCCTTAACAGCGCATCAAGGAGGAGAAATACTTTAAAGACAGATAGGCCAATTCCCTCCTCCCCTGCCTTCCAACAAGCTCATCCGTTCAAAATCAATGTGCCCCCACTAGACCATTAACAGACAGTACCTGCCCAGCACCACTACCGAGTGTCTTGGGTTTTACGGGTGTATAAGATGTCCTGTAACTGGGGCAAACGTATTCTCTGCTCCTTTAACCAGGTGGGGTGTTTTCTTCAATCATTCCTCTCTCACATGTTACACACAACTGAACGAGCTCTGAAGCAGCAGGGTAGATTTTTCACAGCTAACTTTCCCTCTTGCGGGATTTTCTTTGGCACGGGCTGAAGCATCGTTGGATTTCTCATCATTTGACAATATTGCCATGTTCTAGAGCGGCTCCTCTGACCCATAAGGAAGCCAGCACTGTCCCATACATACAAACAGTATTTCAAAATTTACACTATTGCCCTCAAGTCACAATCCAGAGGGCATCCCACAGAGGTTGTGAAGAAAAGTGAAGCAAAAGCTGTTGATTTGCACAAAGCATAGTGCTCCTTTAATTAAAGGAGACTGTCGGCTGGTCTGCGTGGACTTTCTTGAAATATTTAGGGTCTTCCAAGCCTCTCAACCTGCTGATCTTTTCAGCCATAGGGAAGTCCCTGCAGATCCCTGTGGATAAGCTGTCCTGGCACTTCAGCCTGCGCACGCAATCCCTACAGAACTGCGGTTGGTTTGGACTATGTGGGGTGTGCATACCGCCTATCCAGAAAACAAATAATACAAAAACCGAAAAAACCCTCTCCAAAATACCCCAATTCCCTTTATTGATTGTGGAAATATCCCCAGTTCCAATTTCCAGGAACTTCTGGAAAAGCAGGTAAGCCTTTGTGCCTACCTCCCTTACAGTATCATTTGGGGGAAATTATTGTTTAAATAATAAAGGGAAGCTTTTTTTTTTTTGATGGGGAAACCCAGAAAACTGAATAGAGCTGGTTTTGTTTCAGGTGCTGTGTTTGTTTCATGAGTTTTTCTACAGAGTGTTTTCAAAACAGGGCAGCCAAGAATTCCCTTCTCCAGTTATCTATAAATCAGGACTGGAAAGAGAAGAAACAGTCCCAGAGCGTGGTATGCATCAGTCTGAGCAATTTCTCCAGCACGTCATGCAGGTAAATTAGCAAAAAAAAAAAAAAAAAGGGGTCGTCTACAACCCAAATACAGGGAAACAAGGGCTAGAAATTGGTCAGGAAGCTTGCAAGCAAATGTAAGATAAAATATATGTATCTATATTTTTTTTTATATATGTATATATGTAAAAATATGTATATATTTTATATATGTGTGTGCATGTGTGTATGTGTATATATATATCTACATACACAGAGGCAGGAAAACCTCTAAAGCAAGGAGGTGGGAAAGGAAAGGTAAAGGGAAGAGGACGATCTAGACCTGACTATGGCAGCAGAAAACAGTTTTGGCGCTTCTCCTCTATGCCCCCATCCCTCCCCCGCCCCTCCTTCATTGGGATAAAAATAATAAGGACTGAGGTGTGAGTCCAAGAGGCCAAGGATGGGAAAATCTGCAAAACTAGAAGCAAAAAGTGACCCAGTTTGGACAAGAGGTTTAAACTGAGGGAAATCAAGAGGAGAGAAGGAAGTTTGGAAGCTTGTGTGGAGAAGATAACAGCAGGATTTAGCAACCATAAGGAATGGGCTGGGGGCTGGGTAAGGAGAGGGGAGTTAAACACAACAAGCTATGTTTCATGGCACTAATTCAGCAAAGAAACAGCCTCAAATGGATGTAAACAATGGCCTATTCATTAGCGGTTTCATTCCCTGCAACCCAGCAAACTATTGTCTACAAGTTTTAAATACTCCCTTCACACACACACACACACTAAATTACAGAAAATGTGAAACATCAGATAATCTCAACAACTTGCCTCAAAATCACTGCCCTCAAGCATGCACCGTGCTCGGCAGGCTCTTCTTCCCACCATCTGCCAACATGTGTAGGAAAATAAACGATTAGGACCCCAACGCAGCAGCTCTGTAGGGGTCTCAAAGGAAAACCTGCTCCACAAACATCTGAATGAACGTTTGTGAAGCTAAAAATGCAATTCTGCTCTTGCCCACTCCCGTCCATCTCTCCTTCACAGTTAAAGCAGGAGGTGGCTGTTGTGTGTGTCCCATCTGATAGCCGCACCACCAGCAGCGATCTTTGCAGGGTCAGAGCCGGTTGGGTCCCACGGCTGTGTCCTACCTCTGATGGTGCTGTCTCCATTTGGCTGTTACCAGGTAAACTTTGTGTGCCCGGGGTCAAGACAGCGAGCCACAGCACCCAGCCTGAAACTCACAGAATCATGGAATGGTCTAGGTTAGAAGGGACCTTTCAGATCATCACGTCCAACCATCAACACAACTCTGCTAAAATCTACCACTAAACTGTGTCCCTCAGCACCATGTCTGCCTGTCTTTCAAATACCTCTAGGGGTGGCGACTCCACCACCTCCCTGGGCAGCCTCTTCCAACGCTTGACAACTCTTTCTGGGAAGAAATTTTTCCTAATATCCATCCTAAACCTCCCCTGGTGCAACTTGAGGCCATTTCCTCTTGTCCTATCGCCTGTTCCTTGGGAGAAGAGACCGACCCCCACCTCTCTACAGCCTCCTTTTCAGATACTCATCCTCACAGCTTTGCACGAGTAAAGGACGAGCAGTGACCAACAGCACAGGTAGATGAGCTCTGGGGAGCCTGTTTAAGCTCTCCCACCCCAAGCATCCTTTCCACCTTGCAAGGGGAGCCTCCCACAGTCTCCCATGAGAGAGGACGATGGGTGCTTGTATCTCACATTACCCATCCGACACAGCAGCTAAGCCAGCGATTCAGAGTTTGGAGCCACATCTTCAGCTGCAGAAGGTACAGATGCACATTTCCTTCTGATGCCTCTACAACGGTAAGGGGCAGCTTGAACAGCTAGAAAATATGTTTAAAATCTGTCTTTGCTCATCTGAGCTTTGTCTGTTAGAGCTGTCATCCCTTCCCGAGCACCAGGGTGTGTGACAGGGCACGCGTGTACCATCCATATATCCTCCTCATGGTCTCAGAAGTGTCTCTTGGGGCTGGCCTCACCAGCTCCGATCCACAGCCCCTCAGAGGGAAGGGTCTTGTGCTTCCCAGTAAAGGGCTAGTAACCACGGGAGGCATTTGTAGGGTAAGATGGAAGACGACGACAGTTCAGCTTCCTTTTTTCTCACCTACATGAAGAAGGCACCTGCATAGAGGAACTTTCATAGTGCGCCCTTCCTGTACTCATGGGCAAACACTGCTTCTGCACAGTGTTACATCGCATCGCTCCCACCAGGAATTACACAAATGGAAGAGAAATTTGGGCTCCCTGGAGGCTTTCGCTCAACTTCTTCAAACTCCCAGCTCCTTGCACTGAAGGTCTGTGGAGAGGAGGGAGGGAAGAGACGAGTCTTTTCTTATCCTTAGTCTTGGGCATATGGGGAACAACAAAGCACCTAATTCTGTTTTGTCTGTTATCCAGAAGTGCTGCATGTTTCATTGAGCTCTGGAAGCACGCAAGCAACACGCAGCCCACACAGCAGGAAAAAACTGGCCTGGAAAAGTGGCAGGAGGAGGGGAAGAGCTCAACAGTTTTAATTCAATTTGTGTCTTTAATATTGCATGGACACTCTTTGTTCATGTTACGCAGCACACAAGTGGCGCACACAACAAATCACTGGGAAAAAGACAGACAGATAAGCTGAAAATATGCAAATCATTTACGTTTCCCCTCTCGTCTCGGAATGCTTTTATGGATTTGGTTCACATTTAGGGTTCACGGAGTATCTCAATAGAGCAATCACATACTACGGTTTACAGACACCTTCACAACTGCCACATAAGCAGCAGGAAGCAAAATGCTTGCATACACCACTGAAATTCCCCTTTTCAGCTCTCTGAAAAGCCCCCGAGTTGAGCATAAGGCAGCCTTTGGGGCTCTAGGAGATGCGTCCCAGAGCTTCTGCAGCTCTCTACGTGTTTTAATCTTACCCTGAGCTTTCGGTATGAAAGGGAACACGATTTCTACCTCTTTCCATGGTGAAGATAGCCACCAAAATGTGAACTGAAGGTTGGACAGAAAAACTGAGGAGGCTCAGAGAGCGGGCACTGCAAGTCACATGTGGTCTCCAGCATATGGGGAACAGTCACACTTAAATAAGGAAATCAAATGTCAGTCCACTAGTACCCTTTCCAAAATGAATCTCTCCGCTGACTCCCAAGAATATCCAGCTTCAAAGGCTGAATGCCTGCTCATAGGAACAGGCAAACAGTAGAAAATACACACAGGGAAATAACTAGAGTTTGCCCTCCTCCTCCCTCCACCAAAAGTCCTTTTCATTAAGCATTTTTCACTGAGCTCTACAAGAAAGAGAAGCGGGAGAGGAAGGGGGCGGCGGGAGGAGGGAAGGGCGAAATACAGCATTTCCCATCAGCTGTACCGGAGGAAAGGCACGGGGGGGGGGAAACGGTAGAGGAGCTGCCTGCAGATCTCTTCCACCCAGCCGAGGAACAAAAAGGAGTAACACATGGAGATGAGGGAAAGGAAACCCAGCACACAGGGGAAAGACCCAGAGAATACACAGGAAAGGAGAAGAGGGTGAGGAGGCTCTGGGTTTTGGTGGGACACAGACACACACACCAGTTTAAGAATCAAAGACAAAAAGCTGAAGGTTTGAAGAAAGCATCCAAACACAGAAGAGAACAGGCTCTGAGGAAAAAACATGGTCTGGAAAACACCAACAAGAAAAGAAATGCTAGCAAGGAGGTGGAAAAAAGGTAATGAGAAGGGGGAAAAAAAAAACGCCAAACAAACAATACAGGGGTTTGGGTTTCTTTTACACATTGAAATCTCTGTTCAAATTCACGTCTAGCTTCAAGAGTCTCAAATCTCAATTTCAGCAGAAAAGATCCAAGTTTGAATTAGTCAGCCCATAAAGGGTATTTCACCGCCACCTCTAACGAGCCTCCTATCACAACCAAGGACATGCCAAATATCTGAAGTAGACTCGGTTTAAAAGCTAAAACAGTACCAATAATAGCAACAATTCCTGGCTGAGTCACATTTTCATTTTAAGCTACACACATTACCCATTCAAAGGATTTCATTTGAAAATTGTTATTGTTGAAACTTGCTGTTTGGTTGGTTTTTGGTTTTGGTTGGTTTTTTGTTTGGTTTTTTTTTTTTTTAGTAGCTCAGATGAGTAGGAACAACATTTCCTGTACTATGGACAAGATGCTTTTTTGAACATTACAGGGTTTTTCCTTCCTCCTCTTCCCAGCCCTCACACACCTCTATTGGTGGGAACTTCCCTTGCAGTCACTGTCCTTCCCAAGGACAGGCTTAGAGAAAAGATGATTTCCCTTTACACACTTTTAACATGGACTTGGGGGCTGATGGAAACGGTTGCTTTGGGTGTACTGTGTCAGCTGATGAAGCTGCAACCAAATGTCTTCACTCTTTCTCTTGTAACTTGATAGCTGGCTGTAGTGATCCCTCCAGCTCGTGAATTAGGAATGGAAAATATGAGAGCTCTGTTTCGCAGCAAAGGTTTAGAGACTGGGGCGGGGGGGGGGGGGAGGCAGGGAACACCAAAAAACTCGACATTTTGGGTCTACTTGCAAATGTTATTTGCTTGACACTGGACTTTAACACCTGATGGGAACAACACGTGTGGGCACTGTGTACCCACACACACACAGACCGATGGCTGTGCACCCTGTCAGACCTGGTGGTTTAAAGCCTGAACCCGAGTCAGGCCCAGAGCCCAATTTCTAAAGCCATTCCTTTTACTTTGTACCTCTCGGCTCCAACTGCCAGGAGTGCAAATAATGACATTTAAAAGCAAGCAGCTACCATTAGCTGCTGAGGGAACGAGGCATTAAAAATGCTGAGTAGCTTGCATCACGTAATGTGCTGTGAGGCTTCTCAGGGCTTTTCACAGGCTTCCCTTTGGGGACCCATCCCCGAAAGCCCTGCTGTGATTCCCAACACCCCCCAGCTACCCCACCTCTGTGTGATCCTGCACCTCTTTTGCTCCTTTTTCTAGGAGGGTCAGCCCTGCCCAGCTTGGTTTAATGCCAGCTCCCAATGTTTAGAGGGGAAAGATAACTCCGTCCCCTTTCAGAGCACCACCAGAGTCATCATCTCTGCAAGAAGGTTTTGATATAAATCAGGTGGGAAAGCAATGGGGAACCAGCAAAAGTATTTTTGCTGCGTCCTCAGGAATGTGAATTTGCGGTACTACTCGTTGTTTGACGGAGGTCAATTTTTAGTTAATGCAGGATTACATCCTATCCTTAGAGCCACATGATGATACCAGCAGGTAATGTTGAAGATCCAGGTGGAAACAAAGCTTAACTTTGCCTTCTTCCACTATAGCATAAGGGCACTCACTTTTACACACTGGCTACGAGATTTCTAAACCAACGCCGTAGCTTAGTGGGGATGGTGAGAAACGAGCAGTGTGTGCTGCAAACTAAATAGTACAGCAAACACAGCGAATGAAGCAGTTGGTTCCTGAGCTGAGGTTTGTAGAGATCTGGTGAGCTGCAGGATATTGGCTCTCCATCTTGCTTCCAGCTGCTTCTACAGATGTCCGGGCTCCTTGTTGCCAAGAAGAGCTAGGAGGCTAGTGAAAGCAGCTGGAAGAGAAGGAGGAGGAGGAGGAGCCGGGCTTGCTGGCTCTGGGGAGGGCAAGAAGAGGAGGAGAGGGAAGCAGGCACTGCCCACACACACTCCACAACTTTGGCTGAAGGTGCTGACCACTAGGAAACGGCACAATTTCACAGAGGAGAATGAGGCACTGGACACTTTGGAGTATTTTTTCCTTTTCTTTCCTTTCTTTTTTCCTTTCTTCCATTTTTTTAAGGGGAGAGTATCAGCTCATTGGGTAGCGTCTGTGCAAGAAGCTGGGAGCAAGGAAGGCAGGACTTGAGAAAGACCCACCGAGGAGAGGGAGAGAGACAGAGAAAAAGAGAGAGAGAGAGAGAAAGTGATCCAATATTAGTGGTGTATGCAAGAGCAAGAGAATCGCTGAGCAGATGGGAGGAGGGAAGAAGAAATGATTAATAGAGAGTGTGAGGCCCTTCCCCCTCCCTCAAGAAGGGCTAATCACGTGGAAGACAGCTAAAATGCTACTTCCTAATACTGCTTTGCTGCAGTAGCTGCCACATGATGGAGGAGAGCCAGCCCATCCTCAAGACAAAAACCTCCCTAAAAGATGGGAACAAACCCCTCGCGACAACGCGACAACTGTCTTTTGGCAGTTGCTGCTAAAGGGCCGTCTGCCATACCCCGAGAGCTTATATCTGCCTGCCCATACCACCCACCCCGGCAGCAAACCTAAAGTGGCTTCTTGCTTTCACCCTGGTCACCTCCCAGAGAAAAACGACTGGCCTTGGTGTGCAAGCCAAGCTCCAACGGCCAGCTTCCCCGGATCGGGAGCCAAAAATCTCCTCGCCTGATGTCAGAGCATCCCTCTGACCAAGCGCCACACCTGGGGCCAAATCTACTGCCTTCTCAGCACGAAAGCACAGGGCGAGCTTTGCCGTCACACCTCTTGATGGGAGGAGTGGGTCAGCTCTGCAGGTGGCCTCCTCACCTCGGCTTACAGGAGCAGAGACAGCTCTCCAGAATTCTCCAGAATGCCAGCCTGGCAAGGGTTGGCAGGGACCTCTGGAGACCACCCAGTCCACCCCCTCTGCCAGAGCAGGCTGGACAGGAACGAATCCAGGTGGGTTTGGAATATCTCCAGGGAACGAGACTCCACACCCTCTCTGAGCAACCTGTTCCAGCCCTTTAGCTATTGCTCAGCATTGATGAGGTCCCCTCTCAGTCTGTTCTTCTCCAGGCTGAACAGCCCCAAGGTCTCTCAGCCTTTCCTCAGCAGAGAGATGCTCCAGTCCCTTCATCATCTTCATAGCCTCTGCTGGACTCTCTCCAGCAGTTCCCTGTCCTTCTTGAACTGGGTGCCCAGAACTGGACCCAGTAACCCCACGTTACCTTTGCATCCCACGTTTTTCAGGCTGGCCACCGTGACATGAGAGAGAAGGGGGGACACCCCCCACAGGAACACAGACTCAGATAAATCCATTTGCTAAAAGGAGAAGGAGGCTCCTGTGGATTTGGGGTGACAGCCCGTCATAGGGACTGCTCTGCACAAAGCTCCCACAAGACGCAATACACACTCCTGTTCCCAAGGTACAGCCTAAACAGTTTATTCCTTCCTACATCTTACAGGCTTAAACCTTCAGATGTCCATCCATCCCCTCAGTTTTTTCTTCCACGGACTGAACAACCCCAATACCTTAATTTTTTACTCATAGGTCATGTCTGCTAAATCACCTATTCATGCTAATTTCCTCTAATTTTTTTTTTTTTGGCCCACTTTTGAGTTGTTTTGCTGTTTCTGAAGGCTGTGAGCCCAAAACTGGTTCAAGACTCCAGCTGAGACCTCCCCAAGCTGAGCTGAGCAGAAGGATCGCTGCACCCTCTTGTTTATAAACCCCAGCTTGCCTTTTTCACAGCTGTAAGAGCCCAGTGACTCATGGTCAGCCTGGAATCCACCATCAGCTCCAGCCCCTTTCTGCAGAGCTGCTGCTCAGCCAGCCACCTCCCATTCCGTATCCGGGCAGATAGTTATTCTCACCTCAGTTAACAACTTTGGGCTTATCCTTTTCTCAATCACCTCTTTTTTTTTCCAGGTAATTTCTCTACTCGGTCAACATTTTGAATCCTAACCCCGTTCCCCAGAAAGCTCAGAGCTCTTCCCACATCAGTATCATGTGCAAGCATAGTTAGCATCCACAGCAGAAAAATCCCCACTGTGTGTCACTTCTGGGGAGAACACACAGGAATTGACCACCATGGACACAGACTAGTCCTAGCATGTTTGTGACATTGCACCCCACAAGTGCCAGTCCCTGGAATTTTCCCTGGCAGTAATCCCAGAGCCACGATAAAGCGTAGAAGACAAGGGTGTAAAGGCTACCATGCAAACATGCTCTGCTCACGATGGACCACTATGCTCTGCCACAGGACATTAACAGAAATAATTCGGATCATAAAATCATAGAATGGTTCTGGTTGGAAGAGACATTAAAGATCATCGAGTTCCCACCCCCATGCCCTGGGCAGGGACACCTCCCACCAGACCAGGTTGATCAAAGCCCCATCCAGCCTGGCCTCCAGGAATGGGGCAGCCACAGCTTCTCTGGGCAACCTGGGTCAGGGTCTCACCACCCTCACAGCAAAGAATTTCTTCCCCAGATCTCATCTAAATCTTCCCTCTTTCAATTTAAAACTGTTCCCCCTCATCCTATGGCTCCCCTCCCTGATCCAGAGTCCCTCCCCAGCTTTCCTGGAGCCCCTTTAGGGACTGGAAGGGGCTCTAAGGTCTCCCTGGAGCCTTCTCTTCTCCAGGCTGAACCCCCCCAACTCTCAGCCTGTCCTCACAGCAGAGGGGCTCCAGCCCTCCCAGCATCTCCATGGCCCTATCAGATCAAGTGCCATGTTACAATTCAACCCAATGTGAGATAACCACAGCTGATTTAAAAAACATAATAAAAAAATGGTGCAAAAGCCTCAGCAAGACAAAAATGAAAAGGAGCATTTGCCTGATCATGTTTCATGGAGCATCCAGAAGAACTAACTGTGAAACAGGCCAGGTCACTTAAAAACTGACACCAGCAACCATTGCTCCTGCTGCAGTATTCATCAAAGCCAGTTAAATCCACAAAATACACCTTTTCCACCGGGCATTGTTTCTCCCCGGGGCTTTGACACTACACTATAAGGGCAGGTGTCTTTAGACTGAGACAAAGCGAGCAAAAATTCACCTGTGGCTAAAGGCAAGCAGGCAGAAGGGGTGGCTACGCTTGCATCAGACAACTGATCTGGAAGAAAGGACCCGAGGGCATTTCACACACAAGTCACCCCACTCAGCCTTCCTCTCCTCCCGGCAAAAGAGCAGCAAACACGCCCTGGGCTGCGAGAGCCTCTGGTCACCATCCATAGCTCATGGGCAATGTGGCAGGAGGGTGCTTTGATTTCCAGCAGCATTTGAGGGCAGCAAATTGCAGGTGTCCTACAGGACTCCGCTTATTAATCCTGTAGCACATAGTACTGGGCTATAAATTCCATCACTTGCCCACTGTTTAAATAAATTAGTTTTCTTAAGAACAGGAGCATGCCGGGACCAGTTATAAACACATCTGACTCCAGCTCCTCTGATCCCTCTCCCACTTAGGCAGCTGGAAGGACTTTGACTTTACACTGGGAAAAACGATGCTCAAAATTTGACATGTCCTTTAACTCCCAGTGTCTGCGCTTAACAGAAAAACAAAGAACAAAACCCAGCCTGTGTCCACTTTTATAATTTGAATTAGCAGGGACATGGGACAAGCCCAAATGCCAGGAAAACAAGGAAATCCTGGATCTTAGGGACCTCCAGCAGAAAAGTAGCTGGTCATAATGCCAGTTGGGGCTCCAACGTTTTCCTTAAGAATAAAACCCCCTCCTTTAGCATGGTATATGGCAGTAAGATCACCAAGAAATTACAATAATCACCCGCACTGCAAACCTTTGCTTTGGGCAGCTTCAGCCCCAGAATGACCAGCTTCTACCTCTGGGGCCAGACAGTGTGTCCACTGTCAAACTAAATACTGCCCACAGCACTTCACAAGCCGATGACGACGACAACAATCTAGAAGGCCACTGCTAGTGGAGCACTTAAAGCACTAAGAATGTATTTTATGTATTGCTTTATGCCAGAGTGTTTAAAAATCACTGTGGGAGATTGCAGTAGAGACAAACTAAGTTTGTTTGTTTGTTTCTACTTAGGGCAGAGCAGCCTCACCAAAAAGTTTACACAGTACAGGGAGAGAGGAGGAAAGAGAGGAGGAAAGAGAGGAGGAAAGAGAGGAGGAAAGAGAGGAGGAAAGAGAGGAGGAAAGAGAGGAGGAAAGAGAGGAGGAAAGAGAGGAGGAAAGAGAGGAGGAAAGAGAGGAGGAAAGAGAGGAGGAAAGAGAGGAGGAAAGAGAGGAGGAAAGAGAGGAGGAAAGAGAGGAGGAAAGAGAGGAGGAAAGAGAGGAGGAAAGAGAGGAGGAAAGAGAGGAGGAAAGAGAGGAGGAAAGAGAGGAGGAAAGAGAGGAGGAAAGAGAGGAGGAAAGAGAGGAGGAAAGAGAGGAGGAAAGAGAGGAGGAAAGAGAGGAGGAAAGAGAGGAGGAAAGAGAGGAGGAAAGAGAGGAGGAAAGAGAGGAGGAAAGAGAGGAGGAAAGAGAGGAGGAAAGAGAGGAGGAAAGAGAGGAGGAAAGAGAGGAGGAAAGAGAGGAGGAAAGAGAGGAGGAAAGAGAGGAGGAAAGAGAGGAGGAAAGAGAGGAGGAAAGAGAGGAGGAAAGAGAGGAGGAAAGAGAGGAGGAAAGAGAGGAGGAAAGAGAGGAGGAAAGAGAGGAGGAAAGAGAGGAGGAAAGAGAGGAGGAAAGAGAGGAGGAAAGAGAGGAGGAAAGAGAGGAGGAAAGAGAGGAGGAAAGAGAGGAGGAAAGAGAGGAGGAAAGAGAGGAGGAAAGAGAGGAGGAAAGAGAGGAGGAAAGAGAGGAGGAAAGAGAGGAGGAAAGAGAGGAGGAAAGAGAGGAGGAAAGAGAGGAGGAAAGAGAGGAGGAAAGAGAGGAGGAAAGAGAGGAGGAAAGAGAGGAGGAAAGAGAGGAGGAAAGAGAGGAGGAAAGAGAGGAGGAAAGAGAGGAGGAAAGAGAGGAGGAAAGAGAGGAGGAAAGAGAGGAGGAAAGAGAGGAGGAAAGAGAGGAGGAAAGAGAGGAGGAAAGAGAGGAGGAAAGAGAGGAGGAAAGAGAGGAGGAAAGAGAGGAGGAAAGAGAGGAGGAAAGAGAGGAGGAAAGAGAGGAGGAAAGAGAGGAGGAAAGAGAGGAGGAAAGAGAGGAGGAAAGAGAGGAGGAAAGAGAGGAGGAAAGAGAGGAGGAAAGAGAGGAGGAAAGAGAGGAGGAAAGAGAGGAGGAAAGAGAGGAGGAAAGAGAGGAGGAAAGAGAGGAGGAAAGAGAGGAGGAAAGAGAGGAGGAAAGAGAGGAGGAAAGAGAGGAGGAAAGAGAGGAGGAAAGAGAGGAGGAAAGAGAGGAGGAAAGAGAGGAGGAAAGAGAGGAGGAAAGAGAGGAGGAAAGAGAGGAGGAAAGAGAGGAGGAAAGAGAGGAGGAAAGAGAGGAGGAAAGAGAGGAGGAAAGAGAGGAGGAAAGAGAGGAGGAAAGAGAGGAGGAAAGAGAGGAGGAAAGAGAGGAGGAAAGAGAGGAGGAAAGAGAGGAGGAAAGAGAGGAGGAAAGAGAGGAGGAAAGAGAGGAGGAAAGAGAGGAGGAAAGAGAGGAGGAAAGAGAGGAGGAAAGAGAGGAGGAAAGAGAGGAGGAAAGAGAGGAGGAAAGAGAGGAGGAAAGAGAGGAGGAAAGAGAGGAGGAAAGAGAGGAGGAAAGAGAGGAGGAAAGAGAGGAGGAAAGAGAGGAGGAAAGAGAGGAGGAAAGAGAGGAGGAAAGAGAGGAGGAAAGAGAGGAGGAAAGAGAGGAGGAAAGAGAGGAGGAAAGAGAGGAGGAAAGAGAGGAGGAAAGAGAGGAGGAAAGAGAGGAGGAAAGAGAGGAGGAAAGAGAGGAGGAAAGAGAGGAGGAAAGAGAGGAGGAAAGAGAGGAGGAAAGAGAGGAGGAAAGAGAGGAGGAAAGAGAGGAGGAAAGAGAGGAGGAAAGAGAGGAGGAAAGAGAGGAGGAAAGAGAGGAGGAAAAAAAAAAAAGAGTTTAATAGTCTTAATCATTTTATTAGGATTTCTTTCCAAAGCTCAGCAAAGCTTCGCAGTTTTTCTAGCTCCATACACCATACAAGTGCCCCGATTGGCAAGATTTACTGCATTCGGAAGTCCTGGGTGGAGTGCCCCAGCAGAACTGGACCACTGCTAGAGAAGGATTTAAAATAAAAGTGATGTCAGGAAATGGGTGGGGGCAGGGAAGGGGAGCACAGCAAACGACAGGGCCCACGATCAGGAAATTCACTTGGCAAGACTTGTGGAAAAGCGGAGGTCTATAGGGGAGCAAAGCCCCATAAAGCAGCGCTCCGGCTGCTCCCACCGCCGATGGGTTCCCGTTATCAGAGCTCAGAGAAAAGAGGACGGTTGCCAGCTCTGGAGAACGGGGAACGGTGCCAGCTGTCGACACACTGCGAGAGGCGGCCACTCGGGTCAGGAGAGGGGGAGGCCTGCCATCCTGCCATGGGCGCTCCACAGCACGGGAAGCACCCGCTACAGAAAGCGCCCACTCTCTAGTTATTGAGTAAAGGTAAAGAAGGATGCAGCAGGAAGGGGGAGGGGAAAAAAAAAAAAAAAAAAAAAGAAGGCATCCTGCAGCTGTAAGCAAGATACAGCAGATTACTATTACAGAGGTGGTTTTCCCAGAGATGGCACGAGCCAGGAGGCTTCACAGCAGCAGACAAATTAGGCAGTGCCACCCTGAGCCAGATGCAGCTGCAGCGCTACGCTGCTCTGTAGGGGGGGAAAAATCTGTTGAGACAGAAGTGAAGCAGCAAAGCCTTTTAACACCTGCAGACAGGCCAGCAAATCCTCTCAACCTCACTAGAAAAGGGGTGAGGGCAAAGTCACCCCCCCGAGGGTCCAGTTAATGGAGCATGGGGCTGCCAGATAACCAGCACTGCAGCTCCTCAGATGGCATGTGTAGGATGGGCCGAAACAACCTGGTCTGGTGGGAGGTGTCCTTGCCCATGGTAGAGGGTTGGAACTCGATGATCTTTAAGGTCCCTTCCAACCCAAACCATTGTGTGATTCTACGAAGCCGTCACAGAGCCATGGATCGATGTGGCAGGATGCTCCTGGTTATATGTCCCACAGAGGAGTGTGGTTTTCTTATTCCTACACTGAGGAGTTACCCAGAGCCAAGCAACCTCAAATACAGGAGCTCCCCAAGATGAGAACAGAATCGCGGCAGCCGCAGGATGGTAGGGCTGTTACTGGTGTCCCCTCCCCGAGCTGGGACGTTCACTGGGGTCCTGCTCTGCACACACATCCATGCCTGGCCACGCAATTCCATGCCACACATCTCAAAAGCTAACCAGATATGTCAGAGGGATGGGAAAAGGACATATAATCATCAGGAATTAAAGAGAGCCAAAGGAATAGCCAACGCAATACCACAAAGGGAATGTTTAAGGGCTGGGCACTCAACTCGGGTCTCCTGAGTTGCCCTCCCACCCTACAAACCTTCTGCTCTCCTCTCCTGTGTTCCAGTCCACTGAAAGACATCTGTTTTGGGGGGGGATTTCAAAAAAAAAAAAAAAAAAATTCTCCAAAGTACCTATGCTATTGGTAGGTTAAGTATTAACCAAAAAGTTTTCCCCTCTAAAGAAACCAGTAAAACCAAATGAAAAAGCAACACAAGCCAGCTTGGAAAGCCAAAGAAGGTATTGGCGTAGCATAAGCATGACAAACTTGGGGCAGCAGAGAAAAGATGGAAGTACGTATAACATAGGCAAGGGTTAAAGCAAACACATCCAAAAAGGGGATAATTCAAAGGGATGAAAGTCTCTGAAGTCATCTATAAGCTCACAACAGTTTGCAGTCATAAAACATTAGGTAACAAACAATAAAAATTAGGTGTTTCATTTAAGAGCGTCTCAGCCCGGAAAGGTACTTCTGTTGGCACCAACGTGAACAAACGGGAGTGCAAGATGCACAAGCAGCTCCATGCCACAGGCAGAGACTCAAAGCTACGGGTTCACAGATCCAAGAGCTCGACCAAGTTAGAAGCAAAAGGATCTCAGATGGAAATTTCACCTATAGTAGGTCTGTCTTTTCACCAAGGACCATAGTTACCAAAAAAAAAAAAAAAAAAGACACACTAGGGCTATGCGTCCCTTGGAGCATCCTACTCAGTATGCCAAAATGTTGTATTTCATATGCACGGTACCCCCAAAATTGATCGTTTTTCATTACTTCATTTCACTACCAAACACTTATTCACTGGAAACACAGGGCTGAGCCTCCTCGCGTTATTCTGCTACGCAAAATACATTTTTGCTGCTTCCTTCCTTCATTCTACTCGCACAGAGAAGGGGAAGCTTTACTTTCCATAGCTGTTTTTTCCTCATACGCCCACACAGACACGCACATCTAAGAAGCGAGGGCCCAGTTAACACTTAGGTGCGGGTATTTATCGATAAGCCCTAGAAATTTCCCCTTCCAACCCAACCCTCCCAAGCTGCCCAGTCCTGCATGCTCACAGGACAGGTATCACTTATGACTTGGCAATCCAATGGCAGGCAGGCAGATGATTTACTACCATGTATCCGACTTTCCAAGAGACAGAAAAATTCCTTGGATATGCTTAGTAAAACGCAGCTAATGCTGGGATTGTGTTCTTTTTGAGACTGTTTAATTAGGCCGTGAGTCACACATGATACAACAACTCACAATGCAGTTTGGAGAGGACCGGGCTTTACTTGCAACTGCAAGATAGCGAGGTTTGGTCCCTTGGCCTAGAATCTGTTTTTCCCACTGATCAAAAGAAGTCAAAATTAGAGGCGCAAAATCAATCAGTTGTGGCTGTCTGAGTAGTACTTGGAAAGCTACTGCTGGCATTACAACCTAACACTCCCTGTATACATTGTCTCTGCCGTGCAAAACCAGTATAGTCACTACCTGAAACGAGAATCACCAGTTCGGTTTAATTTCATATGTCTAGTTATTGGCAATTCTCTCTCTCTTTAGGTGTCTGTGCTTCAGCTTAATTACCTCGTCTCTGCCTCTGGGCAGTGGCAACTCTTATAGTCACACACCCGTATCTCCAGTTACGTGAAGGAAAATATCTTCTACCTCCTTTACACACTGTGTCTAAACTCCTTTTAAAAAGGGTCGGCAGGTGACACTGACTCCGTTACAGTCCATAGCAGCTGACTTTCCAGAGCCCAAGTTTCATACCAACTGTTCAGCTGACCTCCAAAACCATCATCATCTCCTTGGAGTAATTAGCACGTTTTAATGGCTGGTGGCTTCAAAAGCTGCATAAACTTCAGCAGCATGAGAAGCACCAGACTTTCCTTTTGCTTTGCTTTGCAATTTGAGTCGTTTTCAGATCCGAAAACAACACTTCTCAGTTTTGCTTGCTTTAGTTTTGAAACCATTCACGGATACGGGATTTTGTGACATCTATGCCTAACATATAATTTAAATCACTGCTGAAATTTGCCCAATTCACCCCAGAAAATGTTAAGGTAATGGAAAAATTTATGAAAAAGAAAACCTGAAGTCAAACAGATCTCTGACCAGTCAGTTTCTGGAACAGAAAGAGGAAAACAGAAGAGAAAGTGGTTTTGGTATGTACACAACCAAACAAAACTAATGCTTTAAGAAGAGCACGCGCTTCAAGTGGGAACACATGTCACTAAAAATGTTTCTGTGCTCATGTACCTAAACACAAAGGACCACGTTATACCTTGAGTTATACCCCCAAATCAGCCCTATTAAACCCATCAACACTGTCTGATCAGAACTAAGGAGAAAAAAAAAAAAAAAAAAAATCGAGCCATTAAGCAAAATCAAGTCAACCGAAAAAAAGCTGAAATGTGAACTCACTGTCAGAGAGTGGCAGCTCAAGGGACTAGACCGAAACTACACACCGAAGCCCAACCCGAAATAACCAAAATCCAAAGGCACCCCCTTCTCCTTGGAACCTACACAGACATAGCTTCCCTTTGGTGAATTCTTAGGTTATTTTTTGTCCTTGCAAAGGTACATCACCCACCAAAAGTCTTGCCAACAGCATAAAAATCATCACCGACCATGGCAAGAAAAAAAAAAATTCAGAGCCTGAGCTCCTTACATCCCTGCAGAATGAGGTCACTTCAATTTAAGGCTGAATGATCCTGTCAGAAAACCATGAGGGTATTATGCCCACCTTCATGCCCATCCTGAATAAGAACAACGCTTGGGAAACGATTTAATTAAGGGGGGTTGGTTTTTTGGTTTTGGTTAGTTTTGGGGTTTTTTTTTTTTGTTGTTTTTTTGCATGTAGTTTTCAAACAACTGTTAAATATGCTCTACTGATAACTGATGAAAAGAGAAATGCATGAATGTTTTGGCTTCAGCCCTCATTAAGAATGACACAGAGCAGCATAAGGCTTCCTGCTTGTTGATACAATCAGTGTCAGACCTTGCACTTTGGTGCCTACAGCCATATCACCTTCAGCCGTGATCTAGGCAGTTCCTGCAAGGGCAGCAGGGTCAGGTTGGGTCAACAGGCAAAGGAGAGGCCCCCAGGGAAAGATCCAAGTGCTGCAGATACTAGAACTGGTAGGGATGTAGCAGCACCGCTCTTCTCTCTCATGGACTGCCTGCCCATGGGAAGCTGCTGTACAGTCACCCAGCTGCGTGTCTGCAGCACAGCATCTTACCATAGAACCAAAGAATGGTTCAGGTTGGAAGGGACCTTAAAGACCACTGAGTTCCAACCTCCATGCCATGGGCAGTGACACCTCCCACCAGACCAGGTTGCTCAAAGCCCCCTCCAACCTGGCCTTGAACCCCTCCAGGGATGGGGCAGCCACAGCTTCTCTGGGCAACCTGGGCCAGGGTCTCACCACCCTCACAGCAAAGAATTTCTTCCCCAGATCTCAGCTCAATCTCCCCTCTTTCGGTTTAAAACCCTTCCCCCTCATCCTATGGCTCCCCTCCCTGATCAAGAGTCCCTCCCCAGCTTTCCTGGAGCCCCTTTAGGGACTGGAAGGGGCTCTAAGGTCTCCCCGGACCCTTCTCTTCTCCAGGCTGAACCCCCCCAACTCTCTCAGCTTGTCCTCACAGCAGAGGGGTTCCAGCCCTCCCAGCATCTCCATGGCCTCCTCTGGACCTGTTCCAACAGCTCCACGTCCTTCTGATGTTGGTGGCCCCAGAGCTAGAGGCAGCACTGCAGGGGGGTCTTCCCAGAGCGGAGCAGAAGGGCAAATTTCCCCCCCTCGCCCTGCTGGCCACGCTGCTGGGGATACAGCCCAGGATGAGGTTTTCTTTCTATGCAGATATGGAAGGGGGCATAAGATGTCCTTACGCAATACAGTATCTCCACTTTCAAAGCAGACAGCACGTTACCCATGTAGGAGGGGGTAAGGCAGAGAACGCCGTACATTGCCCCAAGACTTGGCTCACTAACAAGCCTGTAACCAAACCTGGAGTAAGTACAGTTGAACCAAAGAACAAGCAGGTTTTCAAACCTCTGGGAAAAACAAACCAACAGTATCCACTTTGCAGAGAAATGAAACTTCTCAATCTGTCAACTGTTAGACCTACATCTCCTGATCAGCTTCCATTTGGGGTTACCTTAAATTCTCCATAGTTTCTACAGGACACAGTGGAGTTCTCCCACTTCGTGTCCCAGTGCCGCGTGTGCTGCCTTCGGCCCCACGCTGGGCTGTGTCAGAGGAGGGAGGAACAGTTCCCGTGGTCAAGTACGTATCGTTTGCCAAGTGTGTTAGGATCTTCCATGAGCAAATCTATTAGCAGTATGCATTGCTGAGTTATTTTTGTTAGCGTTATTAATACAGCACGGGGAAAAAGGCGTCTGAAAAGCCCAGAACTCTTCTTCAGCATTTATTTGTGAACAAGCTCTAAAACCCTTTGGAAAAAGTTCAGAGGAACCTTAAGGATCGGTCAGTAACATGACCGGGTCTATATGGCTAGAGTACATGCGGTAATTCCTGCCACCCCTGTCCATTTGTCTCGACTGGAGAAGATATAAAAGTCTGCGGGACACGGTTTGCAAAGAACTTTGTAATTATTGCAGGGAAAGGAAGCTCTAAAAGCCAGATGAGGAAAAACCCTAGAACTCTCAAATATCTACCCCTCAGAGCCAACGTGGTTTCACAGTCACACACCTTTAATAATGGGACTTCCTTGGAGACACAGTATTGAACATTTAGAGGAAGCATTTGAAGAGAAAATATATTACCAACTTGATTTCTAATCTTTTCACTTTCAGCTACTTAAAGGTACTTCAGGGTTACTCCTAAATGATGCAAAGTGACTATGCTTGGCATTCTGCAGGGGGGGGAAGACATACTCAGCTTCTCTCTTATTAATATTTCCTACAGATAAAGTTCAGATTTTCATTTTTATCGATTGACATTTTTAATTTCTCAGCCCACTGAGTTGTTTTTAATATTAAGAACGGTGCCTTCTCATAGAGAGCTGTATGAAAACCAAAAGAATTAACAAAACAAGCCCCAAAACACAGTTTCTCCTTCCACTGATCTCACAGTAAGTAGTCCATCACAAACTCAGCCTTCTAAAAAACACACATGAAAATGGAGGGTAGAGGAAGAGAAAGCAAAAGCAAACCACGAAAGTCCTTTTCTGTCACAGCCGCCTGCAGACACCAGGATCGTGGCCGCACACAGTCGGTGTGTACTTAGAAGGAAGAAACAACTGGATTATTGTACAAGGCTGACTGGAGTGCAGTAAAAGACAGTACGACTTCGGGCTGCCTCTTGAAGAAAGTCTCCAGCTAAATCATTACAAGAGTCTTTTAAAACTTCTCACATCAGGAAATTGCACATAAAATAACCTCAGGAACTCCCTCTTCCCCCTTCCCCCCCAAAATCGATCTGGAGCACAGCATCTCATTACTGCCTATTTTTCCTCTGTATATTACAGGCGCTGTACAACCTAAGAGCGAGCAGTAAGATCACTGCTTGTTAGGAGATGACAAGTCTTAGATAAATTTTACTTTTAGATGTACCTAAGTGGGTTGTTTCCATTAACTTCACGTGTGACATGAAATAGACCAAATCTCCACATATTCCTTTAGGTGTTGGTTTTGTTTTGGTTTGGTTAATTTGCTGAAAAAATTAAAAGTAAACAACCAACGAGGGAGCAGAGAAACCTATGTCTTACTTTAAAAAAAGCAAAACAAACCAAAATACTTTTTGTCCCTTCCATGGAAAGGGAAACCTAGCCAACTCTGGAGCAAACAACTACAAAACAAATAAAGCAGGGTCTGCATCTGTCTTTACGGTCTGCTCATTTTCTTGGGACTTTACAGATGCCACGTTCCTGTTAAACTATATAGAGATATACCTTCCCTCCCAGTTGCTCTGGAAAATACTGCCACCATCAAGGAAACCTGACAGAGCAAAGGAAAAAAAGAAAAACTAACGACTCACAAAACATTGTTGAAAGACAGAAGCAAGAATGGATTGTGAAAGAAAAGCGTTCTCTGTAATATCTGTCATTTATAGTAACTTTTTAAGTCAAAGCTAGTAGAAAATGTTTTCAGATTCACATGTTGATCTGTTTATCCCCCTTGGCTATTTTGCTTAAAATAACGTTCAGACACTGCTGTGCCGGAGCCTTTGGGTGACAAAACCGTGCTGGGTGCTCAGCACAGGGCACCCCCGGCTCCTCCAGGCAACCCGGCCCAACACCAGCAAGCTCTGGCCAGCAGATGTTACTGAGACTTAACGCCTGTCACCAACAGAAAGGACGAGAAAAAAAAAGTATAAATAAAATCTTGAAGAGGTAGCAACTTGCTTTCTTTGTCCAGAATTGGGAGATGGGGCTGAGAGGAAAGAACAGGATGGCAGCCCTGGGGACTGCTGCTCATTCAAAGGTGGCTTTGTGGGCATGCCGCTGATTGACTGTTATTGCTAACAAAAAGGAAAATAAAATCAGTATTATCATTAAAGAAGGTCTTCGGCCATTTTAATTCAACACCTTATTGCAGTAATGAGAAAATCGAAGGTTTAGTGGCAGAAACAAGCATTTCAGTTGCAAGACCTTTTTTGGGTTGGTTTTATGGGTTGGTTTTGGTTTTTTAACCCTACTGTTTTATGAAGGGTGAAAAAAAATCCACAAGGCATTTGCACAGGTAAAACTGGGGGGGCCTTGACGGGGAGCAGCAGCGCTGCGGAGCTGAACAGAGGGCTGGGCCCTTTACCTGATTGTCCAAAGAGCACACAAATCCCTGCTTTGCTCTGCGTAGATCCATAAAAGTCTGATTCCTCCCGCTCATCATTATCCCACCTTCTGCTCTGGCTTTCTTGATTTCTTCCTCCCTGTTGGGTTTTCACGGCATTGCCAACAAGAAGAATTCAGTAAGTTTTGTGTGCTTAATGCTACACTTAAAAAGGTCAAGCAAGAAGGAGAACCTTTCCAGCCTGAGAAAAAGGCTGTGGGGAATTTTGGGATCATTCTGGGTGGGACTGGTCTTCTGTTCAGTGAGACAGAATCACAGAATCTTCATGGTTGGAATGGACCTTTGAGACATAAGCAAGGGAGGAGATGTGAAGGCATCACATGCTCCATAGGGCATCCCCTGTGCCCACTGAGGAGGAAAAAATAATAATTAAAGATTAAAAAACCAAAGGAAGGAGCAGGCCATGGTGGCTACCTCTAAGCTATGAAGCACAATCACATGGCTCCCTTCCTTTTTGCTCTTGCTGGTCTACCTCCTTAAAATCAAAAGCAAATTCAAGATTTTTTTGCAACTGGTTAAAAATTTCCATATTATTGGATCCCTGACCACATTAAAGCTAAATTTAACACTTCGCTTAATACAAAGCGAACCATAACCTCAACAGCCATCCAGTAAACTTTGTTACGTGAAGAAAAGAGCCAAGCAGGGCTGCCCAACCAAAAGGCCATTCTGCAGATTCCCAGCAAGAGGAAATGTGCTACAACACATCTCTGACTTGTGGTTTTGGTGAAGGCTGGCGTGAGCAGCTCTGGCTAACTCTTACCACTGGCAGCAAATGCAAATGTTACCCACTTGGATGTAGAGGCAAAATGCCCAGGCCTTTCCCACCAGCTCATCTCCCTACTTTGAGCAGTACCAGGCTGGTTGGAGAAGATGAGAGACAGTAAAGGAAGGAAAAAAAAAAACAAACCAAAAAAACAACACCCCCCCAAAAAAAAAACCAAAACAAAAAACCAAAAAAAAAAAAAAGGGGGGGAACATAAAGGAACTTTCCTACTGCACATCTCCTCCCACTCATGGCATAACAGATCTTCAGCGAGTCTGCAGCTGAGAGATTAACTGCCTGTGCTAGCTGCTGGTACGGTTTTTGGAAGGGGAAGTTCTGCTGGGGGCTGTGACAAGCCCCACATAAGACAAACTACTCCAGAAGCAAGCTAGGATTGGTTTTTGTCCTCTGCTGTGAGGACAGGCTGAGAGAGTTGGGGGGGTTCAGCCTGGAGAAGAGAAGGCTCCAGGGAGACCTTAGAGCCCCTTCCAGTCCCTAAAGGGGCTCCAGGAAAGCTGGGGAGGGACTCTGGATCAGGGAGGGGAGCCATAGGATGAGGGGGAACAGTTTTAAATTGAAAGAGGGAAGATTTAGATGAGATCTGGGAAAGAAATTCTTTGCTGTGAGGGTGGTGAGACACTGGCCCAGGTTGCCCAGAGAAGCTGTGGCTGCCCCATCCCTGGAGGGGTTCAAGGCCAGGTTGGACGGGGCTTTGATCAACTTGGTCTGGTGGGAGGTGTCCCTGCCCATGGCAGGGGGGTTGGAACTCAATGATTTTTAAGGTCCCTTCCAACCCAAACCATTCTATGATTGTCAGTGTTAGGTTGATTGTTGGACTAGATGATCTGAAAGGTCCATTCCAACCTAGGCAATTCTATGATTCTAGGCTGAGATCCCTGCTCAGCTAAGCCGGCTGTAAGAGTTTCACAGTCCTACAAGTCACAATTTCACTGTCCCTGTGCACAAGCCAGACCCCAGAAAAGGAGGCAGGCTGTAGGGCAGATGCTGATGGTCTAGCAGCCATCCACCAGACCACGGAGAAGGAAAGAGATAATAAACAGCGCTAAGGCTAAGGCAACCTGCTCCAAAGTTGTATGCAGGTAATGCTGCCCAGCCTGGGTCATACCGGCCTGGGAAGGACAACTGAAGAGTCCTGCTTTTCTCCTACACACCAGCAAGTTCACATTTGCATGGGGCCAAAGTCACGATGCTGGAGCTGCCCCATGGACCCTGAAGCATGAGAAGTCTGCAGCTGGGAAAAGGTCACCTGAACACACCAACGTGGTCCCGGGGGCCTCACCACCACTGCAGCAGAGCCCCCATCCTGCCCACAGCTAGCTGTCTGTTCACCTACGACCAGCCTGGCTGTTTAGCCTGAGAATTTGAGAACTTTTGCTCCAGCCAATTCCTCTTGAGCAAGTTTCCTTACCTGAGCTGTCAGCCCTCGTGCTACTGCAGGCTCTCAAGCGTAAGCTTTCTGACAGCTTGGCTCCTGGTCTCTTCTAAAATAGTTCGGGGCTTTTCTCATAAATCAAGAATGGTCAGGCCCTGCCACATGCCAGCCTCCTCTGGGGAGCAGGATGTCAAGCAGCCACACGAGTCCCCTGAGAAGAGTCAGACTCACACTGAGGCAGGACTTCCCTGGTTTTGAAAGCGCTGCTGTTCACCCTTTCCTTCCCCTCTGCAAGATCAGCAATCCCAATTGTATCGTTCTCTTAACGAGGTGCACAGATCTATCCCACACTTGCTTTTGATCTCAATGAATTCATCCTGAAGTATGGGCTCAGACAGATCCTTGCTTTCTTTCCCACTTTCACAGAAGTTGTGAATCTTTGAGACTGGTGCATCTCCATTGGATTTGGCCAAAAGGCTCAAAAGCTACTAACAGGACAGACACCATCCTAGGAAAAGTTCAATTCTTCTTTCCCTCTTGTATTCTTGTCCCTCCCTACTTAGACAGATTTTATGACTAACCTAGTCTGAATATACCCTAAAAACAGATGTAAAAATTTGTACATTAGAAGATGTTAATATTGGCAGTTATTCACATTCCCTTGCAGGATTTCACAAAACTCTGTAAATCCCTCATGACGGGACCTAGATGGAATATGAACCTTTTGCTATCTTTGCAGCAGTACAAGAAACAAAGCAGAAGTCGATGCAGTATTCTTTATATTTCTGACATATTTCCTTGGAAGTGTCACTGATTCAAGAACAGCCCATCAAATAGTTATTCTGGTAGGCTTATCAACTTTTTTTTTTTATTTTAATATTCTGATTTTCTGTCACACAACACAATGATTTTCATGTTTGTTTTGTCCTGTTACCAGAGCAAACCATTGATTTTTAACTGTTGATTTTGGCATAAGAGTACTGTAAGTTCATAATGGAAATGTGTTTTCAGTGGTAGTGCTGAACAATAGAAAAGTCTCTTTCAACTGTCGGGTTATGAGGAGAACCATCTGTTATTAAATTTAAGTCCCAGTGGCTCTGTTTCAGAAACGCAACGGAGGCTTCACTAACTTTGCAGTCGAGGCGTTTGCAGCTTTGCAGGAAAACAGTGACTGTTCTAAAGGCCTGATCTGAAACCAGCACCACAAAACAGCGCCTTTAGTCCAGCCTAATTTAATAATGATGAATAACCAAGCATCTTTCAAGTAAGCCCTTTTGGGTGTTGTGGTCGCAATTTGGGGCCTCAACAACTTACATACTTACATCCCAGTAATAGAAATCGAATATACAGAAACTGGTAAAAAGCTTATTGTTGCCAGGCTCAGTTCTTTGAACTATATCTACACTGAATAAAGCAAACATCAGGAATCAAAATCATAATGAAAGTCCTTCATTCAACACAATAGAAAAGTCAAATTTCATCATCTGCTTGATTGACTGTTATACAGCACTTCAATTGTTCTCCGACTTCCAACACGGAACGAATGTGAATTCTACAGAGCAGCCAGGATTTCAGAACCTGGAATAACACCGGAGAGGAATGACTGTGGTTGCCAAGGTGGGAATCAAAATACCCTTTGGTGGAAGACTTAAAAAAAAAAAAAAAATTAAAAAATCACCTCTCCACCCCATACGAAGTTATCAAGAATTGCCCCATTATTGCTGTCATTAACTAACCATTCCTCCCCCCACCTTTGCACTGGTCCCTCTCAAGTGCAGTCAGAGATTATCAAACCCAGCGATAGCCTTTCAACAGCTCGGCTGGTTGAGAAGAAGGAAAAAAAAAAAAAAAAATCTCTCCTGTTATACGGCTGTCAGCACAGCGTGAGCTGACGTCAGGCTGTTGTTTACTGGGGATGGGACGGTGCCAGTTTCCACTGAGCTGAAGACAACCGCCTTCGGCTTCTTCTGGCCCCGCACGAGCGAGAACAAACTCCTTGTGTGTGCGTCCGAGAGCACACACGTGGGAGAGAAAGGGTGTGCGTCTATTCATGGGCACACACAAATGGAGGAGCGGGGGGGGAAAAGGGGGGGAAGACTCGCTTTTATTTTCCACTGTGATACCAGAAGTAAAAACAACCAAAAAAAAAAAATGCAACTCTCCATCCTCTCTCCTTTGCAGTTTCTCAGAGAAAGGGAAACACTGACGGTTTTCTTGCAAGAGCTATCACAGTACGGATGAAAATAATCAGGAAAACATAACAGAGTAAAAGAAAGCTTGGGATGTTCTTAAAATCCCTACAAAGAAGCTTGCACAATTAAATAACTAAAAAAAAATGCCAGTCCATCAATAAAAGGACGGAGGTGAAAATTTGAATACTTGACAGTATAGAAGAAATAGCTAAGTTTTACTAAGACTATTTAAGTTTTCAGAGTAACTGCACTGCCTTCCTCAAGACTAGGAGAGCCCCAGGTCAGTGCTAAGTAAAAGTACTTAATTGAAATTTGCTATATGAAAATGTGCTAAAACATATTAACAGTCCAGAGGGGGGGAAAAAAAAAAAATCCAACCAAGACAGACTTTTTTGTAACATTTGTTCACTTGTGTTATCCCCTGTAAAGGGGCAGGCTTTATTTGTGAGTGAATATGCACAGATGGGAAAGGACAGAAGACAAACAACAGCATTGAGTCCTGTTTTCAAGCACAACTTTTATACATTACAAATGTAATTACCTCGATAGCTGTAAGGATCCATTTGAAGTTTTAAAGTGTTACATTACCATCTCTGCCTGGAAAAACGCTCTAGCATATTTGAATTTGAGGAATACAAAATGCAATTATTTGCACCTCAAGCGAAGTTTCCAGTATTTGCCACCAAGGATGGGCTGCCACTGATACCTGAGGGAAAGAAGCCACTGTACTGAAGATTTGTGGTTCCATGTAATGGCTTCTTCCCCTCAGCACCTAAATACACACTCCTCTGCCTTCTTACGTCCCACAAATCCTTCACAAGAGGATCTTCATATACACACCAACACGCTCTCCTGATGATTTTAACTCCATCTTATCCCATCTTCTCACGGAACTTCTCTTTCAAGTTTAAATAGTCTCTCAAAAGTTTCTATTGGGTCAACTACCTGAGGAGGTTTTACAGACCATTAATACTGCTCTGTAGGTTAACCGCAAACAACATAAACAATTGTTTTTCTCCTCATTTAGGGAACTACTGAGTTTGAGATCGCCCCCTACCCCCCCAACATCTACACAGAAAAAAATACGCAAAACCAGGGGAACTTAATTTGAACTACCAGAAATAGTGAACTTCACTCCTTAGGTCCAATGTTCTATATTTACATTTATCAAATCACCTATAAAAAAAGTTGGGAAGCAGCATATCCATCCCAAGAAAGCTAAAACATGAAAGAAGCCAAAATATTTATGTTAAAGAACATAAAATGCATGAATAAGGTGTGTTGGCTACAGCATACAAGTTAGTCAAGACCTTGCAGACCACCTTGACAACAACATTTTCCACCACTACTGGCCAGTGGTATTAAACTGATACACTACCAAACAATAAAATACACACTGCCTGTGTCAAATTTCAAGGGCTGGTGACCATTTTCAATATGAAAGTTTGGGAACTTTTACTCTGAAGTTATACATGGCATGTCCTTATGTTATTGACCGTTTCCTTCTCTCAGACAATGATGTCTCCTCCAAACAGGCTCAAAGGTACCAGACAGGATATCGCCACCTAAAACAGAACTGAGAACTGGCATTTTGAAGTCTAGACATGATTTCCTCTTTTGGAAGTCTTCTCATCTCTGTACCTTCCTCATGTAACCACATTGGGGTAAAGAGTTCTCAAGGTGGCCTCATTTAGACCTTGTGTGTACAGACAACAGTTCAAAATAGCATTATTTCTTTAAACCAGAACCACACGCTAATAACTCGGTTGATAACTACATTGAATCGGCAACACTTATTTTTAACACTTTCACCTTTTGCTTCACGTCTCGGGGACAGGGGGGATGCAGAATGGATCGTACACACTGTTGGGGTGCAAGGACCTGTATCAGTATCTCCCACAACTTCCTTAATCCACTCTTCCTTGAAACATCTCTTGTATTCTTTAAAAATGTTGCTCAGCACATACGTTTGTAAAACAGCATTTGCAGAGCGTTTCCAACCAGGCTCGGGAGACTTTGTTCCACAGCAAAGCACCACTGAAGAGCATATATCTCCATACAGACACGGGGTTTGCCACATGCTCTGATCCTGTGCCCAGCAGGTGAATCTGAGGGGGGTTATTTTATTTAATTTTTTTTTCTTTTATAAGGCTGGTACCATAGAATTATAGAATGGTTCGGGTTGGAAGGGACTTTAAAGGTCATCTAGTTCCCACCCACTGCCCTGGGCAGGGACACCTCCCACCAGACCAGGTTGCTCCAAGCCCCCTGCAACCTGGCCTTGAACCCCTCCAGGGATGGGGCAGCCACAGCTTCTCTGGGCAACCTGGGCCAGGCTCTCACCACCCTCACAGCAAAGAATTTCTGAGATCTCATCTCAATCTCCCCTCTTCCAGTTTAAAACCATTCCCCCTCGTCCTATCACTACACTGGCACCAATCCTTTCTGCATTCATTGCGTTTGAATTTTAACTTGCACTTCTTTGGAAATTCACTGTCTTTGAATTTGCTTGCCAACACACTGTAGACCCATAAAGGGTTGCTATAAACAAAGTGACCCCCAAGGAACACTCTTTCTGTGGTGATCTTGGTATTATGCTCTCCAGCTACGTCTTTTTGAACTTCTGCACGCATTCTGTGCCTTTGTAGTTTGTTCTGATGACAGGCTTTCAGAATGTATGATTACATATATTATCTACACATATTTGTATTATCTAGGCATGGTAATATTCCTCGGGCTGGCCACCTTCATTTTTGTACCCCACTCTCTGTATGTATTGCAAATAGGTTGAGCCTCTGTCTGTGTTCAGTCTGCACAGTTTGGCCTTTGTTTAGCTGTGCTCTTCAGCTCTTTTACTGCTTTCTCGTTAAGGAATCATTTTCACTTGCCTTCCACATGCACACTGCTCTTTGGAGGGAAAAAAAAAAAAACACAAACCAACAACCATCTCTATTTCTCACTGTGACTGACTTTCAGTTTTATCTGCTGTAGATGCTGGGAAGTTTTTGGGTCTGAAGAACTATTTCAAGGGCGTGCACGGCACCGCTCTGAATAAGGGACCTGAGCCGTTGTGACTACAGCCCATGATACAGGAGAGATTCAAGCTGCCAGAGGAGTGTGAGAGGCCGGGGGGACCACAGCTCCCTTCTCCTCTGCAGGGGAACCTGTCCCATGTTATCTTCAGCATCATTCAGGAGGACTGGAATCAATGGGAATTCAATAAAGAGCCCTTAAGATTCCTGTTTCTCTAAAACTAGAAAACTGTCTTCAGTCACTTACTCTTTTAACCTAAAGGAGTTTAGACAATTCAAAAATACTTGGTTTTAGGATTACCCAATATCTTAAATTTTCATGTCAGCTAAAGAAATTTTCTGTCTTTCAGTTCAAACCAACCCATATTTCTGGTTCAGCCACAAAAATCAAAAGCAACACAGTTAATCATGTCTCTAATCACTTAAATTATGACTCCCCAATTTGCTGACCATTCAAAAATTAAAATCCCATGACTGAGTTTTACACTACTACATAATGCCAGAGCAAATGGTCTCGGCTGATCTCTAGCTCCTTCTAACGAAGGAGGAATACCCCTTTTCCCAGGTGGTATTCCTCATGCAAGTACACACAGCACTCAAACGACCTTCTGGGAGTTAGCAATCCTCTCCATTTCTCCACCGGCGCCTACAGTAAATCTTGATTATCACGTATGCCAGGTTCAGAACCAACAGAGAGGATTTCAGCCTCTCCAGTTCCCTGACACAACATCACTCAGGCCAGGAAGATGTGCAATGCTGCAGCCAGCATCTCCTCTGCCAGGCTCTGTTCTGCCAGCTAAACAACTCCAGCTGCTTCATATACTCCCTTTTTTTTTTTCCCCCCTTGTCTAAGACAGTGTTTACTCCCAACTCCAGTCACCAAACATCAGTCCTTTAGATGCACATGTAGGAGATTGTTTCCTGCCTCTTGTCACCCGACACAGTATCCCCCCCTCTCTTCATGCACACACAAGACTAAAAGGAGAGTCATCAGCAAACAAAAACCCCACCCCAGTACAATGTGTGAACCTTATAGTAGATCACAGCCAATTACTGCAAGAGTTAATCAATTTTAAGTTCAAGCCAATTAAGTTACAGGTTTTCAGCATATCCCTTTTTCCCATGAAACCAACTCATATTTCTTTCTTTCTTTCTTTCCCCTCCCCTTTCTTTTGCTCAGAAGTTGGCAACCTTCAGTATAAGAAGAGAAATCCAGCCCCTGATCTCCAAAGTCTCAAGAGATATGGATCACTGCTGCGATCTTTTGTGTCAGAGAGCCTTGGTGCTGCCCAAGACACAATCCTCCTACTTGGTCTGCGTCAAGATTCCAAATTTTTGAGATTCACAGGTTTCATCATTTTATTTTGTCTGGCAGAGTGTACTTGAGAATGGCTTCTAGCAATATCAAGGAAACAAAAGAAACGCTTTTAGTAGGTGAGCATACCAGCTATATCCACTGGTACAGAGGCAGCACACAAAAGCATTGAGCCCTTGGTGATGGGTACATCAAAATCTAGACCAGTGCCCCATGCAGAGCTATATAAAAATTGACAGCAGGCCTCAGAGCTCAGCTACAGACCTCCGAATTCAACCAGGAGATTCCATGCAACGTTAGGGTATAGTATGATACCAAAGAAATCTCTTTCAAAAGACCCAAGGCATGAGGGAAAGACCACTGGCTGCATTCTCCAGCCAGCACCACGGCCTTGGCATTGCTCCAGATCAACAAAGCCGACTTCTTTTTGTCCCAGTCAGCAACACAAGCCAGAAAGTGACTCCTACTGCCAGCTTCTCTTTCCACAGGCATCAAAACACCAAAGGGACTCTAGTGGACTTGTTGATAGTTTAGCCAGAAGCCTGTCAGGACTTCCTGGAAGAGGGAGGACATGGAGGGGGCTTTGCACCTTCAGTGGTTCTTGATGAAGAAAGAAACACACGTCATGAGCACGCTGTGGTGGAGTTACACAATCCAATTAAACGTTGTACTGAGTACCCAGTCTCCTTCTCCCTACCATGCCCTCTCTCACACACAGTGTGACAACCCACTCCAACCGGACCCAGAGATCCCTCAGTAACCCAAGCGTTCGTTCCTCTGTTAAAAAGGAAAAGCTTTTATTCATGCTACTCCCTGGTATGTTCACAGGGACAAAAAAGCCTCAAGTCAGAAGAAGAGGGCGACTTGTCTTTGGGTGGGCCGGCCCGCTGGGTGCGCCGTGGCCACGCTGGCAGGAGAGGCAGGCAGAGCAGGGGGGCTCAGCACAGACGTGACGCTGGCCCAATGCACAGCGGCTTCTGCTGCTGGTGCTTGTAAAAGCACCAGGGCTGGAGACAGTGAAATACCCCCGGGTGAGGGGAAAGCCCCGGGGATTTTCAGGCCGCAGCTGCTACACCATTTGTACAGTGGAGAAAAAGCTCAGTAGGTAGAGAGGCTCAGGAGGAGCTGGCAAAGGATGGCAAGTTTGCCTTTGCTGTCCCTTTTCTAGGCAGTGGCAGATGATTTTGCTGTGGAGTCTCAGGTGTCCTGAACAATAGCTGTGGAGCCCATCCCTATTTCGGTTGTAGAAAAGAAACTGGGTTTCTGGGGACAGAGACAAGTCAAGCCAGTTCCAGACTGTCATTTTTCCTACTGCTCAAATCACAAGCTGGAAAAACTGGAAAGGTAAGCATTCCAAATTAATGGGAACGTCAAGTGAACTGGTTTGTGTATGTGTTGGTTTAACTGGAACAAGGAGCACAATTCCAGTTTTGGGCACTAACTTTGCAGACATACCCTTAGCTTACCTTCTACCTGAGAAAGCCATGGGCAGGCCTGAATTATTCCTGGTCTGTGGTCCTCAAAATGCATCGCAATCTCTTGAAGCTTCATGCTTGCATGGCACCCATGACCACAACTCTTATTATGGGATGGCTACATTCATATACTATCAAGCTCATTCTTCCAACTCCACACAATTAGAAAGGAAAAAAGCAGTTTTTAGCAGTCATAAAACTGGTAGGAAATAATCAATTTAAGCCTAATGATTAAAAAATCCCCAGGTATATATTTATAGTTAATTTCTACCATAGAGCAGATTTCACCAGATGCTTGATTGCATTTCATCCTTAAGAGCAAACAAGGGCTCCTGCAGATTAGACCTTTCCAGCAGAGCTGTTGCAGATGGGCAGATCGTGGTGTCCCGCTAACTATCACCGAGACCACAGTGGTACAATGACTCTACTTACTAAAAGCAATAAGTTAAAGTAAGCGCCACAAAGGGGAGAAAAACAGCATGGATCTTGTACATTGTTCCTCTTAAAATTCTTTATAAATTGCAGGATGGGCCCATATTCTGCAGACAGGGAAATTCAAGCATAGCGGCTTTGTTACAAAACTCAGTGAAAGAATCCCAGAAACCGGGTGCTTCTGTGTGCACATTAAAGACCTGAAGGAGAACATGAACCAGTCAAACCGCCTCACACAGCTTAAAACTACAGCATGATATAACTGCAAGTCATTGCCATTAAAAGTTTAAAAAAAAAAAAATTAAAAAGAAGAAAGAGTCCACACCTGCCAAATACAGCTCCATTGCCCACTGCTGAGTTTTAATGACAACTGCTGCATCTTGGAAAGCTGTTCAATAATAAGCTACTACATTCCCCCTCCAGAACCAGAAATCAGGTACTGACACTTATCTCTCTGAAAGGCACACATAGGAAAATATCCCACAGCCACGTGGCTCACGCAGCAATCAAAATCTTGGACACCCTACGCACACAGAAATTTACTCTTTTTACAATATATTCCAGTTGGTCAGCATGCTAGAAATCTCCACTCAAGATTTCTGGCTTTTCCAATTAAGCTTATAGACAAAAAGCCTTTTTTTCTCTAATGACATTTCCATTTATTGCAAAGCTATGATGAGTTCTTATCTCATTGTGGTGCCCCATG